>NC_134353.1:688246394-688586394 GCF_048569485.1 Anomaloglossus baeobatrachus | reverse complement strand
GTAGTTTTTTTTTTTGCACTGATGCATCAACTGATTGTATAAAAGCCATTTATACAATCAGCTGCTGTGTCATGTGATTCAGCCCCTTGAACTTGACACATCCTCTGATCGCTTTGCCTTCCAGCAAACCGATCAGATGATATTGGATCCGGATTGGACGGCGCAGGACCCTTGACCCAGGATTACTGCGGAGGGGGTTCTTTATTTCAATAAAGATGGAGTCACTAATTGTGTTGTGTTTTATTTCTAATAAAATTATTTTGTGTGTTGTGTTTTTTTATCTGTATTAGAAATTCATGGTGGCCATGCCTAATATTGGCATGACACCATGAATTTCGGGCTTAGGGCCAGTTGATAATATACAGCTAGCCCTAACCCCATTATTACCCAGCGAGCCACCTATCACCAGGGCAGCTGGAAGAGTTGGATACAGCGCCAGAAGATGGCACTTCTATGAATGCGCCATTTTCTGGGTGGCTGCGGACTGCAATTCGCAGCAGGGGTGCCCAGAAAGCTTGGGCACCCTGCACTGCGGATTCCAATCCCCAGCTGCCTAGTTGTACCTGGCTGGACACAAAAATTCATGAAATTCATGAACTAATTAAAAATAAAGGGCTTCCCTATATTTTTGGTTCCCAGCCGGGTACAAATAGGCAGCTGGAGGTTGGAGGCAGCCCGTAGCTGCTTGCTGTACCTGGCTAGCATACAAAAACATGGCAAAGCCCACGTTTTTTTGGGGGGGCAAAAATCTTCTGCATACAGTCCTGGATGGAGCATGCTGAGCCTTGTAGTTCTGCAGCTGCTGTCTGCTGTCTGTCTGTATGGAGGAGATCATACAGCAGCTGCAGAACAACAAGGCTCAGCATCCTCTATCCAGGACTGTATGCTGGAGGGAGAGGCAGGGGGAGCAGAACTGCAAGGCTCAGCATACTTCATCCACTAGTGTATGCAGCAGAGCAGACAGCAGCTGCAGAACTACAAGGCTCAGCATGCTGCTTCCAGGACTGTATGCTGGAGGGAGAGACAGGGGGAGCAGAACTACAAGGCTCAGCATGCTCCATTCACTAGTGTATGCAGGAGAGCAGACAGCAGCTGCAGAACTACAAGGCTCAGCATGCTCCATTCACTAGTGTATGTAGGGGAGCAGACAGAAGCTGCAGAACTACAAGGCTCAGCATACTCCATCCAGGACTGTATGCAGGAGTTTTTTGCCCACCAAAAAAATGATGTGGGCTTTGCCATATTTTTGTATGCTAGCCAGGTACAGCAGGCAGGTACGGCTGCCTCCAACCCCCAGCTGCCTATTTGTACCCGGCTGGGAACTAAAAATATAGGGAAGCCATTTTTTAATTATTTCATGAATTTCATGAAATAATTAAAAAAAAAAAAACGACATGGGCTTCGCCACATTTTTGTGTCCAGCCAGGTACAACTAGGCAGCTGGGGATTGGAATCCGCAGCACAGGTTGGCCCGAGCTTTCTGGGCCCCTCTGCTGTGAATTGCATTCCGCAGCAGCCCCAGAAAATGGTGCTTTCATAGAATTGCCATCTTCTGGCGCCGTGTCCAACTCCTCCAGCTGCCCTGGTGACGGGTGGCTCGCTGGGTAATAATGGGATAATACTAGCTTTGTTTTATTAGCTAGTATTAAGCCAGAGATTCTTAATGTCAGGCAAGTTGGACCCGGCCATTTAGAATCTCCAATAAAGGGTTAAAAAAAAGACATCACACAGAGAAAAAATACTTTAATAGAAAAAAATACACAGACACACTTAGAGACTCCATGTTTATTACTCCCTCTCACCCCTCCACGATCCTGGTCTTCTGTTTTCTTTTTCCTTCAACCCATGCAGCTCTGCATCAGACAGCACTGCATGGGAGGAAAATGCTGCTGCTCCCGTGCAGTCTATTCACTCAGTGAGTGAGCAGAGGCTACGGGTTGTAAGCGGTGACATCACCGCTGCCACCATTGAAATAGTAATCTTACAGGCGGGTTACTATAGCAACGGTGATCTCCGATCACCTGATTCCCGGTGCCGCTATTCACCGGCTGTGGCATCCAGTCCTCGCATGTGGGCTGACTCTGTAAAGAGCGCCGACATGCAGGGACGGGGAGCCAAGCATGTGCCCAAGCATCTCGCCGGTACACGGAGATGCTCAAACGAGCACCGCGTACCGGAGAGATGCACTGATAGGACCTAGCATAACGTCTAGCCATGTGACCAGTCTGTAGCCAATGAGATAATACACACATGACTGGTCCCATGCTATGACAACGTCACAAAAGATCTTATCATCAGTGCTGGTTACCTGGAGGGCGCAGCGATGATCGGAAGGAAAGGCGGCGGGAGACAGAGTATAGGACGCATCGCAGGGACCTGTAAGTATAATGGCAATGTTTATTAACTGTATGTGTACATGTATAATGTGTTTGTATGTGTTTGTTTTTGCCTGCCATTGTTTTCAATGGGGTTCGAAGATGTTCGTCGAACGTTCGTTGAACGTTCGACGAACACACCCGCCGTTCGACGAACTGAACCGAACTCGAGCACTAGGGGGGTGGCTCAACACACTAGTGGCCACCACTACTGAGCTCCTATATACAGCATTCTAGATTACTGTATATAAGAGCCCACGCCACTGTGTAGAATGTAAAAAAAAACACTTGTATAATACTCAACTAAGGGGCAGTCTGGTCCGATAGGTATCGCTGGTTTCCGGTCCGGAACCTCCTCTCTCTGGTCCGGCGACTCCTCTCTGCAGTGATCGCCATCCTTCTTCAGAGGCCTGTGCATGACGCGTATTACATCATGCATACTAATCGGCATTGAGGTCCTGCACAAGCGCACTTTAATCTGCCCTACTCAGGGCATATCAAGGTATTCTAGTGCGCATGCGTGGGCAGTCTTTAACATTTCCTCGTGCCTGCACATTACAGTATTTTGATCTGCTTCCAGCAAGGTCGATCAACATGTGCCTGCACGGGACCGCAATGTCGTCTTGTGTGGATGACGTAGACGCGTTATCCACACTGGGCTGGGAAGAAGGAGGACGGAGATCTCAGTAGAGAGGAGATATCGGACTAGAGAGAGGAGGCGTCTGACTTTAGAGCAGCGAATCCATTGGACCAGCCTGCCCCCTTAGGTGAGCGTTCTAAAAGTGTTTTTTACGTAATACAGATCGGCCTTGGCACCTATATACAGTATTCTGGAATGCTGTATACAAGCGCTTACTGGTGGTGGCAGCTTATAGTTGCCAAATCTGGTGACAGGTTCCCTTTAAATGCAGACATAACAGTTGATCACCAATGTGGGAGAAGGGTTGGGTTGAGCCCCTAATCAATGAAGCTTTAAAAGGAACCTGTAAGTCGATTCATGCTGCAGCCATGTATGCCTTTTTACAAAGCATTCCAGTGAAAACATAGTTTAATGTTCTGGATGGGGACAATACGAGCCTAGTCCAATGCCACCCCGATCAGCTTTTCCTGCACTAATGGACAGATCACTCCCTGAAGATACCTGTCAATTAACTACAGTGGCGCAGAAGAAACTGGCCAGGAGCAGCACCAGACTAGTGTTGCCTCTATTGTCCTTTTTAACCTATATTTTCACTGAAGCAATGATTTGTTTCAAAGAAAGTCATACCTGGCTGCAGTCCTGCAACCAAGTTCTGATTCATGGCTTAGGGAGCATGAATCGACTGATAGGTTCCCTTTAAATAAAAAGTAGATAAGGGGCGAAGACAGAACTGCAACCTACTAAGCCTCATTAATTCACTTTGTATCTACTATTAGATTTAATTTGCTTAAAAAAAGTGATGTTCAACTTAGTACAATTGACACCTATAAACACAGAAGCTTTCTCATTATTTACTGGTCACTGCACAATAACACCTATGTGACATCACACTTTTTAAGCATAAATGCTACTTTATGTCTTTTAATACCAACCAGTAGCACACAATCCCGTCTGAGCCAGATCTAATGAGAGCAAACACAAGAAATCTAATTGCTCTTCTTTTCTTTCATTGGTGGGGTCAATGAATGACCTCGTAGTTTCTCATTCCTCTCAGACTAACCTCGCAGTCTAATTATATTTAATCTGTACTGCAAGTTTGTAAAGATTGATTTTTTTTTTTGTATTCATTTTTGCCGCAATCCTTCAGAGCTGTTAAATAGTGGGGCCTAATGAGACTGGGTCACAGATAGCTTACTCTCGAGGGCTAATTTAATTCAGCAATTGATGACTTGGTGACACTAGGTAAATTTAGGATAGAATCATCACTTGTGATATAAAAAAAGAACTTTATAAAGCTAAGCATTTTGAAAATATCCAAACTGTATATAAAGAATACCTAGTAAATATCAAGTCATTTTGTTGTTGCTTCCATCAGGATACAAAAATACTATGCGGTGATTTCTTATATACAGTGTGTTCCTGGTGTGACGGGGTGTACATCAGAGCAAAGGATGGACGAGGCCGAGGGACGATCCAACAGGTTTATTCACAAGAACACTGGAACAGCACACGATAAGTCCACGTAAAACAGATTCGGGGGCCCTTCCCGACAATCCTCGGACCGGATAACAAAGCAATCGTCCTTACAGTAGTCCAAAGAGTTCCACACAATCCCACGGGCCGCCACACAGGCCTAGCTCCGTCCGTGTCCACAGCCACCCAGGCTGGGGCTCCTGCTCTCTTCAAGTTTCAGCTCACTCTGAAGTTACAAAAAGGGAAATGCATTGTCTGTGCTGCTTGACCAGCCCACCATGTTTGTTCAGGGGGTAGGGGTCACACATCCTATCATCAATGGTTTGGTCCATCACAGGGCTCCAATATGTCTGCCAGCCACAGTAGATGAAGGGATCCCCTGCTGTAAAGAACAATGACTATTCCTTCACTGGCCAATGCAATTACAGATTAGATACACAACTCTGGAAAGAAGAGGACAGGCTATTTACATAATCACATTAGATGCCAAGACTACAATTGAATGAGAGAGACACATTGAGACCAGTAGCTCCCCCAAGGAAATACATGAATTACAACTAATACAACCAGGGAAATATACATATCATGACATAGTATCACAGCATATACAGTGAGAGGGTAAATTACATCTTCACACCTGGGAAATCTGGTTAATTAGTGACATTTTTCTTTTCTCCTCCCGGATTGACATCCAGGTTTCTTGGACTTTTAACAGACAAATCTTCCAGTTTAAACAGAGATGTATGTCTTATATTGCTGTGTAATTTGTGAAACCTGTACTGTTTATGTGATGGACACACGATGCACAACTTCTTACAAGACACAGCTCTGATAACGGTCCTATAAGATTCACGCGCATCAGAAATGCCTGCAGCTGAAAATTACTGCTATTTATCTGAAGTGGTCGATGGCGGCAAGCATATGGATTTCTGCAAGCCTCATTGAGATGAATGAGAGAGTCGCACAAATGTCTTTAAAATATCTGCCTGATGTAAACTCAGCCATATGACCAATTCACATGATGAAATAGTGGCAGCAAGATACAGCCCGACTGGGGGTATCGTGACTAAATCTAAAAGCATGTAAGATCAAGGATACTGTTAGTTGGGAGATACATCCTTGTTGTGATGCTATTCCATCCTCCCACTGGGTTTGATTAGAAGAATGTATCTTGTGCTGTATACTGTTTTTAGCATGGGAGTTTAAGGGTAACATAAGCCATTTTATGGCATACTAGACAGTCTTTAAGAGGATTGTCCACCATTTTTCTACTGATGACCTATCTGTAGAATAGATAATCAATATTAGATTGGTGGTGGTACAACATCTGGCACCTCCACTATTCAGCTGTTCCCAATTATTGTCAGCTGGGGCGTGGAACAACACAGCTTTGACAACTGTACAGCGGCCACAGGTATAGGCAGATTGTAATGAGGCCAGTCTAGGCTACTGCTCAGGGCCCAAGGCTCCAGGACTGTGCAAGTTTGCGTTTGGCCGGCAGCTATCTCATCAGACTCTCCTATATACAGAATTGCTCACTTTGCCAAAAGTTCCTGTGTTCTCTATAAGAGAGCCGGTGCCAGACATCTCTGGTGGGTTATCATTTTAGAAAATATAAGGATCTTCAGTCCTAAATTTGAAATGCGAGATTCCTATCTCCCCGGACATCATCAGTCAGCGCCAGCACCCGGCAAACCCGGTCAAATGCCGGGGCCCTGAGCGGCCGGGGGGGGGGTGGTCACTCACGGTGGCAGGAGTGGCGCACCGCTACTCATGGGGGCCCGGTGGCCATGCTGTCACCGGCCTCCCGCCACCGAGGATCTCGCTTTCAATTGTATCGGCATCGCAGGTGCCGATACAATTGAGAGCAATGATGAGAGAGTGAGCTGCGTGCTCCCTCATCATTCTCCCCGCTGTAACTGTCGGCGTTCTGACAGCTCTGCAGCAGAGCGCGGTGATGTCATCAATGTGCGTCTGCTGAGAGGTCAGAGCGAGTGACAGCAATGGACGCGCCGAGGAGACCGGATCAGCGGGGGAACGAGGAGAAGTGATTATTAATCACCGCATACTACATGAGGGTGCCTACTTCTATCTGGCTCTGCACTGTGCTGTATACAGGCTGTGCTATATTATATAGCCCTATGGGGAGATAAGGTATGCAACACCAGTGACTATGTAAGGGGAATACATGAAACAGCAGAAACTGCTGTGTGAATACTGACTTGAAAAATCCAATAGCTACATGTAAGAGTGAAAATGTGAAAAATGGAATCTGCATTACTGCCATGAACATATGAATAAAGAGAAATTTAGCTACTGAATTGATCAATGCAATAGAGCCCCAACACTACGCCAAAGTATTTCTCTACGTTGGGGTCCCTAGCTTGTGTGTGTCCTCTCATGCAGTTAAAAAACTTACCGTGTATAGGAAGCTGAGACCCAGGCTATATATGCGTATGATATGGATTGGCAATAGGTGTGTGGGGAGGGTTCACAAACGAAAAACTACTAACAATAAGGAATAACATTTGGAACACCATTCTAAGTCTGAACTGGGTGCAAAAACCTAAAAAAACATCACTATGGGGAGATAAGGTATGCAACACCAGTGACTATGTAAGGGGAATACATGAAACAGCAGAAACTGCTGTGTGAATACTGACTTGAAAAATCCAATAGCTACATGTAAGAGTGAAAATGTGAAAAATGGAATCTGCATTACTGCCATGAACATATGAATAAAGAGAAATTTAGCTACTGAATTGATCAATGCAATAGAGCCCCAACACTACGCCAAAGTATTTCTCTACGTTGGGGTCCCTAGCTTGTGTGTGTCCTCTCATGCAGTTAAAAAACTTACCGTGTATAGGAAGCTGAGACCCAGGCTATATATGCGTATGATATGGATTGGCAATAGGTGTGTGGGGAGGGTTCACAAACGAAAAACTACTAACAATAAGGAATAACATTTGCAACACCATTCTAAGTCTGAACTGGGTGCAAAAACCTAAAAAAACATCACTATGGGGAGATAAGGTATGCAACACCAGTGACTATGTAAGGGGAATACATGAAACAGCAGAAACTGCTGTGTGAATACTGACTTGAAAAATCCAATAGCTACATGTAAGAGTGAAAATGTGAAAAATGGAATCTGCATTACTGCCATGAACATATGAATAAAGAGAAATTTAGCTACTGAATTGATCAATGCAATAGAGCCCCAACACTACGCCAAAGTATTTCTCTACGTTGGGGTCCCTAGCTTGTGTGTGTCCTCTCATGCAGTTAAAAAACTTACCGTGTATAGGAAGCTGAGACCCAGGCTATATATGCGTATGATATGGATTGGCAATAGGTGTGTGGGGAGGGTTCACAAACGAAAAACTACTAACAATAAGGAATAACATTTGGAACACCATTCTAAGTCTGAACTGGGTGCAAAAACCTAAAAAAACATCACTATGGGGAGATAAGGTATGCAACACCAGTGACTATGTAAGGGGAATACATGAAACAGCAGAAACTGCTGTGTGAATACTGACTTGAAAAATCCAATAGCTACATGTAAGAGTGAAAATGTGAAAAATGGAATCTGCATTACTGCCATGAACATATGAATAAAGAGAATTTAGCTACTGAATTGATCAATGCAATAGAGCCCCAACACTACGCCAAAGTATTTCTCTACGTTGGGGTCCCTAGCTTGTGTGTGTCCTCTCATGCAGTTAAAAAACTTACCGTGTATAGGAAGCTGAGACCCAGGCTATATATGCGTATGATATGGATTGGCAATAGGTGTGTGGGGAGGGTTCACAAACGAAAAACTACTAACAATAAGGAATAACATTTGGAACACCATTCTAAGTCTGAACTGGGTGCAAAAACCTAAAAAAACATCACTATGGGGAGATAAGGTATGCAACACCAGTGACTATGTAAGGGGAATACATGAAACAGCAGAAACTGCTGTGTGAATACTGACTTGAAAAATCCAATAGCTACATGTAAGAGTGAAAATGTGAAAAATGGAATCTGCATTACTGCCATGAACATATGAATAAAGAGAAATTTAGCTACTGAATTGATCAATGCAATAGAGCCCCAACACTACGCCAAAGTATTTCTCTACGTTGGGGTCCCTAGCTTGTGTGTGTCCTCTCATGCAGTTAAAAAACTTACCGTGTATAGGAAGCTGAGACCCAGGCTATATATGCGTATGATATGGATTGGCAATAGGTGTGTGGGGAGGGTTCACAAACGAAAAACTACTAACAATAAGGAATAACATTTGGAACACCATTCTAAGTCTGAACTGGGTGCAAAAACCTAAAAAAACATCACTATGGGGAGATAAGGTATGCAACACCAGTGACTATGTAAGGGGAATACATGAAACAGCAGAAACTGCTGTGTGAATACTGACTTGAAAAATCCAATAGCTACATGTAAGAGTGAAAATGTGAAAAATGGAATCTGCATTACTGCCATGAACATATGAATAAAGAGAAATTTAGCTACTGAATTGATCAATGCAATAGAGCCCCAACACTACGCCAAAGTATTTCTCTACGTTGGGGTCCCTAGCTTGTGTGTGTCCTCTCATGCAGTTAAAAAACTTACCGTGTATAGGAAGCTGAGACCCAGGCTATATATGCGTATGATATGGATTGGCAATAGGTGTGTGGGGAGGGTTCACAAACGAAAAACTACTAACAATAAGGAATAACATTTGGAACACCATTCTAAGTCTGAACTGGGTGCAAAAACCTAAAAAAACATCACTATGGGGAGATAAGGTATGCAACACCAGTGACTATGTAAGGGGAATACATGAAACAGCAGAAACTGCTGTGTGAATACTGACTTGAAAAATCCAATAGCTACATGTAAGAGTGAAAATGTGAAAAATGGAATCTGCATTACTGCCATGAACATATGAATAAAGAGAATTTAGCTACTGAATTGATCAATGCAATAGAGCCCCAACACTACGCCAAAGTATTTCTCTACGTTGGGGTCCCTAGCTTGTGTGTGTCCTCTCATGCAGTTAAAAAACTTACCGTGTATAGGAAGCTGAGACCCAGGCTATATATGCGTATGATATGGATTGGCAATAGGTGTGTGGGGAGGGTTCACAAACGAAAAACTACTAACAATAAGGAATAACATTTGGAACACCATTCTAAGTCTGAACTGGGTGCAAAAACCTAAAAAAACATCACTATGGGGAGATAAGGTATGCAACACCAGTGACTATGTAAGGGGAATACATGAAACAGCAGAAACTGCTGTGTGAATACTGACTTGAAAAATCCAATAGCTACATGTAAGAGTGAAAATGTGAAAAATGGAATCTGCATTACTGCCATGAACATATGAATAAAGAGAAATTTAGCTACTGAATTGATCAATGCAATAGAGCCCCAACACTACGCCAAAGTATTTCTCTACGTTGGGGTCCCTAGCTTGTGTGTGTCCTCTCATGCAGTTAAAAAACTTACCGTGTATAGGAAGCTGAGACCCAGGCTATATATGCGTATGATATGGATTGGCAATAGGTGTGTGGGGAGGGTTCACAAACGAAAAACTACTAACAATAAGGAATAACATTTGGAACACCATTCTAAGTCTGAACTGGGTGCAAAAACCTAAAAAAACATCACTATGGGGAGATAAGGTATGCAACACCAGTGACTATGTAAGGGGAATACATGAAACAGCAGAAACTGCTGTGTGAATACTGACTTGAAAAATCCAATAGCTACATGTAAGAGTGAAAATGTGAAAAATGGAATCTGCATTACTGCCATGAACATATGAATAAAGAGAAATTTAGCTACTGAATTGATCAATGCAATAGAGCCCCAACACTACGCCAAAGTATTTCTCTACGTTGGGGTCCCTAGCTTGTGTGTGTCCTCTCATGCAGTTAAAAAACTTACCGTGTATAGGAAGCTGAGACCCAGGCTATATATGCGTATGATATGGATTGGCAATAGGTGTGTGGGGAGGGTTCACAAACGAAAAACTACTAACAATAAGGAATAACATTTGGAACACCATTCTAAGTCTGAACTGGGTGCAAAAACCTAAAAAAACATCACTATGGGGAGATAAGGTATGCAACACCAGTGACTATGTAAGGGGAATACATGAAACAGCAGAAACTGCTGTGTGAATACTGACTTGAAAAATCCAATAGCTACATGTAAGAGTGAAAATGTGAAAAATGGAATCTGCATTACTGCCATGAACATATGAATAAAGAGAAATTTAGCTACTGAATTGATCAATGCAATAGAGCCCCAACACTACGCCAAAGTATTTCTCTACGTTGGGGTCCCTAGCTTGTGTGTGTCCTCTCATGCAGTTAAAAAACTTACCGTGTATAGGAAGCTGAGACCCAGGCTATATATGCGTATGATATGGATTGGCAATAGGTGTGTGGGGAGGGTTCACAAACGAAAAACTACTAACAATAAGGAATAACATTTGGAACACCATTCTAAGTCTGAACTGGGTGCAAAAACCTAAAAAAACATCACTATGGGGAGATAAGGTATGCAACACCAGTGACTATGTAAGGGGAATACATGAAACAGCAGAAACTGCTGTGTGAATACTGACTTGAAAAATCCAATAGCTACATGTAAGAGTGAAAATGTGAAAAATGGAATCTGCATTACTGCCATGAACATATGAATAAAGAGAAATTTAGCTACTGAATTGATCAATGCAATAGAGCCCCAACACTACGCCAAAGTATTTCTCTACGTTGGGGTCCCTAGCTTGTGTGTGTCCTCTCATGCAGTTAAAAAACTTACCGTGTATAGGAAGCTGAGACCCAGGCTATATATGCGTATGATATGGATTGGCAATAGGTGTGTGGGGAGGGTTCACAAACGAAAAACTACTAACAATAAGGAATAACATTTGGAACACCATTCTAAGTCTGAACTGGGTGCAAAAACCTAAAAAAACATCACTATGGGGAGATAAGGTATGCAACACCAGTGACTATGTAAGGGGAATACATGAAACAGCAGAAACTGCTGTGTGAATACTGACTTGAAAAATCCAATAGCTACATGTAAGAGTGAAAATGTGAAAAATGGAATCTGCATTACTGCCATGAACATATGAATAAAGAGAAATTTAGCTACTGAATTGATCAATGCAATAGAGCCCCAACACTACGCCAAAGTATTTCTCTACGTTGGGGTCCCTAGCTTGTGTGTGTCCTCTCATGCAGTTAAAAAACTTACCGTGTATAGGAAGCTGAGACCCAGGCTATATATGCGTATGATATGGATTGGCAATAGGTGTGTGGGGAGGGTTCACAAACGAAAAACTACTAACAATAAGGAATAACATTTGGAACACCATTCTAAGTCTGAACTGGGTGCAAAAACCTAAAAAAACATCACTATGGGGAGATAAGGTATGCAACACCAGTGACTATGTAAGGGGAATACATGAAACAGCAGAAACTGCTGTGTGAATACTGACTTGAAAAATCCAATAGCTACATGTAAGAGTGAAAATGTGAAAAATGGAATCTGCATTACTGCCATGAACATATGAATAAAGAGAAATTTAGCTACTGAATTGATCAATGCAATAGAGCCCCAACACTACGCCAAAGTATTTCTCTACGTTGGGGTCCCTAGCTTGTGTGTGTCCTCTCATGCAGTTAAAAAACTTACCGTGTATAGGAAGCTGAGACCCAGGCTATATATGCGTATGATATGGATTGGCAATAGGTGTGTGGGGAGGGTTCACAAACGAAAAACTACTAACAATAAGGAATAACATTTGGAACACCATTCTAAGTCTGAACTGGGTGCAAAAACCTAAAAAAACATCACTATGGGGAGATAAGGTATGCAACACCAGTGACTATGTAAGGGGAATACATGAAACAGCAGAAACTGCTGTGTGAATACTGACTTGAAAAATCCAATAGCTACATGTAAGAGTGAAAATGTGAAAAATGGAATCTGCATTACTGCCATGAACATATGAATAAAGAGAAATTTAGCTACTGAATTGATCAATGCAATAGAGCCCCAACACTACGCCAAAGTATTTCTCTACGTTGGGGTCCCTAGCTTGTGTGTGTCCTCTCATGCAGTTAAAAAACTTACCGTGTATAGGAAGCTGAGACCCAGGCTATATATGCGTATGATATGGATTGGCAATAGGTGTGTGGGGAGGGTTCACAAACGAAAAACTACTAACAATAAGGAATAACATTTGGAACACCATTCTAAGTCTGAACTGGGTGCAAAAACCTAAAAAAACATCACTATGGGGAGATAAGGTATGCAACACCAGTGACTATGTAAGGGGAATACATGCAATAGCAGAAACTGCTGTGTGAATACTGACTTGAAAAATCCAATAGCTACATGTAAGAGTGAAAATGTGAAAATGGAATCTGCATTACTGCTATGAACATATGAATAAAGGAACATACCTTATCTCCCCATAGTGATGTTTTTTTAGGTTTTTGCACCCAGTTCAGACTTAGAATGGTGTTCCAAATGTTATTCCTTATTGTTAGTAGTTTTTCGTTTGTGAACCCTCCCCACACACCTATTGCCAATCCATATCATACGCATATATAGCCTGGGTCTCAGCTTCCTATACACGGTAAGTTTTTTAACTGCATGAGAGGACACACACAAGCTAGGGACCCCAACGTAGAGAAATACTTTGGCGTAGTGTTGGGGCTCTATTGCATTGATCAATTCAGTAGCTCAATTTCTCTTTATTCATATGTTCATGGCAGTAATGCAGATTCCATTTTTCACATTTTCACTCTTACATGTAGCTATTGGATTTTTCAAGTCAGTATTCACACAGCAGTTTCTGCTGTTACATGTATTCCCCTTACATAGTCACTGGTGTTGCATACCTTATCTCCCCATAGTGATGTTTTTTTAGGTTTTTGCACCCAGTTCAGACTTAGAATGGTGTTCCAAATGTTATTCCTTATTGTTAGTAGTTTTTCGTTTGTGAACCCTCCCCACACACCTATTGCCAATCCATATCATACGCATATATAGCCTGGGTCTCAGCTTCCTATACACGGTAAGTTTTTTAACTGCATGAGAGGACACACACAAGCTAGGGACCCCAACGTAGAGAAATACTTTGGCGTAGTGTTGGGGCTCTATTGCATTGATCAATTCAGTAGCTAAATTTCTCTTTATTCATATGTTCATGGCAGTAATGCAGATTCCATTTTTCACATTTTCACTCTTACATGTAGCTATTGGATTTTTCAAGTCAGTATTCACACAGCAGTTTCTGCTGTTTCATGTATTCCCCTTACATAGTCACTGGTGTTGCATACCTTATCTCCCCATAGTGATGTTTTTTTAGGTTTTTGCACCCAGTTCAGACTTAGAATGGTGTTCCAAATGTTATTCCTTATTGTTAGTAGTTTTTCGTTTGTGAACCCTCCCCACACACCTATTGCCAATCCATATCATACGCATATATAGCCTGGGTCTCAGCTTCCTATACACGGTAAGTTTTTTAACTGCATGAGAGGACACACACAAGCTAGGGACCCCAACGTAGAGAAATACTTTGGCGTAGTGTTGGGGCTCTATTGCATTGATCAATTCAGTAGCTAAATTTCTCTTTATTCATATGTTCATGGCAGTAATGCAGATTCCATTTTTCACATTTTCACTCTTACATGTAGCTATTGGATTTTTCAAGTCAGTATTCACACAGCAGTTTCTGCTGTTTCATGTATTCCCCTTACATAGTCACTGGTGTTGCATACCTTATCTCCCCATAGTGATGTTTTTTTAGGTTTTTGCACCCAGTTCAGACTTAGAATGGTGTTCCAAATGTTATTCTTTATTGTTAGTAGTTTTTCGTTTGTGAACCCTCCCCACACACCTATTGCCAATCCATATCATACGCATATATAGCCTGGGTCTCAGCTTCCTATACACGGTAAGTTTTTTAACTGCATGAGAGGACACACACAAGCTAGGGACCCCAACGTAGAGAAATACTTTGGCGTAGTGTTGGGGCTCTATTGCATTGATCAATTCAGTAGCTAAATTTCTCTTTATTCATATGTTCATGGCAGTAATGCAGATTCCATTTTTCACATTTTCACTCTTACATGTAGCTATTGGATTTTTCAAGTCAGTATTCACACAGCAGTTTCTGCTGTTTCATGTATTCCCCTTACATAGTCACTGGTGTTGCATACCTTATCTCCCCATAGTGATGTTTTTTTAGGTTTTTGCACCCAGTTCAGACTTAGAATGGTGTTCCAAATGTTATTCCTTATTGTTAGTAGTTTTTCGTTTGTGAACCCTCCCCACACACCTATTGCCAATCCATATCATACGCATATATAGCCTGGGTCTCAGCTTCCTATACACGGTAAGTTTTTTAACTGCATGAGAGGACACACACAAGCTAGGGACCCCAACGTAGAGAAATACTTTGGCGTAGTGTTGGGGCTCTATTGCATTGATCAATTCAGTAGCTAAATTTCTCTTTATTCATATGTTCATGGCAGTAATGCAGATTCCATTTTTCACATTTTCACTCTTACATGTAGCTATTGGATTTTTCAAGTCAGTATTCACACAGCAGTTTCTGCTGTTTCATGTATTCCCCTTACATAGTCACTGGTGTTGCATACCTTATCTCCCCATAGTGATGTTTTTTTAGGTTTTTGCACCCAGTTCAGACTTAGAATGGTGTTCCAAATGTTATTCCTTATTATATTATATAGCCCAGCCTGTATATAGCACAGTGCAGAGCCAGATAGCAATAGGCAGCCTCATGTAGCATACAGCTTGTATATAGCCTATATCTAGGCTGTATGCTACATGAGGGTGCCTATTGCTATCTGGCTCTGCACTGTGCTATATACAGGCTGTTCTATATACAAGCTGTATACTACATGAGGGAGCCTACTGCTATCTGGCTCTGCAGTGTGCTATATATAGGCTGTGCTATATACAAGCTGTATGCTACATGAGGGTGCCTATTGCTATCTGGCTCTGCACTGTGCTATATACAGGCTGTGATATATACAAGCTGTATACTACATGAGGGTGCCTACTGCTATCTGGCTCTGCACTGTGCAATATACAGGCTGTGCTATATACAAGCTGTATACTACATGAGGGTGCCTACTTCTATCTGGGTCTGTATTGTGCTATATGTGGGCTGTATACTACATGAGGGTGCCTAATGCTATCTGGGACTGCATTGTGCTATATGTGGGCTGTATACTACATGAAGGTGCCTAATGCTATATGGATCTGCATTGTGCTATATGGGGGCTGCTTAATGTTATATGGGGGCTGCATAGTGCATATGGGGGCTACATAATACTATATGGAGGACAGTGGGGGCTTCATAACACAATATAGGGGCTGCATACTACTATACCCCCAGAGTTGTATATCCCCTCCACCCAGGTGCTGGGATCTCTCTGCCTGTGCGGTGGCTTTCTATCCCCCTCGGTGGGCTGTTGCCTTCTTTCGGGTCTTGGGATGGGAAAGGACCTAAGGTCCAGACCTCAATCAGTGAATTCGATGTGGTCCAGTGGCTTCTGGGCCTCGTTCTGGGTCTGAGTACCCCCCTTGTGCTCCGGTTTCCAGTCAGTTCCCCGGTTCGGTACCGGCGGGCAACTACCCTGTCCCGGTCCCTTACGGTTCCACCTGGCCGTCTTCCCGGCTCCTGCAGGCCAGGACACCGCCTGCCTCCTAGCCAAGGTACCAGGGCTACGACCCTGGCACCTGTCAGTTTCCGCTGCAAACCTATCACCACAGGCCTGCTGCACACTCCTCCACTTGACTACTCAGTGACTGACAACTGACCTACTTTCTCCTGCCTCAGGCCCTCTGGACTCCTCGGTTGGCGTGGCCAACTGCCTTGCTCCGCCACCTGGTGTGACCATTAAGCTCTGAGGGAGGTGACTAGGGTTTAATGTGGTTGGCTGCTGTTAACTTTTTAAGGGGGACGGTGTTATGCAAGGGTCTACCTGTGACTACCTGGCTAGTCCAGGGCGTCACAAGGACACACCGGTCTCTTTTGTGCTATAGCTACATGAAGGAAATAATTATTTGATCACTTGCTGATTTTGTAAGTTTGCTCACTGACAATGACATGAACAGCCTATAAATTTAAGGGTAGGTTAATTTTAACAGTGAGAGATAGAATACCCAAAATATAATCCAGAAAATCATATTGTATGAATTATATAAATGTATTTGCATTTTGCACAGAGAAATAAGTATTTGATCCTCTACCAACGATTAAGAGATCTGGCTCCTACAGACCACTTAGTTGCTCCTGATCAACTCGTTACCTGCATTAAAGACAGCTGTATTAAATTGTCACCTGTATAAAAGTCTACTGTCCACAGACTCAATTAATCAGTAAAACTCTAACCTCTATAGCATGGACAAAACCAAAGAGGTTTCCAAGGATGTCAGGGACAAGATCATAGACATGCACAAGGCTGGAATGGGCTACAAAACCATAAGTAAGATGCTGGGTGAGAAGGAGACAACTGTTGGTGCAATAGTAAGAAAATGGAAGAAATATAAAATTAATGTTAATCAACATCGATCTGGGGCACCATGCAAAATCTCACCTGATTCAGGAGGAAGGTGAGAGATCAGCCTAAAACTACACGGGGGAACTTGTTAATGATCTCAAGGCAGATGGAACCACAGTCACCAAGAAAGCCATGAGTAACTCATTACATCATAATGGCTTAAAATCCAGCAATGTCTGCAAAGTCCCACTGCTCAAGAAGGCACATGTGCAGCCGGCCAGTCAGAAGTTTGCCAGTTAACACCTTAATGATTCTGAGAGTGATTGGGAGATTGCTGTGGTCAGATGAGACAAAAATTGATCTCTTCGGCCTTAACTCAACTTGCTGTGTTTGGAGGAAGAGAAATGCTGCCTATGACCCAAAGAACACCATATTTGTGGCACCCCAGGGGTCCGGTTGCCACAGTAACATTGCCCTCCTCACAGGGGGTGATGTTATAACTGAAAGCAAGACGGGGGTCTCCCATGCTAGGTGCACCAGTACTCAACACTTCCTAACTCCAGACCAGAAGGGGGAGCTCAAGAACACGGATTGAGGGGAGCTTCCCTATGCATTCTGGCCTGGAGGAGGGGTTAGTACACACACACACACACACAAATTAAACTGAGCAGATCAGAATAAGTCAGAAGTGGAGAGAAGATGGTCGCTGAAAAGGGAGCTGCGCTATAGCTTCCTCAGGGCCGAGTGCAGAGGACTGGACACCAGAGTCCGAGGCTGCGAGGGCACTGAAGTCCCTGCAGCTAAATCCGGAGGGCAGGAGATTGCAGGTCTTCTAGCTCACAGAGCGCCCGGGGCATAGCAGCATAGTAGAGACAGGAGCCGTGACAGAAGAAGTGGCACCAGTAAAGGCTCGCGCTGCCTGCCATATGGGTAAGAACCAGAACCGACACAAGGAAGAGGGTCACAGCATAGCTTCAAGCCGCAGGGACCCACACATCACAGCACAAGAAAAAAGGCCTCTGAACCCACCTGGCTAGGTGGATCCCCTCAATTGCTTCCAGGCTGACCAGACCTCCGTTACCAGCTGGACCAGTCTCCCAACCATCTACATGCACCATCTACTACCGAGTAAAAGGTAAAGGAAACTACGGCCCCTGTGTTGTCCAGTTATTGCCGTCGTCCTCAGTCCTTCACCTCAACATTAAGTTCCTCCATCATCTGTAAAGACTACTACTCCCAACAGTCCTGGGGCCCAGCTCTACCTGTGGAGAGCTATTCAAACTCTGCTGCGACACCACCGACCCCAGGGGAATTGAACGGCACCTATCTTGCCGCATACCACAGGTGGCATCATGATATATCCCATATAAATATCTCCACCACCATTTAAATAACGACACCGCCAGGATCATGGACCCAGGCATTGTTGCCGTAACATCCTCCAAGCAGAACAGAGCCTGCCCAGTAACGAGTAACCCCTAGGCCCAACGCGTCTCAACTTGGCATCACAAACAGGATTTCGTGCCCGTTACGATGGGTACTGTTTTCCCAAAGACTGTATAGTGAGTACTGGTGAACTAAAAACTCACCGCCATTAGCCACATGGTGCGCGCCAAAGCAAGGGGTCATGCCATCGTGGGCGGAAACCAGGAAAGCGTGCAAAGAGGAGCCCCGGCGACGGAGCCTGGCAGAGGTTCACTAGGGTGAGGAACATGTCCAACCCGGAGGGGGATCAGGCTGTCGCTGCAGCCGCAGTGCCTGTATTGCCGCACTATATGCCGTACATACCGGGAGCGGCAAGGTTACTGCAGTACTCGGGGGAGTCGCACTCCCTGAGCGACTTCAAGGAAAAACTGTGTAGTTTGTTTGAAGTATACCCCCTGGCTAAGGGCCAGAAAGTGAGCATCCTAATCGTCCAGTTAACCGGTGCAGCCCAGAGGGAGGTAAAGTTCTGGCTGCTGTAGCGGGGTGGGGGTCCCCCAGGACGACAAAGAGGCAGTGACCCAAATAGTCCAATCCAAACAGCTTTATTGACCTCGCTGTACAGGTAAAGTCACCCGGAACACAGCCGGGTTATGCACCGTCCATACGGGTCCCGGTCACACAGGCACCCCTTGCCGTAGGAGACGGTCTTACGATGCCCCGTTCGGCTGTTCCAGGAGGGTCCACAGACTTATAATCACTCCACGCAGGCCTGGAACTTTTCCAGGCTTCCTGCTCTACAGCTTACAGAGCAGGCTCTATTACAAGTTCATAGTGGAAGTTTAACCACTTTCCCCACTCTCTGGCACCTGCCAGCAGACACCTCTAGCTGAGGTTCCTTCTCAGCCCCCAGGGCCCTCTGCAGACCACTGGGTCTGTGTCTCCTCCAGGAGAGGTTCGGCCCTACAGCCCTGGTCTGGCTGCACTCACCTCAGTCTCGACTCAGACTTAATATCGGAGCCCTGTGCTCAGCCTCCACACAGGTTGCTCCATCCAGAGCTTTCGGCTCTGCAGTGCTCTCACTCTCTAGAACACACACTGCCAGTCTCCTAAATCAAACTGGCCACACCCACAGGTGGAGGTCTGTGATTCTCAGCCCTGCACAACACCCTGGGATTATTAAAAGGAACCTGACCCGGGGGCGTGGCTTAGCTATGGTGGTGTGAGGACGCATCTCCTTTGAGCTCCTCAGACCCAGATTAAATTAACCCACTAGATCCTCTTCATCAGAGGTTAAATGAACCGGAGGAGAACAGCGGCTATGAAGAGGGATCCCCCAGCATCCCAGAGCAGCAGTGCAGTGCTGGATCGCCTATTCAGAGGCGGGAGGCCTTCCCCGACTTCCAGGCCTGCTACAGCAATGGCGCCGGCGGCCGCGCGGTCCTCACCAGATGCCACACGTGCAGGACCTGATAAGGCAGCGGGGAAGGCAGTGACACCAGCGGCAGATATGGAGCGACAGGGAGCGGGCGCTGCTGCAGCGGGACCCGTGACTCAGAACATACACTCCAGCCCTGACAAGTCAGGAGCATACACAGCAGAGCGGGCGATGCAGGAAGATGGCGGCGGGGAACCCCGGTCTCCACAGGTGCAGAAAAACATGAAGTGTCTCCCTGGTGCGGTGAGTGGGCGCCCGGACGCAGGGGAAATCCTTTCTGGAGGTCCCAGCAATATGTTCCCCCTAGAAGACCACTTACCTTTGGAGGGAGCACAGAGGAAACAGACCCCAGAGATATGTGGCAGGGGAGCAGGCCCTGCGGGGCATTAACCCCATCATGGCCTCAGCAGAGACAGACCGCATTCTACAGTTATTATTAGCTCTCCCTACCAGGAATGATCTGGACTCTCTAGTAGCAAGGATGGAGGCTGCACATGAAAGGGCATTATCTATAGTTAGAGGAGACATTGATATGATTAACACTCGCACTGCTGTAGTGGAAAAAGATGTGTCTACCCTGTTTGAAAGGGTTACTGCATTAGAGCAAGATCTCTCCAAATCCAAAATGCAAGTGCAAAATATTGCCATTCTCTTAGATGATCAAGAGAACAGAGGAAGGCGAAATAATGTCTGCCTGAAAGGCATACCAGAAAATATTCCAGCAGCAGCCCTCTCCAAGACAGTGATTTCAATTTTCAACAAGGTCTCAGGAGGCACAACAGACACTCCATATGTAATTGACAGAGTTCAGCGGGTGTTTCGCCAGGGACCCATAGATGCTGCCTTTCCACGTGATGTCTTATGCAGACTACACTACTACACTGACAAGGAGGACATTCTGAGAAATGCATGGGCCTATGGGACTGTCTCTCACGAGGGGTCAGAAATAAAGCTCTTTCCGGATGTCTCCTCCCGGACCCTCTACATGAGACGTCAGTTCATGCCAGTGCTGCAGAAGATCAAAGGGAAGGGAGCAATGTACAGATGGGGCCATCCTTTTCATCTCATTGTCAGATATGGTGGATAATAAAAATAGCAACAAAAAGAGGACAATGTCCTCCAAAAATTAAGTATTACTCACAGCAAGTTGGGCTGTAGTGTGTACATCGCCCAGGCCAAAAGCTAATGCTCTACCAGGATACAGCTAAACCCCCACTAATGTGGAAGCGTCACAGGTGCAGGAGAAGCAGATCACACACACACCTCCATGGAATGGAGGGGAGGCGAATGCTAGATGATAAAACTGCACACAAGTGGCTTGCATAGAGCGCTGTTCACATGCAGATGGCACAGTCACAAACCCGCAGCCTATTAGGTGACGCCCTTCTATTAGATCAGGCGGGCTGCCAAGCCGTACCCCACTGTGTATCATGCACGGACAGACACTCTACAATGCAAGGCCCAACAGAAAGGGGCCTGGCTGTATCCTGTACAAACAAAAAAATATGAGGTTTTTGTTGGTATTTATGGCCATAAAACGTAAGCCTACACCCTCGTCACGGGACCTCATGTCTGTAGGTCCCTACACTAAATATAAAAATAGCAACAAAAAGAGGACAATGTCCTCCAAAAATTAAGTATTACTCACAGCAAGTTGGGCTGTAGTGTGTACATCGCCCAGGCCAAAAGGTAATGCTCTACCAGGATACAGCTAAACCCCCACTAATGTGGAAGCGTCACAGGTGCAGGAGAAGCAGATCACACACACACCTCCATGGAATGGAGGGGAGGCGAATGCTAGATGATAAAACTGCACACAAGTGGCTTGCATAGAGCGCTGTTCACATGCAGATGGCACAGTCACAAACCCGCAGCCTATTAGGTGACGCCCTTCTATTAGATCAGGCGGGCTGCCAAGCCGTACCCCACTGTGTATCATGCACGGACAGACACTCTACAATGCAAGGCCCAACAGAAAGGGGCCTGGCTGTATCCTGTACAAACAAAAAAATATGAGGTTTTTGTTGGTATTTATGGCCATAAAACGTAAGCCTACACCCTCGTCACGGGACCTCATGTCTGTAGGTCCCTACACTAAATATAAAAATAGCAACAAAAAGAGGACAATGTCCTCCAAAAATTAAGTATTACTCACAGCAAGTTGGGCTGTAGTGTGTACATCGCCCAGGCCAACTTGCTGTGAGTAATACTTAATTTTTGGAGGACATTGTCCTCTTTTTGTTGCTATTTTTATATTTAGTGTAGGGACCTACAGACATGAGGTCCCGTGACGAGGGTGTAGGCTTACGTTTTATGGCCATAAATACCAACAAAAACCTCATATTTTTTTGTTTGTACAGGATACAGCCAGGCCCCTTTCTGTTGGGCCTTGCATTGTAGAGTGTCTGTCCGTGCATGATACACAGTGGGGTACGGCTTGGCAGCCCGCCTGATCTAATAGAAGGGCGTCACCTAATAGGCTGCGGGTTTGTGACTGTGCCATCTGCATGTGAACAGCGCTCTATGCAAGCCACTTGTGTGCAGTTTTATCATCTAGCATTCGCCTCCCCTCCATTCCATGGAGGTGTGTGTGTGATCTGCTTCTCCTGCACCTGTGACGCTTCCACATTAGTGGGGGTTTAGCTGTATCCTGGTAGAGCATTAGCTTTTGGCCTGGGCGATGTACACACTACAGCCCAACTTGCTGTGAGTAATATCAGATATGGTGGAGAACAATTCGTCCTGAAACGTCCGGAGGAGTTGGAGGGACTTTTCAGTTTTCTGGGCACGGATGCAGTAGAGGTCCCCAATTGGCTACAATTAGACAGACCGCCCGGTCTGCCTCAGAAAGAGAAAGGAGGCAATCGCATGACCCAGAGATCACGGGGGAGCCCACGGGGGCCCACACCTGCGGAGGAGCTTGCGCAAGGGTCACCGGACTGATGGTCATACTCGGAGGGGTGACATTTGTATGTTTATTATGGTTTTACTCTCCCTAAAGGAGTGGAGGGAGAGGTGGGAGGGATTTGTATGTCTCCTTGGAACTCGAGGTCGGTAGGGGATATCCTGCGGGTGTTCTAATACGAATCAGATACACCTGCCCTACTGCCGACGGATTTAATGCCTTATTGCAGTATGCGATACATGTTTTCTATGCGATACATGTTCTATAAGTTTTTAATCCTGATGTTCTATTTCTCTGGCTAACGTATTCTAAGATAAGTGCCCCTCACCCCGATGCCTTACAGCGGAGGGGTGAGGTGTTGGATCTAGTTAACTGTATATTTTTTCATGTATATCTGGGGGTTTGGGGAGCTCTGACCCCTGGTTTTCTACATACCCCAAGGGACGCTCTCTCGTTTAGAGAGCGCCAAGTCTCAAACAGGTGTTGAGACTGTAAAAATCTATACAATCTGGTAAATAAACCAGCTACTGGAACTGGTTTATTCTTTTCATACTTTTCTTCTCATCTCTGCTTCTTCTTCAGTCTAACCTTTTACTTTTTACTTCACCCTTCTCATTCATTTCGCGTTCTACTTACATTCTTCTCTTTTCTGAGCTCTTCTATTCCCTATCTACCAACCCCCCCCCCCCATCCACTCCTATCCCACCCCGTGTTTCACTAGTAGGGGGACATTCTCTTGCTCGCTGTTCGCCATGCATAGGGCGGGGGACACTGAGGTGAAATGCGGGACAATAAATGTGAAAGGACTACATAGTCCTGGTAAGAGAACCATTTTGACAAATATGCTGAAAAGGTCTCATGTTCAAATTGCTTTTTTACAGGAAACACATCTTTGCAAACACAAGATGTTCAAGTTGTCATCTCGGTGGTTCCCTGAAGTTTACCATAGCCTCTCCCCCGACCCGAAGTCCCGAGGAACAAGTATCCTTATATTTCGCTCCGTTCCCTGGGAGTTCTTGGATTCTCGCAGCGATGACTCAGGACGGTTGCTGTTGGTAAAGGGTAGGATCGCCTCGCACATATACACCCTAGCTTCACTGTATCTTCCAAATACTGGACAAATTACAGCACTGACTGACTTCCTGGAAACGATAGAGGATTTTATGTAGGGCACTCTCATTTTAGGGGGAGATTTTAACATCGCACTGAACCCAGTCCAGGACACCTCTTCGGGCACTTCGGCACATCCTCTAGCGGCCCTTCGTAAACTAAGACGCATACTACATGAACACCAATTGGTGGATACATGGAGACTATTACATCCAGCAGATAAAGACTATTCATTTTATTCGACGGCACACGGAACATATTCTAGAATCGATTACTTTTTTGTAAAGCATGGGGATCTCACAAGGATCTCTCAGTCTCAAATAGAAAACACTACCTTTTCCGATAACGCACTTTGTACGGTAAAGGTGTTGTTACAATCCTCACTGCCACATCAGTGGCAGTGGAGGTTGAATACCTCCCTGCTGGAGGACCCGGAGATCCTACAACTAGTACAAAATATCCTGACAGAATACTTCATGAGGAATACCTCCGGCGACATCTCAGCAACTTCAGTATGGGAGGCTCACAAATGTGTCATTAGGGGAATATTGATTCAGCAGGGGGCAAGACGAAAAAGGGAGCGGGAGCTTGAGATATCTACGCTCTTAACGCAGTTGAAAGTCCTGGAGACCCGTCACAAACAGATGCCTTCGGTAGAGGTGGGAAGTGCCCTCTTTAAAGCCCACGACAACTTGCGGAAACTGCTCAATAATAAGGCTAAGGGGATCCTTGTCAGATCTCGTCGGCATTTCTATGAATTTGGGAATAAATGCAGCAAAACACTGGCGAGAGCGCTTAGACAACAAGCGTCAACATTTATTTCTAAAATTTCCCCCACACAATTGCAGGGTACTATGCTACATTCATCCTTGGAAATTGCGGAAACCTTTAAAAACTTTGACGCATCCCTATATAATCTAGAAACAAATGGCCCTTCAAAGTCATCACTTACCCTTAAACGTAAAATAGTAGATTATATTAAATAAGCTAAAATGCCGCACTTGGAGGATTCGGAGATTGCTGCATTGGAACTACCAATTACGAACCAAGAACTATGGGATGCTATTGCATCTTCCAAAACAGGAAAAGCTCCAGGCCCTGATGGCCTGCCCCTGGTGTATTATAAAAAACTTAAAGAATTACTAACACCGCACCTTCTGCGTACCTTTAATTCCAGGGCCCAGAGGGACTCAAACCCTAACGCTGATTCTTTGAGAGCACACATCACAGTAATACCTAAAGCAGGGAAAGATCCAACGCAGTGTGCTAGCTATCGCCCAATATCATTATTAAATGTAGACACGAAACTTTTTGCTAAAATACTGGCGAACAGACTGGCACCTCTGCTTCCACGAATTATCCATCCAGACCAGGCGGGGTTTATGGCAGGTCGCGAGGCACGAGACAACACAATTAAGGCCATTAATTTAATACATGCAGCAAAAACAGGAGGAATTCCGTCCTTGCTATTGTCAACCGATGCCGAAAAGGCATTCGATAGAGTGGATTGGACATTTATGGAGGTTACGCTCAGAAGTCTGGGGTTGGGGGACGGTATGTTGGGATGGATATTGTCTCTATACACTGTACCATCAGCGAGGGTGCATGTGAATGGGATCCTTTCGGACCCTTTCACCATTTCAAACGGCACCCGTCAGGGATGCCCGTTATCCCCTCTAATATTCATCCTAACGTTGGAACCTTTCCTTAGACATGTACGAGCTAATAGCGATATTGCGGGTGTGGCGGTGCGCCGGGCCGTGCATAAAGTCGCAGCATATGCGGACGATCTCCTGTTTTTTGTCTCGGCTCTCAATGTGTCTCTCCCTAACTTGATGAAAGAGTTTCAGATATATTCTCAATTAGCAAATTTCACAATTAACTTCTCAAAGTCAGAGGTTCTTAACATCAATCTGTCCTACAGGGAAGTGGAGGAGTTGAAATCATCCTTTAGTTTTCGGTGGGCAGTTCAGTCTCTTAATTATCTGGGAATACGTCTTACCAGTGACTTGGGCCTCCTCTATGTCCATAATTTTCCACCCTTGCTAGCATCCATTAGGAAAGACTGTGACCGGTGGGGAAAATCCCTGTGCTCATGGTTTGGTAGAAATTAAATCTTTAAGATGAATATACTGCCCAGGCTCTTATACATTTTCCAAGCTCTCCCAATTAAAATTCCGGCTGCATTCTTCCGAACACTCGAGTCAATTCAATCATCTTTTATATGGGCGGGCAAACCAGTACGCTTAAAGAGAACCACCCTATTTAGACCCAAACGCAGAGGCAGGATCGGGCTGCCAGATATGAAACGTTACCATTTAGCAGGCCATCTCACCAGGATAATTGATTGGTGCAGGAACGGTACACAGAAGGTGTGGGTTCAAATTGAACAGTCTTTTTCTCAAATACCTTTAAATAAATTGCCTTGGGTGCTCCCGGAGGCTCCTGCGGGGCTGAAGGTACATCTAACTATTGGTCCTACGGTGACGTATTGCAATACGGGTCTGGTGCGTGCAGAATTGATCCCCCTTCACTCCCGCATGATGCCTATCTTGAGCCATCCCTCTTTTGAGCCAGGAAGAACGGACCCCCTATTTCAGTTGTGGATACACAATGGGATGGATCGGGTAGAAGACTTGGGAGACCGAGAGGGTTGGCCCTCGATTGCCAATTTGGAGGCTAGACAAACCCCAGCCCCGTTGGGACGATGGAGATGTTTACAGCTGGCACATTTTCTCAGTAAAATTCCAAATAGGGCCTATTTCCAACAGCCCAAGACACGATTTGAAATTATCTGTGGGGGAACAGGCCCGACTCGACACTCGTTATCGGCGGTATATTCTTTGTTATCCTCGCCTTCAGACCAACCTCCTCCGTCATTTGTAGCGAAGTGGGAGAGTGACCTCGGCGTGAGCTTCTCCTCTGACCAGTGGGAACGTATCTGTTCGCTTGCACACAGCTCATCCATTAGCTCTAGATTCCAGGAAGCCAGTTACAAATTGCTGTCCAGATGGTACAGAGTGCCATCTGGAATTCATGCCATTTTTCCAGGAGTGGATCCTACTTGCTGGAGATGTGGTGGGGAGGAGGGCACTCTTTTCCACGTGTTTTGGGAGTGCGAGGCGATCCAGCCATTCTGGAAAGGTGTGTCTGACATCATCCGGTTGGTTACAGGAACCACTGAGGAAATGGGTCCAGCCATCTTCCTGTTGCATCACTGCGAGACCCCACTAAAAACATACAAAGCATCCCTGAGGAAGTTCCTCATAATGGCAGCGAGACTATGTATCCCGGAGAGATGGAGATCTCGGACCCCCCCCCACGGTGGCACAGTGGATCACTAAGGTCAATGACCTAATGCATATGGAGGATCTGACCTCCTCATTGCATGACTCATATGTGAAATTCTGGGCCACCTGGCGGGGGTGGATGGACTTCCAACAAACAGGGGACTATAGAGAGCTGGTGGGAGACGGCACGGGAACCAACGAATCCGCAATTCTGTAAGTGTGCTGATAAGCGGCGGGTATGAATGTCCGTCGACTCTCCCTCTCCCCCCCACCCCCTACCCTTCTACCTCACCTCCTCCCATCCCATCTCTTCCCTGCTCATCCTCATATGCCTCTCCTATATTCTTTTTCTTTTTCTATCTTATCTTCTTTTTCTTTTCTTCTTTCAAACTTGAGTATCTTAATATATTAAGGCACAATGTGCGTTTTCGCTTAAATAAATAAAAAAGAAAACCCTTACGGGAACCTTGCATAGTTAGATGTTCGGGATGAGATATACGTCTGCTACACCCTACCTAGTTGTGCATAAGAATGGTTTCAATGTACTCTCTATTCGGAGCAGACTGTGATTTTTGCAGATGGGCCGTTAGGTCCATGGACCTGTATTTGTTTTGTTATGACGGTTTCTAAATAAATAAAGAATTTTTTAAAAAAAAGGAACCTGACCCTTATATGTAGCAAGAAGCCGTTGTGGACTACAAGTCCCATAGCAACCTCTTCCGTTTAGATATCGCAGGTACCTTCTCCACTGTGACATATAGCGACCATTTACCACATTGGTGGTCGCTACCTCACACTGCACACTGAGAAAAGAACTGTGGGACAAGTCCTGGCCAGGTTAAAAGACACTTTTGATACCCACACGGAAGCAGAGATAAAAATGAAGCTCTTCGGGTGCAAACAAAGGGTGCAGGACAGTGTACGGTACGGGACTATGCTCTGAACCTTCAAAAGGCGATGAGGGCTGTTAAGCAGGTGGATCGCGGAAGTGCGCGTGATAAAGACAGGCTGCTAACTGAGCAGTTTATTGAGGGGCTCCTGTCTAACACCCACAGGACACAGCTGCGTATAATGGCCCTACAAAACCCTGACCTCGACTTTGCACATTTCAAGGATCGGGCCATTCGGGTATTGCAAGAATCGTCCCTAAGTGACGCTACATAATGTGACGACATGGACACTCATGGGTTAAAGTTTCTTAACATTCAGCCAGACAGGATGATAGATTGTTTATAGACGGGGGATAAGTCCCTCATTGTTTTTACAAGACTCTTTTGGACTCATGTAATTGTGTTGGCCACTGAAAGCCAGACGTATTGTTTCTCCAGACTTTTCCAGTAATCATTGTATTGTAGTTGTGTATTTCTAATGTGATTACCTTAGTAGCCATTGTCTAGTCGGTGACTTCCAGACGACATGTATACCCTCAGTCTTTCTGTAGACATCATTTGGATGAACATTGTCCTTGCAGCTTGAGATTCATCCAATGGGAGAGGCGCTCTTGTCCAACCAATCGATGAGGACGCAGTGTATCTAAGTGAAAGGCTGTGGCTATAAAAGGGACTTCTTTAAGCCAACAGGTTGTTGATGGATGCTGATGGATCCAGTCTAAGCTCTTTGGAGCTGACTAGAGGATCAGGATATCTTATGGCTTCAATCTAGGGACTCCGGTTCCGGTTGGAGACCATATCCACAGTCTAGGGATTTCGACTACGGCTGCCAGGATTGTATCATCATACCAGGACTACCTAAGGAGGACACTCAGCTTGGGACAGTTCAGTCACCTGTTACAGACTTTGCAGACCTCAGCCAGCTTCCTAAATCTGGCATTATTCCTTTCTCGGTGGGTGCCCGCCAAAAGCGGGGTGCTGCTGGATTGGAGTAAATATCCCTGGAACCTCTGAGGCATGGACATTCTAAATCCCTGGTGAGCCAGCGGAAGGGTGAGACTCTGTTGCCTGTTACATTTGTGTGTTTTGCTGGTTATGTGTTATGTGCCGTTAATTGTTTGGGGATCCAATAAAGTCTAATTATTGTGGTTCCCTCACCCTGTGTTGTCTGAGTAGTGTTACGCCCACGGTTAAGGAGGCCGGCGTTCAGTTGGGATGAGCCCTGAGCCACGCTGTCTTTCTAAAGGCGGTGGATTTTAGTGGACGAGAGCACCCACTGAGCCCCGTGTCTCCACAATTGGTGGCAGCAGTGGGATACTACTCAGCCTGGTTTACCCAGGGGAGCTGCAGCGGACTGGTGTTCGTGGACACCGTCCAGGGCTCAACAACCAGGGAGGCACATAAGCATACCCAGCAGGCCATAGGGGAGGCATTCAGGTTTCGGATGCTGCCATGTCAACCCCACCAGCTCAGCCATGGGACAAGGACCAGAGAGGAGTTACGACCGCAGCAGTAAATGGATGCTACAGGATCTGTGCCAGAGGCGAAAGATTATCTACTGGATCGCTGAGACTCGGTCGGACTTGATCCAGAAATTAGTCCATTGGGATGCCCAGAATGATGCAGAGGATGATGAGGATCCTGCCGATATTGACCCAGAGGATTTACACTATGTGCCACATCATGGATCTAGTGACAATCGGGAATCAACTTTGTCCAAAATGGCCCAAGCCACAGCGTTAATGGATGCATTGGGGCCTAGATCCTCAAGAGAAGAGAGGGCTTGGGTTCTGGAATATGTTTATGGGATTCTAGCTGCCGTACTGCTAGCACCAGCCACTCGAGAAGGATGGTCCCGCTACCCAGCAGAAGCTGCACCAAAACAAAGGACTACAAACAGGGCCGGTGACTTGCCCAATCTATGGCGCTGTTATACATGTGGGCGCCATGGACATATAGATAAAGATTGTCTCCAAAACCGAGGCCGCATGCTTGGAGCCCATCTGCCACTCCAACCAGTCAACATATGCCGAGATGAACCAACGAGACCTGAGGAATGCTACTCCCAAGAAACACCAATAGCTGAGGAAGTGGTTTATCCAGTCCACACCCTACGGTAGGCCGGACACCGTACACCAGCCAACTTCCATCTCCACATCCAGACGGTCAAGGTCGGTGATATACAGGCTCAGGGACTTCGAGACATTGGATCTACCATCACTCTGGTAAGCCCAGTTATTGTTTCCCCAGAAGACCATTTACCAGATTCCCAATTATCCATCTCCCTGGCTGAGGGCCAGCGCTCGGACGTCCCTATGGCATGTGTGCAGTTGGACCTAAGGACCGACCAGGGAGAGGTCGAGGTGGGCCTTGTGGACAGCCTCCCCACACCTGGTATTTTGGGCACCAACCAGGAAGTGATCAATGTGGGGCTTGTGAACAGCCTCCCCATACCGGTCATTGTGGAGACTGACCAGAGCAAGGCTGATGTGGAGCTTATGGACACCGTCCCCACACCAGATATTTTGGGAAATGACCAGGGAGAGGTTGATGTGAGACTTGTGAACAGCCTCCCCACACCTGTCATTGTGGAGACTAACCAGAGCAAGGCTGATGTGGAGCTAATGAACAGCATCTCCACACCTGTTATTTTGGGGTCTGACCAGGAAGAGGTCCATATGGAGTTTATGGACAGCCTCCCCACACCTGTTGTTTCGGGGACTAACCAGGAGGAAATTGAAGTCGGGTTCATGGATGGCCCCACCAAGCGTGTTGTTTTGGATACCACCCAGAGGGGAGTGGAAGTGGGGCATGTGGATTACCTACTCACACCAGTTATTTTGGAGTATGACCTAGGACAAGGACTATCCAGTCAGTTTGATGCAGCCATCACCCACTTCCAAGCCAAGCAGGACCCTGATGTGGCTCTTTCTAACATCTTTTCCAAGGATAATTCACATTCCCAGTCTCCAGCATCCACTTCTGAGCCAAGAACCATGAGTAAGCCTAACCACACTGTGGCTATTGACTGGGGGAAGATTGATAGTAAGAAATGTATGCAAGCCCAACTCATGGACCCCACCTTAGTGCTTGTCCGCAATATGGCTGCTCAACTTGGGGGAGGTAATCAGGGGGAGGTGTATAGATGAGAGCCTCTGTTGCTGACCTCACCATTAAAAAGGACAATGCCGTCAAGAGGAGAAGGATGATCGGAAGCCTATCATGTCTGGCTAATATTAAGAAGGGGGAGGAATGTGACGACATGGACTCTCATGGGTTAAAGTTTCTTAACATTCAGCCAGACAGGATGATAGATTGTTTATAGATGGGGGATAAGTCCCTCATTGTTTTTACAAGACTCTTTTGGACTCATGTAATTGTGTTGGCCACTGAAAGCCAGACGTATTGTTTCTCCAGACTTTTCCAGTAATCATTGTATTGTAGTTGTGTATTGCTAATGTGATTACCTTAGTAGCCATTGTCTAGTCGGTGACTCCCAGACTACATGTATACCCTCAGTCTTTCTGTAGACATCATTTGGATGAACATTGTCCATGCAGCTTGAGATTCATCCAATGGGAGAGGCGCTCTTGTCCAACCAATCGATGAGAACGCAGTGTATCTAAGTGGAAGGCTGTGGCTATAAAAGGGACTTCTTTAAGCCACCAGCTCTTTGGAGCTGACTAGAGGATCAGGATATCTTATGGCTTCAATCTAGGGACTCCGGTTCCGGTTGGAGACCATATCCACAGCCTAGGGATTTCGACTCCGGCTGCAAGGATTGTATCATCATACCAGGACTACCTAAGGAGGACACTCAGCTTGGGACAGTTCAGTCACCTGTTACAGACTTTGCAGACCTCAGCCAGCTTCCTAAATCTGGCATTATTCCTTTCTCGGTGGGTGCCCGCCAAAAGCGGGGTGCTGCTGGATTGGAGTAAATAGCCCTGGAACCTCTGAGGCATGGACATTCTAAATCCCTGGTGAGCCAGCGGAAGGGTGAGACTCTGTTGCCTGTTACATTTGTGTGTTTTGCTGGTTATGTGTTATGTGCCGTTAATTGTTTGGGGATCCAATAGAGTCTAATTATTGTGGTTCCCTCACCCTGTGTTGTCTGAGTAGTGTTACGCCCACGGTTAAGGAGGCCGGCGTTCAGTTGGGATGAGCCCTGAGCCACACTGTCTTTCTAAAGGCGGTGGGTTTTAGTGGACGAGAGCACCCACTGAGCCCCGTGTCTCCACACACCCCTCCGGATCCCTGCTGTCACATACACGGATGAGGTGCCCTCAACTCGGACAACCGTTGAGGCAGATGCACAGACCCTGGGTAATGACCCCCTCCGCCGATCTAAGGTTCCAGGTTCAAGAACTGACTAAAAGCGTGACTATGACGCCCCTGGACTAGTCAGGTCGTCACAGGGTACTGCACGCTCTTTATCTCCCATTGCAGGACTGAACCCCCATGGTTCTGGGTTCCCATCTTGCAGTACTGCCTCCACCAGCATCTACAAATCCTAGTCACACCTCACACCACACCCTGTCAGGCACACCAGTGGGCTGCTAAGCTGGAATAGGGCCGCCCACCTAGGGGTCAGGCAGGGAGGTGGGAGGTGACAATTCAGTTGAGTGGTAGCCCTCAAGCTTGGGGGAGCTCCCGTGGCGATGGCAGAAGAGGATCCCACCAACCCGGGGAACAGACCTCATCATCAACGACAAAAAACATTTGAGTGCTGTGCTGCCAACAAGGATTTTGTCACCAAGTATTGTCTTGTTTGCCAGAGGGATTAAATACTTATTTCTCTCTGCAAAATGCAAATACATTGATATATTTATACAATGTGATTTTCAGGATTATATTTTTGATATTCTATCTTTCACTGTTAAAATTAACCTACCCTTAAAATTATAGACTGTTCATGTCCTTGTCAGTGGGCAAACTTACAAAATCAGCAAGGGATCAAATAATTATTTCCTTCACTGTACTTTGTTTGCTTCTTTGCAGTAATCTTTTGCTGACCATTTTTAATTAAATTGTATTAAATAAAGTAGTGAGGCGCTTACAAGCAGAAGTCGCCTGAGGAATGGTCGGATCACTTGGTTCAACAGTTTCACATCTTTGGATACCTGAAGTGGTTAAAAGAAGCTCAACAGACTGAACGTATGATCGGCAAGTCATTTTTACACTGCAGGGCATATATCCAGACAATTTAGAGTCTATTTAACGCTTTTCATGTAGGTAATGGAGCAGATCCACCTGAAAAAGATGTTGTGTGCACATGCGTGTGTATGCGGGCGTCACACGAGACGAGCTATCGCGCGATGCATTGTCGGGGTCACGGTTTTCATGACGCACATCCGGCATGGCTTGCGACGTCGTTTCGTGTGACACCTCCGAGCAACGCAGAATCGCTCACAAATCGTGAGTCGTGTACTCGTCGCTTATTTTTAAAAAATTGTTTATTTTTAATGGCGCCGGTTTTTCATCGTACCCAGGGCAGCACACATCGCGCCGTGTGACAACCCGGGAACGATGAACACAGCTTACCTGCATCCCGCGGCTCCCGCCGGCAATGCGGAAGGAAGGAGGTGGGCGGGATGTTTACGTCACGCTCATCTCCGCCCCTCCGCTTCTATTGTCCAGCCGCTGTGTGACGTCGCTGTGACGCCGAACGTCCCTTCCCCTTCAGGAAGTGTACGTTCGCCGCCCACAGTGAGGTCGCTCAGCAGGTAAGTACGTGTGACAGCGGTTTAACGACTTTGTCTGCCACGGGCAACTAATTGCCCGTGACGCACAAACGACGAGGGCGGGTATGATCGCTCGTGCAATCGCACGATAGATCGTACCATGTGACGCCCGCATTAGTCTGACTTATCAATAGGGGGTGTGACATGTTAAAGTGCCTAGGGCAATATGAATGTCAAATATGGCCCTGCCTGTCTTCCCTGCCTAAATTGTCCTCAGAATCTTTCCCCTTTTATCATCTGTATCCACACAGTATATGCACTCAATAGCACTTTGTATCTGCACTTATACAGATTCAGGCTGATGATCGGTTCATGCAGCTTTATTTGAATATCCTTATCTATTATTATGATGTCACTTTTACCTTTTGTGTCTCCCCTATTTCCTCATAAACTATAAAGGCCACGTCTCACTAAGCAAAATCGCTGCTGAGTCACGGTTTTTGTGACGCAACAGCGATCTTGCTAGTGATGTCGCTGTGTGTGACATCCAGTAACGACCTGGCCCCTGCTGTGAGGTCGCCGGTCATTGCTGAATTTCCTGGTCGTTGCTTTCCCGCTGTGTAGTGTGACGCCCTGGCACAGCCAGGTTGTCACAGAAAGAGTTAATCCTCCTTGGTAATCTGATCTCACACCGGTGCAGCCAGACAAAGCACAGCCCCAGTGTAAGGGAAAAGCAGAGGAGAGGGGAGGGGCTGGAGCAGAGAGTGTGAGGAGAGCAGACAGGACAGAGGTCTGAAGTGGTGGCTCCCAGTCTGGGAGGGAAGCGTGCTCTGAAAGGGCCGGGACAGGCCGTAGTGAGGAAGGGGCCAGAACAGGTAGCCGGAGCCGGGCGGTGGCCCCTCGGTACCTGGGTACCCGGATCACTACAGGGGAGAGGATTCCCCGTTCCCGGCTGAGGAGACAGAGGAAGAGAGAGGAGAGAAAGGCACCTGGCTGCAGGGAGAGAACAACAAGGGCTGCTGCACCGTGTGTGGGACACTAACACCCCCGTACCAGAGGCCTCGGACACCGGCAATTCTTAGTTCACCAGTGACTCCGTGTGACTTTCTTGTGAGTACACCCGTGCCCTCGGGCACCGCATTGCAGCACTGCGCCCTGCCCCCTGCATACCCCATCACTGGGCCCCGGGACAACCAACCCCCCTACCCACGGAGGGGACATAACAACTACGCTGCTCCCTGTCATCGCTCCCGGGATCCCCTTCCAGAGCAGCGGTGGTGTTCCACCATCACCACAACCGTGGGTGGCGTCACGGACAATCTCCCCTAACAAAACCCCTTTTACTGTGGAGCCTGGGATCACAGACCGGGTCACGCCACCGTGATACCCACAGAAGTGACTCTGTGGCCCGGATCTGAGTACCCCCTGGTCCCCGGGCGAAACATTTGGCGTCACGAACAGGATCGAACCCATCCAGCTATCTGGAGGAAGTGCGCCTTATTCTGGACTGTCAGCGGTGATCCGCTGCAAAAATCTTAAAGTCGCCATCTTTGCCGCCATTTTGGGCGTGAAAATCTCCCGCCCAGCACCTTCTTCCCCAAGCGTTGGGCGCGAAAAAGAGGCTCCGCCCCCCCGAGAACGCGGGCGGAAGTGAAGCTCCAGAGGACCGGAAGCGAAAGAGAAACTTTAAAAGCTGCTGGAAGGACTGCTCCCGAGTACAAAGGGGGAGCAGAAAGAAGGAACCGCAGCTTATGTGACAAGGACTGTAAAGGCAGGGACGCCAGGACTCTGCCAACATTTGGTTCCTGGAGAGGCCGCCGCAGCGATGCACCGACCCGTTACCCCTGTTACCGGTAGCGGAGTCCGCAGCGCCTGTTGGGGAGGACCCAGACCTGGGGTCCCCAGGCCTCGCCTTTGTCACCACCCTGCCACCGGCCCCGGCAGTCCGCCCGGCCGCGACGGAGATGACGACGGCTCCGGCAGTCCGCCCGGCTGCAACGGCAGCGAAGTACCGGTCCCGTTGACCAATTTGGGGCTGTTCCTGGACTGGGGTCAAGGGGTGCTGCCTGGGTTTTAGGGGCAGCACCAAGGCTAGGTTGTTTGGGTGGGTGACTGAAGGACCCGTTACACAGTTATTATTAAAAGTGTTATTTGTTGTTGCAACGTTGAAGCAATGTGCATCCCGCTGTGGGAAGATTGAAAATGTTTAAAATGTTTTATTCTTTTCCAGTTTAATAAAATGTCGGTGCCTAGCCGGCCCGAGGACGGGCCGTGTTTTACCAAGGGGGTGTGTGACGCCCTGGCACAGCCAGGTTGTCACAGAAAGAGTTAATCCTCCTTGGTAATCTGATCTCACACCGGTGCAGCCAGACAAAGCACAGCCCCAGTGTAAGGGAAAAGCAGAGGAGAGGGGAGGGGCTGGAGCAGAGAGTGTGAGGAGAGCAGACAGGACAGAGGTCTGAAGTGGTGGCTCCCAGTCTGGGAGGGAAGCGTGCTCTGAAAGGGCCGGGACAGGCCGTAGTGAGGAAGGGGCCAGAACAGGTAGCCGGAGCCGGGCGGTGGCCCCTCGGTACCTGGGTACCCGGATCACTACAGGGGAGAGGATTCCCCGTTCCCGGCTGAGGAGACAGAGGAAGAGAGAGGAGAGAAAGGCACCTGGCTGCAGGGAGAGAACAACAAGGGCTGCTGCACCGTGTGTGGGACACTAACACCCCCGTACCAGAGGCCTCGGACACCGGCAATTCTTAGTTCACCAGTGACTCCGTGTGACTTTCTTGTGAGTACACCCGTGCCCTCGGGCACCGCATTGCAGCACTGCGCCCTGCCCCCTGCATACCCCATCACTGGGCCCCGGGACAACCAACCCCCCTACCCACGGAGGGGACATAACAACTACGCTGCTCCCTGTCATCGCTCCCGGGATCCCCTTCCAGAGCAGCGGTGGTGTTCCACCATCACCACAACCGTGGGTGGCGTCACGGACAATCTCCTTTAACAAAACCCCTTTTACTGTGGAGCCTGGGATCACAGACCGGGTCACGCCACCGTGATACCCACAGAAGTGACTCTGTGGCCCGGATCTGAGTACCCCCTGGTCCCCGGGCGAAACATTAGCACACATCGCTGTGTTTGACAGCGACAGAGCAACGATCTGAATGTGCAGGGAGCAGGGATCCGGCTTCTGCGGATGCTGGTAACAAAGGTACACATCGGGTAACCAAGCAAAACGCTTTGCTTGGTTACCCGATATTTACCTTGGTTACCAGCGTCCTCAGCATCTAGAAGCCGGCTCCCTCCTCCCTGCACACGTAACCAAGGTACACATCGGGTAACTATAAGCAAAGCGCTTTGCTTAGTAACTCGATGTGTATGGTTACCAAGTACAGCGTCGTTACACGGGTCGCTGGTGGCTGATCTCTGATCGCTGTGGAGATCTGCCTGTTTGACAGCTCACCAGTGACCATGTAGCGACGCTCCAGCGATCCCTGTCAAGTCAGATCGCTGGTGGGATCGCTGGAGCGTTGTTAAGTGTGACGGTACCTTAAGATTACGAGCAGGGTCTTCACTACTTTTGCTAATTGTTGAATGATGTATTAAGCCTGCTTTACACGTTGCAATTAGTTGTACAATCGCATTTGCGATGTGACATGCCCAGGTTGCGTACGGGATCTTAAGAGATTGCACGTAGGTCGTTCATTTGCTGTCACACGTGCGTTAGTAGTCTATGTTAAATTGATCAATTTTGTGTGCGATCCTAGATCATGTGTTCTGTGACATATGCATTGGGCACCCTTTTTTTATTTTTTTTATTTATTGACTTGCCAAGCGTGTGTAATGTGTAGGGATGCGTTTTTACTATGTCATCTGCCATTCAGCTCTGCTACATGGCCGCTGACAGCAGACACAGACAGCCATGTAGCAGAGCTGAATGGCAGATGACAGCAGACACAGACAGAGCCGCACGATCAGAATGAACTCGGGTTAACTTCACCCGACTTCATTGTCATGCTGCGGCTCTGTCTGTGTCGTGTCCTGATTAGCGGTCACCTGTGAAGGGCTCACCGGTGACCGCTAATCTCCTGAGTAACAGCTCAATTCCGCTGGATCCAGGTAACCTCAGTGACAGCTCAGCTGATCGCGCAGCTGTCTTCAGTTGCTGCGTGGAGGTGACCGGAGCGGCGGTGTCTTCAGCAGCTCCGGTCACCTCCATGCAGCAGAGCTGGAGGCGACGCTGGAGGTCCGTGGATTACGCCGGACATGGAGGGCTTTTTCGGGCTTATTAAAGTGGTGAACCAGGGTATATGTTTGTGTTTTTTATTTCTAATAAAGGATTTTTTCGGGTGTGTGTGTTTATTTACTGTCACTTACAGATTAATCATGGAAGGTATCTCGGGGAGACACCTGACATGATTAATATAGGATTTATTGGCAGCTATGGGCTGCCAATAACTCCTTATTACCCCGATTTGCCAACGCACCAGGGCAAATCGGGAAGAGCTGGGTACAGTCCCAGAACTGTCGCATCTAATGTATGCGGCAATTCTGGGCGGCTGTTGGCTGATATTGTTAGGCTGGGGGGCACCCCATAACGTGGAGCTCCCCATCCTGAGAATACCAGCCTTCAGCCATATGGCTTTATCTGGCTGGTTTTAAAATTGGGGGGGACCGCACGCCATTTTTTTTAATTATTTAATTATTTATTTCACTGCACAGTATAGACACGCCCACCGGCTGCTGTGATTGGGTGCAGTGAGACACCTGTCACTCAGCGTGGGGGCGTGTCTCACTGCAACCAATCATAGGCGCCGGTGGGCGGGGAAAGCAGAGAATACGAGATTGTTTAATGGGCGGCCGGCTTTTTCAAAATAGTAAAAGCCGCCGGAGCAGTGTGAATGCCGTGCAGCGCCGCGCCGGAGATCGGGGATCGGTGAGTATGAGAGAGAGGGTAAGGTGGGCTTTGCACGTTGCGACATCGCAAGCCGATGCTGCGATGTCGCACGCGATAGTCCCCGGCCCCGTCGCAGGTACAATATCTTGTGAAAGCTGGCGTAGCGAAAATTATCGCTACGCCGGCTTCACATGCACTCACCTGCCCTGCGACCGTCGCTCTGGCCGGCGACCCGCTTCCTTATTAAGGGGGCGGGTCGTGCGGCGTCACTGCGACGTCACACGGCAGGCGGCCAATAGTAGCGGAGGGTCGGAGATGAGCGGGATGTAAACATCCCGCCCACCTCCTTCCTTCCGCATATCCTACTGAAGCCGCGGTGACGCCGGTAGGAGATGTTCCTCGCTCCTGCGGCTTCACACACAGCGATGTGTGCTGCCGCAGGAGCGAGGAACAACATCGGACCGTCGCGTCAGCGTAATTATGGATTATACCGACGCTGCACCGATGATACGACTACGACGCTTTTGCGCTAGTTAATCGTATCATCGAACCTTTACACACTACGACGTCGCATGCGATGCCGGAAGTACGTCATTTTCAATTTGACCCCACCGACATCGCACCTGCGATGTCGTAGTGTGCAAAGCCCGCCTAAGAGGGATAGACTAACATGGACAGAGAGAGAGGGACAGAGATAGTGACCGACTTATAGAGATTAGTGAATGACAGACATTGTGAGGCGCTTCAGAACGCAGCTTTTCAGCTGCGCTCTGAAGCGGACCTTTTTTAAGCTGCGGTGCAGAGCGCACACCTGCGCACATAGCCTCAGACATCAAAATCGTATGAGGGATGTCACACGTTTCAATTGACTAGGTTCGTGCAACAAAACGTTCAATTCTAGACAAAGATACGATGTGTTTGCGATCAACAGTTTTGCGTTCAATCCTGATCGCACGTAGATGTCACACGCAGATACCTCACAAACGATGCCAGATGTGCGTCACTTACAACTTGACCCCAACGACGGATTATGAGATATATTGAAGCGTGTAAAGCGGGCTATACTCTGTAATGTCTTACATTGTCTGTACATATCCCATCTGATTTGGAAAGAACTATGATATAGGTTGGCTTTAGAGAAATATTATTATTATTATTATTATTATTATTAATATCTTTACTGACTGCATACATATAGAGACAGCCTCTAGTTGCATTTTCACTAGTAGTCTAAACAAAATAGCTGTGGGTCTTGCCTCGAAGTCAGACTCGTGAGGAAGATGCTTCAAGACATGCTGGATTCATGTAGCATCTTTTATGGCATCTTTAAAACTAGTGAACAGCTTCCAAGTCGAAGCCACCTGAAGAAAAGTCAGGTCTCTTCTTTTAACCTCTTCCCCTCCGGACGATTTTCCGTTTTTCCATTTTTTTTTTTTTGCTCTCCTTCTTCCGAGAGCCGTAATTTTTTTATTTTTCCGTCAAGCTTCCCATATTAGGGCTTGATTTTTGCAGGACGAGCTGTATTTTTAAATGAAACCATAAGTTTTACCATATAGTGTACTGGAAAACAGCAAAAAAATTTCAAGTGCGGAAAAACTGCAAAATAAAGTGCGATCGCATAATTGTTTTTTGAATATTATATTCACCGTGTTCACTATATGATAAAACTGATGGGTTGGTGTGATGTCGCAGGTCGGTATGAGTTTGTAGACTCCAAACATGTATAGGTTTACTTTTATCTAGGGGGTTAAAAAAATTCACAAGTTTGTAAAAAAAAAAGTGGCACAGTTTTTGTGCCATTTTCTGAACCTCGTAGTGTTCTCATTTTTCAGGATCTATGGCTCAGTCACAGATTATTTTTTGTGTCTCGAGCTGACATTTTTAACAGTACTATTTTTGTACAGATGCTACGTTTTAATTGCCTACAAACATAATTTTGGAGTTTGGAATTCTTTTGCCGCTACGCCATTTACCAATTGGATTAATTGATTTTATATTTTGATAGATCGGGCGTTACTGAATGCAGCTATACCAAAGATGTGTATTTTTTTTTTAACCCTTTTATTTTCAATGGGCCGAATGGGGGGGGGGGGTGATTTAAGCGTTTAGGTTTTTTTGTTTTATTTTGGGGGTTTTTTAAACTTTTTTTCAACTTATTTTTTTATTTTATTAGGCCCCATAGGTAGAAAAAATTCCCAGATGTGCATTGCAGCTATAAGACTCCTCACCACTGACAGCCAAATTGCTTTGTCAGTCTCCGCAAGGAGAAAAGTTTTCATCTTAGACCCCACTACAGCTTCTCATACAGCCAGATCAGATCTCATACTTTGCACTGACAAGGAACAATCATCCTGAAACACTGTGTCTGCAAATTGAGGTTCTGATCTAACATAAATCCTAGGTCATATGAAAAGGCTTGTTAAAGGGCCACTTTTGACTTTTAGGATTGCTACTTCCAATAGGTGGCACTAGAGTTTGTCACCTTCCTCCCTTAAGAAACAATTAGAGTACAGGTGAAGCAAGGAGTTGTTCTAGTGAAGCTGGTGTGGTGTGACACAAATAGCACAGAAACAGCAAGAAACCGTTAAAAGCAACCTGTTGTAGCGACAGTGGTCACATTGGCAGACAAGCTGGAAGAGACCAAAGAAATATTAAAAACCAAGAATGTAGTGAATCCATTGGATATCAGTGGTGGGCGCACTGGTGAAGTGATGGTGCTGCCCAGCTTAGAAGATAAGAGAGAGGGAAGCGGATCACTGCCTGTGACTGTGGGTGCAGGATACTCAGCTAAACATATTGACCCGTGAATTCCAGGGCCATGGAAAGGGCTTATTCAACTTGCCTGGCTAAAAGAATGTTTACAAGTAAAGTGCCATCATTGGAAATTGCAGTGATTGTGTTTCTGTGTTATACAGAAGATACCATGAAGTGTGCTGCCTGCTGTATTCTGTGACCAACTGTTGTGCCATGTAAAGACTACTTTGTTGTTATGAATATGTTTGTCACCCTTATCTGGAAGTCCCACGATCCTGATGAAGAGCATAACACCATCTGTCTGAAGGTATTCCAAGTAACAATATCAGCACACAGAGACCCAGAACTCTCATTTAAAATAAGTGTGTCGGAGTGCTGAACTTTCCATGCTCACCTATGGCTACCACCCCAGACACCATTGCTTCAGCCATGCCCTGCAATCTACTGACACCATAAAAAGAGGAGATCGCTCCCCGCCATTGTACTCCCTTAACGTCTTTGCATTATAACCTACTATTCCAATCTTCATAAACATGGTGGATCTTTATATATAGATTGTGTTCATGAACAAGGATATTTATATATAGATTGTGTTCAGGAGCATGGATATTTATATATAGATTGCTGTTGTTGTCCTGAGACAAGAACTCTGCCCTCAAGTGGATGCATTGTATACTACAGTCACTGTACTGGGACGGGCTATCTACAAGTATGAAATAAATGTCTAAGTAATGGAAGTTCCCATATTTAGGACTACCACCAAACCCATCAGGTAGAGAATAGTTGGACACTCTTGTCCTGTTTATTCTCTATTTGCAGCTATGGAAGGTACAGAAGAAGCTGAACCACTTGTACATTCATGGCCATCTATCTATCAGACATAATTACTACCCTTCTATTTCGGTTTGATTTATTGCAGCAGTCAGAAGTCCTAAAATTCATACAATGTATACAAATAACTGTTATATAATATAAAGAAATGAGGAGACAGATCTTTCATTTTTTAACACTTTATTTAATACAGTCTCTACCTATACCTAAAGCCATTGATCCAGAAGAAGGCAAAAAACCTGGACACGTTCAGCCAATTTGTGCCACAGGGAAAAAATTCCTTCTTGACCCCGAGAAAAGGCGATCAGTTCAAGAACCCTGGATCAAGGCTATACTACAACTAACTAACTGAAATATAGGACGGTTATATCATATCAGATCCCTTATGTGGCATTCATAAACTCTAACAGAAGAAATGAAGTTAGGCCAGTGACAGTATAAGACGCATTTAGGCCTGTTGTTTGAAGACTAGAAATAGCATTTGCTATTGCCCTACTAGGACAGATATTATGTCATCCCACCACAAGGACCACTCCTGTGTAATCCCTGTAGAATGAAATCATCCTAAGTGATGTAGTGAGTGACTACACCCCCCTGTGGCTTTAGGGCACTGACTCTTCAATCTGTTGGGGTGCAGCTGTGGGACCCTATTTTCAGAGATGATGTCCTCCACCCAACTCTCAAAAAGCTGAAAGGGTCTTCAGGAGAGATGGGTAGTCGAGCTGGGCCATCAGACGGTCACCTCTGTAGCTGTAGTGTCATTTTTCCTATAGTTCCAATGTGAAATTAAACAAAAAAAGTGCCCGTTTGTTATGATGTCCAAGATGGAGACCAGGATGTGACATAATAACTAAATAGGGAACATGATAGGAGACATTTCTACAATACATTCATTCATTCTTATCTATCTAATAGGATGACAACAGCTCTCCAGACCTGCATCCCACCAAATCGTAAGAGAAAATAGACACCATCAACTTGTATGTAAACCAATCTAAGTCTAGGTTCTATAGATGCAATGCCCAGATACCAAGATTCAACATACTGCAGAACAAGCAGATGGATAGGGATTATGTATACAGGTGGTGTCATCTCACATGCCAACTTTCTGTACAGGGAAAACAAAGAAATGGCTGTAGCAGAATGCCATAAGACAGAGTCCAGATTTTGTTCTGTATAATCAGTGTGTGATGACACATAAGACACCAAATATAATATACCGATAGTCCTATAATCTAAAGGGGGCTTTACACGCTACAATATCGTTAATGATTTATCATCGGGGTCACGTCGTTAGTGACGCACATCCGGTGTCATTAACGATATCGCAGCGTGTGGCACTTTTGTGCGACCTAAAACGATCGCAAAAGCGGCCAAAATCGTTTGCCGCAGAGGTCGTCCTAAAACAAAAAAACGTTCTCTTCTAATTAACAATGTTGTTCCTCGTTCCTGCGGCAGCACACATCGCTGTGTGTGACACCGCAGGATAGAGGAACATCTCCTTACCTGCCTCCACCGGCAATGCGGAAGGAAGAGGTGGGCGGGATGTTTACGTCCCGCTCATCCCCGCCCCTCCGCTTCTATTGGACGCCTGCCGTGTGACACCGCTGTGACGCCGCACGACCAGCCCCCTTAGAAAGGAGGCAGATCGCCAGCCAGAGCAACGTCACAGGAAAGGTAAGTCCGTGTGACGGGGGTGCGCGATTTTGTGCGCGACGGGCAGTGATTTGCCCATGTCGCACAAACAATGGGGGTGGGTACGCACGCTAGCGATATCAGTACCGATATCGCAGCGTGTAAAGCCCGCTTAACACTAATCAATATCATGGCCCTTTCTACATTCTTTAGTCTTCCTTTCTGGATCCAGATATACTCCCTAGAAAGAAAAAAAAAATAAGTGTCAGGCAAAGGTCTAAATTCTGAAGACTAATGTAGAAATGGAAGATGGACTTCAATTGTTTGTGTTTATATGTGATCCGAGGTCCTTAAATTAGATTGTGACTAGATGCCCCATATGTGCACATATGTGAGAACAAATAATGTACAACAATTCCCAATCTACCAATTTTTCACATTATAATGACTTATTACAATTGATACATTATAACATTCCAAAATGTAGTGATCCAAAATGTCGTCATTTGCTCCACATTTTTCAGTATCACTCACTTCAATATCTGCCAATCCATATTTTTTCAAGTTTGCCCCTTAATGATAAATATGGGGCAAATTCTGCCAGTGCAGGTTATTAACGTGGTAATGCACTTCCCAATGTTAGCGGAGATCAATGTGTCATATTTTTCAAGATAAGGCAAAAAAATATTTTTTAGAAAACTGGTATTTTTTAATCTTGTTAAAAATGGTTGCAACAAAAACTTATTTGATGTATTTTTCAGACAGTTATTACCTGACTACATTATGTGTTACCTTTATGTAGAAGTGCAGTATTAAAAAGTCATATTTCCTGTTAATATGTTCCCTATGTCCCCTCTTTTATTTTTAAGTTTTGGAATAGGTGTTTAAAAATGGTGTAATAATTGGCTGAAAGCAGTGAAAAATTTCACTTAAGAATTTACAACATTGAAATATTGCAATTTGCAAACAAAATAAATAAAATTAAGCAAATGGTCCTATATATATATAGTATGTTCCCGAATGAATGAAAACAAACCCTCTTCTATATGATGAAATAATAATAATTTATTTCTCCCATAAAATCTGATATTAAGTAACAGAATCACCAACAATCTGCGCCACCCACAGTTACCACTGGTAGAGTCACTGACTGAAGTCCCCACTATGGTGTCTCCCTCCCAGGCGCCATCTTTGTGCTCACATCTCCATGTGGTGTCTCCCTCCCAGGCGCCATCTTTGTGCTCACATCTCCATGTGGTGTCTCCCTCCCAGGCGCCATGTTTGTGCTTACATCTCCATGTGCTGTCTCCCTCCCAGGCGCCATCTATGTGCTCACATCTCCATGTGGTGTCTCCCTCCCAGGCGCTATCTTTGTGCTTACATCTCCATGTGGTGTCTCCCTCCCAGGCGCTATCTTTATGCTTACATCTCCATGTGGTGTCTCCCTCCCAGGCGCCATCTTTGTGCTTACATTTCCATGTGGTGTCTCCCTCCCAGGCGCCATCTTTGTGCTTACATCTCCATTTGGTGTCTCCCTCCCAGGCGCCATCTTTGTGCTTACATCTCCATGTGGTGTCTCCCTCCCAGGCGCCATCTTTGTGCTTACATTTCCATGTGGTGTCTCCCTCCCAGGCGCCATCTTTGTGCTTACATCTCCATGTGGTGTCTCCCTCCCAGGCGCCATCTTTGTGCTTACATCTCCATGTGGTGTCTCCCTCCCAGGCGCCATCTTTGTGCTTACATCTCCATGTGGATGGATTCTCCATGTTTGCTGCATGGAACTCTGTGTACAACATCCGGCCTTGTGACCTCACATAGAAGCTTCATCCTCCAAGTCTACAGATTCTGACAGCAAGGACTGAGCAATATAGTACTTTCCAGCCACAATCAGGACATTTGGAGGGTCAGGCTATGCTCACACAGGGTGTTTTTGATCTGTTGGGGTTTTTTTATTGGTTTTATGCATATACATGTTAATAAAAAACTGCTTTTTACCATGATAGCAAAACCTATGAGATTCCAGAAGCCTCATGCACACACAAACACACATAGATTTTTATTTCCTTACTTAACTGGCAAAATGCTGAGTTTTTTTAAAGAAGCAGTGTGTCTATTCTTTCAGCATTGGATTTTGCTGCTTTTTTCACTATTGAAAGTCATGAAAGTGGAAAAAAAAGTCCAGCAGTGCATTTTTTTATGCGTTTTTGCTATTTTTTTTGGTGACTGAAAGAGTTTATGTAACGTGTACTGTAAACAAATGACGCACGGAAAAACGCAGTAAAAAATGCGGCTAAAACTCAGCACAAAATCACAGCTTTTTTTTACTGGCAAGAGATCAGGTTTTGCTGTGAAAAGAAAAAAAAAGCACCAAAAACGCTCTGTGTGAACAGAGCCCGAGCGTACATGTTGGCACAAGTTTATATGATTGAAAACCCTGTGAAGTTCCTCATTTACCTGTGTCCTTGATGCGGGATCCTCCGCTCTCCTCTTCATCAATCCTGGATCCACCGTCCTCTTTGTCTTCTCCTCTTGATCTGAGCATCTGAGTCCACCAACTTCTATAGATTCTCAGACATTGTGACATCATGCTGTGAGGTAACAATAGCCGCCTGTATCAGATGATGTCACATGTGACCTCTCCTGTTATTAACATTGATAACAAGTAGTACTTATATGGGAGAACATATTGGTTAGGATCAACGCTATGGGGACAAGGTGATTAAGACTTCACAAAAGAAAAATATGTTTATTTTGCCACAAAAATATAAATGACTTATAATAATGGACTTCTGCGACAGATTACGAGCACCTGAAATTTTATGCCTGAAGACAGCAATTTCCTCCCTTATACAACAGTCACCATTATAGAAATAGACGAGTCGTTTATTATTAACAAAAATAATTAATAATAAATGTATTGTTTTAGCACTATCACTGTAGCAATATGTTTGCAATGCCTTTTCCTGCCATTTTTCCATTTTTGTGCTGGTTTTTTTGCGGGGGGGGGGTCCTGACAGTTTCGGATTTCTTTAGTTTTAGCTTCTTTTGTGTATATTAAAGTTTTCTAATTACATCTTTTATAAACAGCAGCTGCTAACGGTATAAAATCATGCAATAAGTAACAGTGGCCTTACCGATCCTCCTGTGCCAATGCTGCCCGAGCCCTTGGCAATGGTTACTATGCTGCGTGCATGAACTGAAGTGTAGACATGTGGCTCCTGCCATCAGACACTGACTGTAGCCATGAAGTCATGTAGTGTAGCCATGTGCTCATGGCTATGGAAGACATTCTCATAATGCTGGTAGTGGTTTTCATCATGGTGGCATGGGCACTGGTTGTTCCTGGGTTAATGGCTCATTTAGATAAGCTGATCCAAGTTGATAAACTGGCCAGTTTGCCCAATTTTCATACATAGCAGCAGACTCTCTCCTTCCTTTACTTGTGCCAGTGCTAGGTACTGGAGTCAGACTGATACCTCTACAGGAGACAGGGGCATACATAGAAATCATGGAGCTCCATAGCAGAATTTCCAAATGCCCCCCCCCCCAAATAATTAAATAATAATATTCGGCTGGGTCACAAAAGAGCATATTTCACACCTTTACAGCCCTTACTAAGTGACCAAATGATTTTCCTCCTATTGAAGCCCCTAGATTCCCCTTTCATTACAACCATAAAATATGATGGCAACAAAAGTGTCCCACAAACACTGGATAATTCCCCACAGTAAATTCTTCCACAGTACCCTCCACATGCACAGTATGATGACCATATTGTACTCCCCTTCAACTACCCTAGCAATTAATGGTGACCTTGACACAATAAAATCCCCAACTGTGACCCCCCCACACTGTCCTCCATGCAGTATAATGGTTCTACATATAGTATAATGGCCCCCACACAGCCCTCCACACAGTATGACAGACCCCACACAAACCTTCACACTGTATAATTGCTTTCACACAGTATAATGGCCCTCATATAACTCTAGATAAACTATAAAGGCATCCTCATAGCTCTCCAAATAATATAATGGCCACACATAGTCCTCCATATAGTAATGGAACTACCATAGCCCTCCATATAATAATGGGCTTCACATAATCTTCCATATAGTAATGGGCCTCACATAGAACTCCATATAGCAATAGGCCTCACATAGTTCTCCATATAGTAATGGGCCTCACATAGTCCTCCATATAGCAATGGGCCTCACATAGTTCTCCATATAGTAATGGGCCTCACATAGTCCTCTATATAGTAATGGGCCTCACATTGTCCTCCATATAGTAATGAGCCTCACATAGTACTCCATATAGCAATGGGCCTCACACAGTCCTCCATGTAGCAATGGACCTCACATAGTCCTCCATATAGCAATGAGCCTCATATAGTCCTCCATATAGTAATGGGCCTTACATAGTCCTCCATAAAGTAATAGGCCTCATATAGTCCTCCATATAGTAATGGACCTCACATAGTCCTCCATATAATAATAGGCCTCACATAGTCCTCCATATAGTAACGGGCCTCACATAGTCCTCCATATAGCATAATACTTCCACATAGCTCTCCATACAGAATGGGCCCCACATTGCCCTGCATACAGAATGGGCCCCACATAGTTCTCCATATTGTCTAATGCGCCCCATAGTCCTCCATGTACTAAAATACACTACTCATATTCCTCCATATAGCATTATGCAGCCCCACATAGTATTATACAGCCCACATGACGTTATACAGCCCCACATGGCGTTATGCTGCCCCCACAGTGGACTGATGGGACCCTGACCGTACAAGACAGCATTACATGTTAAATGTATGAAGAGGGCAAGCCATATCATTTAATCTTTGGTGTCCTGTAGCCACGTCAGGTCTATCAGTGCACTCACGATACTGTCCAGTCATGTTTGCAGTTGATTTGAGGCACCATGAGTTTTATGGAAGCTGCTTTGAAGTCTCATACAGATCAGGTGGTTCCTTGTGCATTGAGCAGCGACCATGAACAGGCAGAATCCACGTATCAGACGATGCCTGTTTCCACATTTTGTCCTCACCTGCAATGTCACTGAAAGCGCTCTCTATATTCAACATATCACCATCATTCAAGACAAGGCACTGGCTTTAATACGTAAATATTAGGGCATAACCATGCACCAAGGAATAGGTCATGCCAAGTATGCACTGAAGAGCCCTAATTTGCATATTAAATAAATGTTGATTTTTCAGCAAATGTTAAGTTTAAAGGGGTTGTCCGACATAACAAAAATGTTTGAGTTTAAGCTAATCTGTGCTGTATTGTCATATAAAACACCCCTACATTGTTATTTTTTGTTTTCTAACTTTTGTTCCTCTTGAATTCACCCTTTATTCTCTGCAGCTCTCTGTTTACATTCAGCACAAGCAAACTGACCACTTCCTGTGCCACACCTCCCAGTCAGAGCTGGCACCGCCCGGCCTCACTGTCCAGCCCCACCCCAGTGTCCAGCCTCGCCCCCTGCCCGCCCACTGCACACACATTCCCTGTCAGTATATTCTGCCCCAGCACTGACCTGTTATCACTACAGCATTGCAAATAACAGCCCCACATCGGGGTCTGCACCGCATACACACATCGGGCTCTGCACCGCATACACACATCAGGCTCTGCACCGCATACACACATCAGGCTCTGCACCGCATACACACATCAGGCTCTGCACCGCATACAAACATTAGGCTCTGCACCGCATACACACATCGGGCTCTGCACCGCATACACACATCAGGCTCTGCACCGCATACACACATCAGGCTCTGCACCGCATACACACATCGGGCTCTGCACCGCATACACACATCAGGCTCTGCACCGCATACACACATCAGGCTCTGCACCGCATACACACATCAGGCTCTGCACGCACACACGGCGCTCTGTACCGACCCCCCCTACCCCCATAGGGAACACATGTGAGTACATACTCACCCGTCCTCGGTCCTCGCCGCTCCTGCACGTTCGCGCACTGTCTGTTCTCTGGCCATATCAGCACAGTAGTGACGTCACCGCTGTGCTGAAGAGCACAGACAGCGGGGCAGTGATGAGAAGCAGCGGTGCGCTCCCTCTCATCAGCGCTTTCAAATATACCGGCATCTGTGATCTGTGATGCCGGTATATTTGAATGTGTGATCCTCAGCAGGGGGCCTGGTGCTGGCGCTGACACCATGGCAGCCACAGGCAGGCCCCGCTCCCAGGTCACGGACCCCACAGAAGTGCAGGGGGAGGTTGTGGGCAGAGTACGGGGTGCAGGGGAATGTGTGGGAGGGTGCAGGGAAGGGGGCGGGGACTCCACGCACTGTACAGCCCAGCAGGGAGGCGACATGCTGTTTCCAGATTTGCATGTCAACATGGCCCTGCCCATGTTGACATGAAATGACCGGAAGCAGCAAAACCGCGGCAGGAGCGGTCACATGACCACTCTGAGCCGGGGGAGAGGGGCTGACAGCAGGGCAAGTAAGTGGTCTCTATCTACTTACCTGCCCCAATGTAGCCCAATAGGGTAATAATGCATTCAAAACAAAAGAGTCTTTATATTTACCAAAGTATGAAAATACCCAAAAGACACCGTGGTACAAATGTATAAAACATTTTATTTATTATTAATGCATAGGGTATACATAACAATGATTTCAAGAAAAACTGGAATGAGTGAGTGAAGGAAAGGAGGGGAAGAACCCCACGTGACCCAGGATGGATATCAGATCTCACATAGGATCTGCAGTAATGTTTATAATACTAAAAGGTACCCTCATGCAAGTGTAAGAGGATGCTAACACAATAAACCAAGGTCTACTGTCCAGCTAAACAGTAACCTCATGCGAGTGCAAAAGATGCCAACACAATAGGAACCAAGTCTACTGTCCAGCAAAGTAGAAGGGGCTTACCTAACAAGCAGATCGCCAATACGTCCTGGTGTACACGTGGGGACCGGCGTCCCAACACGTGTTTCGTCTAGTGCTTCGTCTGGATCCAGTGACAGCGGGTAACCTCAGTGACAGCTCAGCTGATCGCACGGCTGTCTTCATTTGCTGCGTGGAGCTGTCGGGAGCGGTGGTGTCTTCTGCAGCTCCTGTCACCTCCATGCAGCAGAGCTGGATGCGACGCTGGACCATCCTGGATGACGCCGGACATGGAGGGCTTTTTCGGGCTGATTAAATTGTTGAACCAGGGTATATGTGTGTGTTTTTTATTTCTAATAAAGGATTTTTTCGGGTGTGTGTGTGTGTTTATTTACTGTAATTTACAGATTAATCATGAAAGGAATCTCAGGGAGACGCCTGACATGATTAATCTAGGATTTAGTGGCAGCTATGGGCTGCCATTAACTCCTTATTACCCCGATTTGCCAAAGCACCAGGGCAAATCGGGAAGAGCCGGGTACAGCCCCAGAACGGTCGCATATAATGTATGCGGCAATTCTGGGCGGCTGCTGACTGATATTGTTAGGGTGGGGGGCTCCCCATAACGTGGAGCTCCTCATCCTGAGAATACCAGCCTTCAGCCGTATGGCTTTATCTGGCTGGCATTAAAATTGGGGGGGACCGCACGCCGTTTTTTTAAATTATTTATTTATTTATTTTACTGCACAGTATAGACACGCCCACCGGCTGCTGTGATTGGGTGCAGTGAGGCACCTGTCACTCAGTGTGGGGGCGTGTCTCACTGCAACCAATCATAGGCGCCGGTGGGCGGGGAAAGCAGGGAATAGAAGATTGTTTAATGAGCGGCCGGCTTTTTCAAAATAGTAAAAGCCGCCGCAGCAGTGTGAATGCCGTGCAGCGCCGCGCCGGTGATCGGGGAACGGTAAGTATGAGAGAGGGGGGGAAACTGACCGACAGACTGTGAGAGAGGGACAGAGAGACTGACAGAGAGACCGACCGACGGACTCAGGGAGATTGACCGACATACACAGAAATAGAAAGAATAGCCGACATCACTAGAAATAAAAACAAACGGACACGGACTATAGGTAGATGCATACGTGTTTACTAACGTGTGTGCACATACCCATAGACTTTCATTGTGTCCACGTGTGCGTGCTCCGTGCAGATAACGGACATGCATCCGTGCAAAACGCAAACACATACCGATCACGGACACGCACACACGGACATAATGAAATAACGCACGAGTGACCACAATCATAGATTAACATTGGTGCACGTTTGGCCGTGTCTCCGGTATATACGGAAACGGACCAAACACACACGTGTATCACGGACGTGTGAAGGGGGCCTTAAAGAGTAACTAAACACTTGAGAAATTATTTTATATGCTTTGAGGTCATCCATTTTGATCAGATCTCTGAGTAAAACTGTTCTGAGTCCCCCACCAATCACTCAAAAGACCTCTTATAAAATGGCAGCTCATGAGACAGGAGAGCGCACAGAGCAAAGCAGGTGCAGTAGAAAGTCGCAGTCCTGTCTTCTGAGCCTATGGAGATCTCAGGACACATTGTCCCTATCATTTGTTAACTACACTATGATTGCTTTAGTAATTTTTCCCTACTTCCTTATGGTAACTCCTTGTTTGACAATCCCTGTGCATCCTGGGATATGCAAATACAGTTAGGTCCAGAAATATTTGGACAGTGACACAAGTTTTGTTATTTTAGCTGTTTACAAAAACACGTTCAGAAATACAATTATATATATAATATGGGCTGAAAGTGCACACTCCCAGCTGCAATATGAGAGTTTTCACATCCAAATCGGAGAAAGGGTTTAGGAATCATAGCTCTGTAATGCATAGCCTCCTCTTTTTCAAGGGACCAAAAGTAATTGGACAAGGGACTCTAAGGGCTGCAATTAACTCTGAAGGCATCTCCCTCGTTAACCTGTAATCAATGAAGTAGTTAAAAGGTCTGGGGTTGATTACAGGTGTGTGGTTTTGCATTTGGAAGCTGTTGCTGTGACCAGACAACATGCGGTCTAAGGAACTCTCAATTGAGATGAAGCAGAACATCCTGAGGCTGAAAAAAAAGAAAAAAATCCATCAGAGAGATAGCAGACCTGCTTGGAGTAGCAAAATCAACAGTCGGGTACATTCTGAGAAAAAAGGAATTGACTGGTGAGCTTGGGAACTCAAAAAGGCCTGGGCGTCCACGGATGACAACAGTGGTGGATGATCGCCGCATACTTTCTTTTGTGAAGAAGAACCCGTTCACAACATCAACTGAAGTCCAGAACACTCTCAGTGAAGTAGGTGTATCTGTCTCTAAGTCAACAGTAAAGAGAAGACTCCATGAAAGTAAATACAAAGGGTTCACATCTAGATGCAAACCATTCATCAATTCCAAAAATAGACAGGCCAGAGTTAAATTTGCTGAAAAACACCTCATGAAGCCAGCTCAGTTCTGGAAAAGTATTCTATGGACAGATGAGGCAAAGATCAACCTGTACCAGAATGATGGGAAGAAAAAAGTTTGGAGAAGAAAGGGAACGGCACATGATCCAAGGCACACCACATCCTCTGTAAAACATGGTGGAGGCAACGTGATGGCATGGGCATGCATAGCTTTCAATGGCACTGGGTCACTTGTGTTTATTGATGACATAACAGCAGACAAGAGTAGCCGGATGAATTCTGAAGTGTACCGGGATATACTTTCAGCCCAGATTCAGCCAAATGCCGCAAAGTTGATCGGACGGCGCTTCATAGTACAGATGGACAATGACCCCAAGCATACAGCCAAAGCTACCCAGGAGTTCATGAGTGCAAAAAAGTGGAACATTCTGCAATGGCCAAGTCAATCACCCGATCTTAACCCAATTGAGCATGCATTTCACTTGCTCAAACATAGACTTAAGACGGAAAGACCCACAAACAAGCAAGACCTGAAGGCTGCGGCTGTAAAGGCCTGGCAAAGCATTAAGAAGGAGGAAACCCAGCGTTTGGTGATGTCCATGGGTTCCAGACTTAAGGCAGTGATTGCCTCCAAAGGATTCGCAACAAAATATTGAAAATAAAAATATTTTGTTTGGGTTTGGTTTATTTGTCCAATTACTTTTGACCTCCTAAAATGTGGAGTGTTTGTAAAGAAATGTGTACAATTCCTACAATTTCTATCAGATATTTTTGTTCAAACCTTCAAATTAAACGTTACAATCTGCACTTGAATTCTGTTGTAGAGGTTTCATTTCAAATCCAATGTGGTGGCATGCAGAGCCCAACTCGCGAAAATTGTGTCACTGTCCAAATATTTCTGGACCTAACTGTATATGGTCAACAGAGGGCAGAGGCTGCAGTCACTACCTGCAGCCCTTTCCCCTCCATGAAATGAAGCTTCATCAGTGAGGTGTGTTTAAGGGGCTGAGCTCCTGATCATGGATTTGGCAAAAGCTCATGTACTGATTGTGGTTGTGATGATTTATTTATGTGCTGATAATGGTTCTGGTAATGTAGTCGTGTACTGACTATGGTTTTGGTGATTTATAAATGTAGATGTTGTAATCTTTAATTTATGAGACATGATGCTTGATCATTATAGGCTCATTGTGCCGCGCTGATAATACAGTCATCTGAATTAGGCCATATTTGTCAGCTATCTCATCAGACTCTGTTATATACAAAATTGCTCACTTTGCCAAAAGTTCTTGTGTTCTCTATAAAAGAGCCAGTGCCAGACATCTCTGGTGGGTTATCATTTTAGAAAATATAAGGATCTTCAGTCCTAAATCAGACATGTGAGATTCCTATCTCCCCGGACAACATCATCTGACCAGTTTTGTCTGTCTATGGGAGGGCTTAACTACTATCTAAAGGGTATGTGCACACAATGTCTTTTAGACACTTGCGAATTTCATGGGTTTTTGAGCCTGAAGATACTTCAGGACACACCGATTTCTTTTGTGCTATAGCTATTTTCATTGTTTCTTTTCAGTAATCTTTTGGGGACCGTTTTTACTTAAATTATACTAAATAAACTAGTGAGGAGTTTACAAGCAGAAGTCAACTAAGGAATGGTTGGATCACTTTGTTCAACCGCTTCACATCTTTGGAAACCTGAAGTGGATAACAGAAGCTCAAAAAACTAAACATATGATCAGCAAGTCATTTTTACACTGCAGGGCATATATTCAGTCATTCGCTTTTCAGGTAGGTAATGGAGCAGATCCACCTGAAAAAAAATGTTGTGTGCACATACCCTTAAGGCCACTTTACACGCTGCGATCTCACTAGCGAGATCACTAACGAGCGTACCCGCTCCCGTCGGTTGGGCGTCACTGGCAAATCGCTGCCCGTGGCGCACAACATCGCTCGGACCCGTTACACTACTTACCTGCCTTGCGTCGTCGCTGTGACCGGCGAACCGCCTCCTTTCTAAGGAGGCGGTTCGTTTGGCGTCACAGCGACGTCACTAAGTGGCCGCCCAATAGAAGCGGAGGGGCGGAGATGAGCAGGACGTAACATCTCGCCCACCTCCTTCCTTCCTCATTGCGGGCGGCCGCAGGTAAGGTGAGGTTCCTCGTTCCTGCAGTGTCACACATAGCGATGTGTGCTGCCTCGGGAATGACGAACAACCTGCGTCCTGCAACAGCAACGATATTTGGGAAATGGACAGTGTGTCAACGATCAACGATAAGGTGAGTTTTTTCGATCGTTAGCGGTCGCTCGTACGTGTCACATGCAACGACGTCGCTAACGAGGCCAGATGTGCGTCACGAATTCTATGACCCCAACGACATCTCGTTAGCGATGTCGTTGCATGTAAAGCGGCCTTTAGTCTGACACGTTAAAGTGACTAGGGCAGTATAAATGTCAAAATACCTGCCTAAATTGTGCTCAGAATTAGAGATGAGTGAACGTCTCATGTGGTTTGTTCGTCGAGCCTTTATCGTACCAAACTTCGAACCTTAATTGAACCTTTCTGAACCACATTCAATTCAATAGAGGCCAAAGATAAGGCAGAGAAAACACCTTTAAGGGACTTGAAAAGCTTCCAAAACATGAAAAATATGTTTTACAGTGTAGCACCAATGTTTTGGGATAGCCATTAGCTTCCTAGACTATTGACATAAGAAATATAGAGGTGAATGAGAGACAGGTGTAGGGCTGGTGCTGCCATGCCCCTGCCAGTACAGACAAGAGACAACTTTAAGACCCATCTTGGTGTTTCGACATTTAAAAACCTTTGAGGCAGACAGCACTACAGTAGCAACAATTGCCCTCCCCACGTAGGGCATTAAAAGAGGAGGGAGGTACGGTCCATGCAACACACAGGTATGTCGTCCCGCATTAGAAATAAATAAAGGGAGACATGCTACAGTGGCTGGTGTAGGCCTCTTGGTCACAAAATCCTGGCCCTACCCACAAGACACAAGTTTCACACCCATTTCAGAGTCTTAACATTAAAAATCCTTCCAGGGACACAGTTGTACAATAGCATCAAATACCCCCCTCCCCAAAGAGCGTTAAAAGTGCAGGGTAAAATGGTCAATGCAACACACAGGCTGTGGTCTGGCATTAGAAATAGAAAAAGGAAGACATGCTACAGTGACCGGTCTAGGCCTCTTGATCACAGAATACTGGTACTACCAACAAGACATAAGTTTCACACCCGTTTTGGAGTCTCGACATTAAAAATCCTTCCAGGGACACAGCGTACAATAGAATCAACTGCACTCCCCAAAGGACTTTAAAATTGCAGGGAGGTACAGTCTATGCAACAAACAGGCCTGTGGTCCGGCATTTTCATTTGAAAAAGTGAGCACACAGCGACCATGCCTTCTGCAGCAGCACATCCAGGATATAATACTGCCATGGAAATTGCAGTACAACCAGGTTGATCCAAACAGTACATATGTGATTTCACCCAGCCGTAGTGCCGCCACTAGGTTTGCACCCTAATCGTCCATGGCCTTCCGTAGCTCCAGGTTCTGTGGAGCCAGCCATTTATCAAATTCGCTCAACAAAGTACTGAGAGAGGAGCAGCTAGATCTTAATGATGACATATTCTATAGTATTTGTGAAAAGAGAGGAGAAGGAGATGGAAGAACAAGGACTGCCACCTGAAGGATATTTATGTCAACAGTGTTAAAAATAAAAACTTTGACAGAGCATTTTTAAAGATGGTTTTATATTTTTACCATTTGTTAATGTTTGTATTGTTCACAAAAAATGAAAATAAAGTTCTTAAATATATTTTCTGGCAGACAGCAGTACAGAAGCATCAATTGCCCCCCTCCCCATAGGGCGTTAAAACAACAGGGAGGTACGGTCCATGCAACACACAGGCTGTGGGCCAGCATTTTAATTTGAAAAATGAAGACATGTCTGAGTGGCAGTTGTAGGCCTTTTGCTCACTGAAGCCTGGCAGGACACCATCGACTAGTCTGCACAGTCTGGGACTGGGGTGGCAAAGACACTGGACATCCACAACTTGTTCATGTTAATGAACATTAAGCGTTCTACGCCTTCAAGAGATCATCCCCATCTAAAACTTGAAAATGTGGTGCTATCACCATTAATAAAGAATGTTGTTTAAAATCATGACTTTTGGGCAGTCCAAATTCTTGGCGAAACCTTATTAATGACAACTTTGTGAGGGACACCCAACTACTTAGCTTGTGAGGTGTTGATCAAAGGAGGAAAAACAACAGACGCGGTTGATTTCATGGCTGGTGGTTGGGTTGGTCCAGTAGTTCGTATTTTAGCGTAGGAAGATTCCCACAGTAATACAGGTTGGTTGCGCATGTGCCTGTTCATACATGTAATAGTCAAATTATTTGAATATTTGCCTGTACTGAGTCGTTGTTTACAACGTTGTCAGATAACGAAAGTTAGGTCATCCTTTGTTGTCTCAAAAAAGTCCCAGGCTTGCCAACTCTTCCTACGTGTTTGTGCGGGAATCGCCAATTTAACATCCTCACCTTCCTCCTTCTCCTTATCTGGTGAGCTACACAGCTGCGTGCCTCTGGATTTACACTAAGAGGGATCTACAACTTCATCATCAGGCTCTATGTTGTCCCACTCTTCCTCTTCCTGACCTGACATCACAGGTCAGTACGCATGCGCCTCAGGTATCTGAGTCTTATCATCATCACCTCCACCCTTGGGGGTTAACGTTAGTTGACGAGGTTCGGGATCCTGCTGGGACCATACCTTGTCCAGGTCAGGATCCAACACACAAAGATTTTGGGCTTTGGGCATGATGCTTTCCTCATCAACAGACTGGGAATTTTTGGAACGGCCATGGGATAGAATGTGTGAATAGCTCTTGAGACTCGCCCATGTGTGGTCTACCAGTCAGTTTGCCGGTAGGCAATTTGTGACACGGGCGCAAACAAGTGTAATTGGGGTGTCACCTCTGAGGAATGAACTGTGTGTGATGTTGAGGTGTAGCACTTGACATCCACTCCAGCACCTGCTGTTTATCAGACTCAGTTCAAAGTTGAAGCAATGTATGGATGCCAAAGAGATCTAGTGTAGTAGGCTGTCCAGAAATGGAAGTTGTTCTCATTTCTCATGGGATAGGATGAGCCAGCGTTTGCTCACTAGACCTTTGACTAACAAAACTTCCCACACATAGACCTCCAACACCCCGTTCATAGCCATCGATACACAGTGCTGTATGTATGGCCTCCTGAGGAAGCCCAATGCAAAACGCGCATCGGGGCTGTTATTCAGTACATGACCGGAGGCAGTATAACATTGGTAAGACGGATCTTTTCTCACGATATTTGGAGTGTTGTTGTATGCACTAGTTTGCCGTCTAGTGGCCCTGGACATCTATTGCAGGCTAGAATCTTCTACTGTAGTTTTCCACTGTAGAAAAAACATATTGTGGTGATATTTATTACAGGCCTAGTAATAATATTTTTGTCCCTCTTCTCTGTGCTATATATAAATTAATTCTTCTATCTAGGTACTAAAAAGATTTTTTTTGTTACAGAAAAGTACATGGCACATTGGGCATAGTGCAATATTGATATTGGGATACATCTTATAGGTATACTATCTTAATCTTCTGGAGTATAAATGTATAGATAGTGCCGGGCACAGTGCAACATTGTTTTGATTATATACATACTGTACTTCTATTGATCCTTATTATGAGTTCAGGGTAAATGTAATCCATTTCTTTCTGCACCTCTAATTCCCCATTTGATTACATATTTTTGTCTTTTATATGTTTGTCTCAATCTAATATATAAAGCTGAATGTGTGTGTGTGTGTGTGTGTGTGTGTGTGTGTGTGTGTGTGTGTGTATGTATGTGTGTGTGTCCGGGATTGGCATCGGCATCGGCACAGCTACAGCCACAAAATTTTGCACACTCAAACGTCTGGACCCCAAGAGCGTCATAGGCTATGTTGTGAGGTGAAATTTTAACCCCGCGCGTTCCAATTTACCAATCAATTTTGCCCCTATCTACATAATGGGGAAAAAGTGAAACGAAAAGTGTATCCGCACCGTCGCATTTACCATCACGAAATTTTGCACAGACACCACATGTGACCCAGGGAACATCGTAGACTATGTTTTGACAGGAAAATTTAACCCCGCATTTTACAGTTACGCTCCAAAAACATGCCTCCATTAAAGTAAATGGACAGAGACAGACGGGGAAAGAGACAGACGGAAAAGAGAGAGACTAAGAAAGAGGCAGACCTGGAAAGAGGCAGACCTGGAAAGAGACAGACCTGGAAAGAGACAGATGAGGAAAGAGACAGACAGAGACAGACGGGGAAAGAGACAGACCTGGAAAGAGACAGACCTGGAAAGAGACAGACCTGGAAAGAGACAGGCGGAGCACATTACTTGGCCAATTTAGTTAAATCTGTGTGGAATATCTGGGGTGTTGAAATATATGTTGGGAAATGCTTCTATTAGCTTAGTTTTTGCCTTTTAATAATTACATTTCTATTTGTTTTGTGGTTTTTGTGTGCAGAATAAATTTTTGCTAATACATTCTATTTTGTTAACTAAATAAAATACTATTAAACAGTTGTGTCAAAATAAAAGGTGAAATCGCCATTTCTCTGACAGAGAAGAAGAGAGAGCAGAGCAGAGCGTTGTCTAGAGATTGCCATAGTAACTCCCTGTACACTGTAGTATGTTCTGATTACGGGCATATACAGCGCCATTCAAGCAGGCTGTGCCTTATGAAAAACTCATTTTATAAACTGTTATACCCCCAACATTTCTGCAAATAATATACTTGTTGCTCTGAACTTTCCAAGATTGAGAGATGTGATACCAATGTGATATGACTGAAGAATGAGTGTGATTAGATAGGAATCATAATCAAAAGATAGTGATCACAGGTATTATTTGATCCATCCATTACTCGGTATCAAAGAGGTGTCCTCTGGTTGAACCTATTTCACCATGATGAAGAATATACGTGTTAGTAGATCTTGAACAAACCACTTATGAGGAAGTAAGTTTACAGTTCAACTTACGGGAAACTTGTGGTTAGCTAAAAACATGTGTAAGGAAACTGGCATGTAAAATTCACGGCTCATTGCAATATCTCCAGGAAATTAGTTGTCAGCCAGTGGTCAGCTGGCAAAATGTGCAGGAAGCTACTGGTGCCCACAGCAGCTTGTGGTCAAGTTCCATGAACATGACTCCCATGCTGGTCACCAATTCACCACTCAGTGCACACGACGTACAAAGTTTCCTATAAAAATACAGGACTCGCTGAATGAGATGGAGACATTTCCAGGACGCTCAAGTGGACGCACTGTTCCTGTGATGCAGATGTCATGTTGTTTCCTTCTCACTAATCGAGTCCCTTCGATGAGAAAGGTGTGCTACAACATACAGTAATGTTGATGCATATTTCTGTTATTGTATAAGATTCTATGACTATAAAGTAGTGCTAATGCCTATCTACCATTGATTTTTCATGTGCCATTAAAATAAATAGTATCTTGCTATAAAGAATCTTAGCATTTGTGCCTGATTAGGATATCAGTGAGTGCTTCGTAAGTACGGGCTTTCAGTCCCTTTTTAGGAGAATTTAGCAATAGAAAAGATAAGTGTCAAAATAAGTACACCTCTCACAGAGTCAACATTGACATTTATAACTTTAACATTTAATGACTTGACCAGAGCAAAATCCTTCATTGGATAATAATATACCAAATACTCATTCTCCTCACAGAGATACAACGCTCTTAAAGAGACTTTCTTATACTCAACTGATATTGAACTATAAAGTCATTAAACAAGCTAAAATAGAAAAAGGTGTTAACAATCATGCGCAAACTACTCATAATAAACAGATAAATGGAAAAAATATACCCAAACCACAAAAATCTCATACAAGATGTACAGTTAGGTCCAGAAATATTTGGACAGTGACACAATTTTCGCGAGTTGGGCTCTGCATGCCACCACATTGGATTTGAAATGAAACCTCTACAACAGAATTCAAGTGCAGATTGTAACGTTTAATTTGAAGGTTTGAACAAAAATATCTGATAGAAATTGTAGGAATTGTACACATTTCTTTACAAACACTCCACATTTTAGGAGGTCAAAAGTAATTGGACAAATAAACCAAACCCAAACAAAATATTTTTATTTTCAATATTTTGTTGCGAATCCTTTGGAGGCAATCACTGCCTTAAGTCTGGAACCCATGGACATCACCAAATGCTGGGTTTCCTCCTTCTTATTGCTTTGCCAGGCCTTTACAGCCGCAGCCTTCCGGTCTTGCTTGTTTGTGGGTCTTTCCGTCTTAAGTCTGGATTTGAGCAAGTGAAATGCATGCTCAATTGGGTTAACATCTGGTGATTGACTTGGCCATTGCAGAATGTTCCACTTTTTTGCACTCATGAACTCCTGGGTAGCTTTGGCTGTATGCTTGGGGTTATTGTCCATCTGTACTATGAAGCGCCGTCCGATCAACTTTGCGGCATTTGGCTGAATCTGGGCTGAAAGTATATCCCGGTACACTTCAGAATTCATCCGGCTACTCTTGTCTGCTGTTATGTCATCAATAAACACAAGTGACCCAGTGCCATTGAAAGCCATGCATGCCCATGCCATCACGTTGCCTCCACCATGTTTTACAGAGGATGTGGTGTGCCTTGGATCATGTGCCGTTCCCTTTCTTCTCCAAACTTTTTTCTTCCCATCATTCTGGTACAGGTTGATCTTTGTCTCATCTGTCCATAGAATACTTTTCCAGAACTGAGCTGGCTTCATGAGGTGTTTTTCAGCAAATTTAACTCTGGCCTGTCTATTTTTGGAATTGATGAATGGTTTGCATCTAGATGTGAACCCTTTGTATTTACTTTCATGGAGTCTTCTCTTTACTGTTGACTTAGAGACAGATACACCTACTTCACTGTGAGTGTTCTGGACTTCAGTTTATGTTGTAAACGGGTTCTTCTTCACCAAAGAAAGTATGCGGCGATCATCCACCACTGTTGTCATCCGTGGACGCCCAGGCCTTTTTGAGTTCCCAAGCTCACCAGTCAATTCCTTTTTTCTCAGAATGTACCCGACTGTTGATTTTGCTACTCCAAGCATGTCTGCTATCTCTCTGATGGATTTTTTCTTTTTTTTCAGCCTCAGGATGTTCTGCTTCACCTCAATTGATAGTTCCTTAGACCGCATGTTGTCTGGTCACAGCAACAGCTTCCAAATGCAAAACCACACACCTGTAATCAACCCCAGACCTTTTAACTACTTCATTGATTACAGGTTAACGAGGGAGACGCCTTCAGAGTTAATTGCAGCCCTTAGAGTCCCTTTCCAATTACTTTTGGTCCCTTGAAAAAGAGGAGGCTATGCATTAGAGCTATGATTCCTAAACCCTTTCTCCGATTTGGATGTGAAAACTCTCATATTGCAGCTGGGAGTGTGCACTTTCAGCCCATATTATATATATAATTGTATTTCTGAACATGTTTTTGTAAACAGCTAAAATAACAAAACTTGTGTCACTGTCCAAATATTTCTGGACCTAACTGTATTATTGTTTACTGGCATGGCAACAACATCAACTAAAGATAAGAAAGTTCAGATTGAGATGAAGACAAATCAACCACTAATCTCAAATCTCATGGAGCCTGTTTCACCTTCTCAGGATACCCTACAAACTCAGCATTGTTCATCTATGGATATATCCAACACTACTGAAGTGTTAAAAGAAAGATGCCGGAAAAATTAAGCCCTCCCGGGGCTCAGGCATCAAGATTCAGACCCGCCCCACAGGATGATACAGTCATACAAAAAACACAAAAAGTCCGGATAAGGCATGTCTGAAGACAGAGCATACCAGTGTACTGGGAGACCACCTCTCAGACTCACTCATTCAGAAATTGATTAGTGCATTTAATACAACCCTGGAACTAGCTCTTGAAAAACAAGCAAAAACTTTGCAAGCAACAGTTGATCAATTTATGGGTCGTATTACCTCTAATGAAGAAAAAATTATTACAGTTGAAAACAGAACCATATTACTTGTACACAAGCATCAGACTCTGGAAAAGGAGGGTCTATATCTTCGAAAGAAACTTACAGAGGCAGAAGACAGAAATAGATGGAATAATGTGAAGCTCAGGGGTATACCAGAAAGCATTAGGTCAAATCATTTAATGGGCTATGTCAAATCTCTTCTCTCTAAGACCATACCAAACATATCAGATCTGGATCTCTTGATTGACAGAATACACCGATTGCCACAACCATCTTTCCTGTCCAAACAAATCCCAAGAGATACTATTCTAAGGCTTCATTTCTATTCCACGAAAGACAAGCTGTTTCAATATATGAAAAGGAATAAGACACTCCCAACACCTTATGAGAATATCAAAGTGTTTGGAGACTTCTCTAAAGACATAATGACCTTCAGGAAGTCATTCTCCGCTATCACCGAGAAATTAAGGCAGAGGAACATTATACATAAATGGGGCTTTCCTCTGAAACTCCTGATCCTCGTTAAAGGGAAATTTAAGCCAATTTTTACACCTAAAGAAGGAATTAACTTTCTTACTTCACTAGACCACTCGGAAACACCAGTTGAGCAAAAACAACTATCTACTTAACTTCAGGCCACTTTACACACAGAGATGAATCTGCGGCAGATCTGTGGTTGCAGTGAAATTGTGGACAATCAGTGCAAGGTTTGTGGCTTTGTACAAATGGAACAATATGTCCATGATTTCATTGCAACCACAGATTTGCCAAAGATTTATCTCTGTGTGTAAAGTGGCCTTTACTCCTTCATTTTAACCTGTAAATTGCCTGGATTTGTTGCTATGAACAACATATGAAATCTTCGGAGCCTTGGATTCTGCGTGTGGAGGTATACCCTTGCACGAACTTTCCCCTTGCAAAGTAACCTTCCTTCGTGGTTACTTGGGGAGAACGTTGATTTTTTTTTTCTGGTTAATTGTTCATTTACTTTGTTAGCTCCTTTCCTTCCTTTTAGGATAATAATCAAACAAGTGGCTTTCTTTTAGGTTTTCACATTCCAGTGATAGAAATCCCTCTTGTCATCTTCGCTCTCCTGTAATTTAAGAATGTATTTAAAAATACTCTCCTACAATGTTAATGGTTTGAATAGCCCTAGACGAAGGTTTCTGGCATGGAGGGATATTAGATATTCAAAAGCAGACATAGTTTGCCTTCAAGAGGTTAAGTTTGCCAGAGACTCACATCCAAAATTTTGTGACAAGAATTATCCACATGTATTTTCTTCATTACACACTAGCAAGAAGGCAGGTGTTCATACTCTCATTAGTAACTCAGTGTCATTTCAGTTGATCTCCAAGATGGTGGGTAACCAGGGTAGGTATCATATTCTTACCTGTTTGATTAATAATCAGCTGTGCACAATTGCTAACATCTATGCCCCCAACACAAGACAGATTAGATTCCTTAACAAAATCATGTGCATCTTAAAGGACATCAAAAAGGGTACCTTGATCCTGTTAGGTGACTTTAATATCGTCCCCAATGGAAATATGGATTCTACGGCACAAAACACTCTCTCGGCAATTGGTTGGTTCGTCAAGAACTTTTGGACATCTTTAAATGTCTAAATACATCCTCACGTGCATATTCTCATTATTCGGGTACATACACAACTTTTTCAAGAATTGATTTAATACTCACTGATTATTTGTCTATCAGCAGTTTTAAAAAAATTGTCAAAGGAGATAGGACTTTTTCAGATCATGCTCCTGTCATTTGTGATCTAATGTTAGGTCAATTTCCCCAAGGGAATTTTATTTGGAGATGCAATCCCATGTTAATCAACAGACCTGAATATAGATCTCAGATAGAACAACACATTAAAAATTCTTTCAGTGACAACGAAGATGACTCAATTAGATCCAATACACTTTGGAACACGCATAAGACGATAATGAGGGGTGAGCTGATTAAGCTTTCCTCCCATCATAAAAAACAAAGAGGAGCTGAGATTGTTCAGATACAGGGAAAATTAGAGATAAGGAGAGGATATTACAGAGCATACCCAACCCTTCAAGTACCATAGAGAAAGACCTATTGAATCTAAGGGTACAATTGAAAGCCCTGTTGGTGGACGAGTTTGATAAATACATTAGGCAATCAAAAATTAATTACTATAATTTTATTGATAAACCAACTAGTAGGATCAGATCAGCAAGAATCAGACAAAGAATCAACGCCTTGAGGTGAATTGATGGAATTCTAGTTCATCACCCAAAGATATAGTTGATACTTTTGCTGATTATTATTCAGTATTATATAATTTGAAGGATGACCCAAATACGCCCCAACCAGATCCTGACTCAATTAATAGATTTTTATCTGAGGTTGAGTTGCCAAAAATATTGGAAGATGATCTTCAACAACTAAAAGCCCCATTTACTGAGTCTGAAATAATTAGTGCTATCTCGACACTAAAGCCCAAAAAGTCACCGGGACCTGACGGTTTTGGAAACGACTATTATAAGTCCTTTCCACACCTTCTAGCCCCGTATCTAGTCAACTCCTTCAACGAGTCCTCGCCTGGGAAATTTCCCAAAGAGATGCTCCAGGCGACTATCACACTAATTCATCACCGGGAGGTGATGGTGAAGCTGTGGGTAATTACAGACCCATATCATTTCTCAACTCTGATGTAAAACTATATGCAAAGATAATTGCCAATAGACTAAAAGCATTACTCCCAACTAGAATTCAGAAAGATCAACTAGGTTTTGTTGAAGGACGTCAAACATCAGATGGCACAAGAAGAACAATTGATTTAATCCATCATATAGAGGGCAAGGTTTTACCAGCAATTCGCCTCTCTCTAGATGCAGAAAAAATGAAAATGAAACCCTACAGAGTGCCCTGGATGAAGCTGCACCTGCTACACGCAGAGCAACTTGGCGCAGACGGCAGCAGCCCTGGCACACGTTGCAAACACGCTTTCTCCAGCGGTGTTCCAGGTGTGCTGAACGTCTGTGGAGAAAATCCAATCTAGACGAAGACTTCATCCACTATAAGTTTATGCTCAAAACATACAATGCTGCCCTTCACCTCTCCAAACAAGCGTACTTTAATACCCTCATCACCTCTCTAGCCAACAATCCCAAACGACTCTTTGATACTTTCCATTCCCTCCTCAGACCAAGAGTTCTGGCCCCAACCATCAACCTCAGCGCAGATGACCTGGCCAATTATTTTAAAGAAAAAATTGACCATATAAGCCAGGAAATTTCCTCACAGCCTCAAAACACCGCACATTGTCTACCCTCTTACACTTCATCTAGCTCACTTTCACTCTTTAATCCAGTCACAGAAGAAGAAGTCACCAGGCTCATTGCATCTTCTCGCCCTACTACCTGCACCAGTGACCCTATTCCCTCACATCTCCTTAAATCTGTCACCCCAGCTGTCACCACTCATCTAACTAAAATATTCAATGTCTCTCTCCTCTGGTGTCTTTCCCTCCTCCTTCATGCCAGCACACACCCATTACTTAAAAAAACATCAGTGGACCAAAATTGTGCCGCTAACTACAGACCTGTCTCTAATCTCCCATTTATCTCAAAACTCCTGGAACACCTGGTCCACTCCCGTCTAATCCGCTATCTGTCAGATAATACTCTCCTCGACCCTCTACAGTCCGGTTTCCGCTGCTTACATTCAACTGAAACTGCTCTTACTAAAGTCTCTAATGATCTACTTACAGCTAAATCTAATGGTCACTACTCCCTGCTGATCCTCCTGGATCTCTCTGCTGCATTCGATACTGTGCATCACCAGCTCCTCCTCACTATGCTCCGTTCTATCGGGCTCAAGGACACTGTTCTTTCTTGGTTCTCCTCTACCTCTCTGACCGCTCATTCACTGTATCCTTTGCCGGATCCTCTTCTTCTCCTCTTCCCCTTATGGTCGGGGTTCCTCAGGGTTCAGTCCTAGGCCCCCTCCTGTTCTCTCTATACACAGCCCCTTTTGGACAAACCATCAGCAGATTTGGTTTCCAGTACCATCTCTATGCTGATGACACCCAACTGTACACATCTTCTCCTGACATCACCCCTGCACTATTACAAAATACTGCTGATTGTCTGTCTGCTGTCTCCAACATCATGTCCTCCCTCTATCTAGAACTGAACCTGTCAAAAACTGAACTTCTTCTGTTTAATCCCTCTCCTAACCTTCCGAAACCCAATATTACCATTTCTGTGTGTGGCTCTACCATTACGTCTCAGCAGCACGCCCACTGTCTTGGGGTTATATTTGACTCCGATCTCTCCTTCACTCTCCACATTTGTTCACTTGCTCATTCTTGTCAATTCCACCTCAAAAACATCTCGAGAATTTGACCTTTTCTTACCGTTGACTCTGCAAAAACTCTTACTGTCGCTCTCCTTCATTCTCGCCTGGATTATTGTAATTCTTTACTAATTGGTCTCCCTGTTACTAAACTCTCCTCACTCCAATCCATTCTGAATGCCGCAGCCAGGATAATTTTCCTCTGCAACCGCTTCACTGATGCCTCTGCTCTTTGCCAGTCATTGCACTGGTTGCCCATCCGCTACAGAATCCAACATAAACTTATCACTGTCACTCACAAAGCTCTCCACGGTTCTGCACCACCCTACATCTCCTCCCTCATCTCTGTCTATTATCCCAGCCATGCCCTCTGCTCTGCTAATGACCTAAGACTGACATCCTCAACAATTCGAACCTCTCACTCCCGTCTTCAAGATTCCTCCCGAGCTGCGCCTATGCTCTGGAACACACTACCAAGACCAATCCAATTAATTCCCAACATCCACACCTTTAAGCGGGCCCTAAAAACTCATTTCTTTAGACTAGCCTATCACCTCACTGCCCTGATCTAATCTAGTCCCTTTCTGCCCTTCCCAAAAATGTACTTCCAATTCTTGTCCCCTGTACCTGTATAAATTCTGGCCAATGACGGGTTCATGCAGCTGCTATTGAATCCCCTATTAAATCGATGGCTGGACTATATATAACAAGCTTTTCTCCCCCCCCATTCACCTTTTGTGCCTCCCCTATGTCCCCATAGACTGTAAGCTTACAAGCAGGGCCCTCACTCCTCCTGGTATCTTAATGTTGTTATTTTGTATTGTCTCATTTTGTCTGTACATGTTCCCTCTGAATTGTAAAGCGCTGCGGAATATGTTGGTGCTATAGAAATAAAAATTATTATTATAATTATTATTATAAGGCGTTTGATCGTCTAAATTGGTCTTATCTGAAAGCAGTTCTAAGAAAATTTGGTTTTGATGATGATTTCATCAATAGAGTTATGCCTTATATGTAGATCCAACTGCCAGGATATTTTCAAACAATCAGATGTCTAATATCTTCTCCATCTCTAATGGTACACGGCAAGGGTGTACCCTCTCTCCTCTGCTGTTCGCCTTATCCATTGAACCTCTTGCTGAGCACATAAGAAGTAACCTGGACATTAAGGGTATTCACACTAGAAACACCCATCATAAGATAGGGCTCTTCGCAGATGATGTGATATTCTCCCTGTCAGAACCCATTACCTCAGCTGCTGAAGTTATTAGGATACTAGGAAAGTTCTCTCAAATATCGTATTACAAGTTAAACAAAAAAAAAAACTAAAATGATGCACTTCAACCTCAACAATGATATTATTGAACAGATAGGTGCTTCCACTTCTTTCTCATGGGAGAATGAATCTATGCCTTATCTTGGAGTGCTCCCCAATAAAAATTTAACAAAAATGGTTGCCAATAACATTAGTCTTCTGATTGAAAATATTCAAAAAGACTTGACACGCACCGCAAATAAGGATTTGTCGTGGTTAGGTAGAGTGGTATTCTTAAAGATGATATTACCAAAAATTTTATACATCCTTAGATCCATACCTTTAATGATCCCGGCAAATCAATTAAACAAACTCCAAAAAGTACTTAGTGACTTTATTTGGAACTATAAAAGGCCAAAAGTGAACAAAAACATTTTACTCAAACAGAAAAAAATGGGAGGTATAGGGCTCCCCAATATTAAAAACTATCATCTTTCTAACTTAATTAAACAGAGTCAGAGGCTAATAGAGGGAAGCAATTTATTTCCTTGGATTGATTTAGAGATGTCCTCAGTTAATTACCAACCCATAAAATCTTTAATTTTAACTCACCTAATCAACCCTTCTATCCCACCTCCAAATTCCCCTACTTTAGACGCTACAATAAGAGCATGGAAAACTTTGGCCAAAACTCAGACTAATCTTAATAAAAATTATCTTCTTAGAAATACTCCCCTAAAAATTTTGGCGATTCTGGATAACTCAGAAATTCCCTCAACATGGCAGGAGACAAATCTAAAAACGGTTGGAGACATCTTTAACGGAAAAGACTTTATAAACTTCCTAGATATAAAGATCAAACACAAGCTCCCAGACTCTGACTTTAAGGCCCTCATCAAATTTAGGGAAATTTTAAAGACAAAATTATTATTTACAAACCCCATTTCCGAAATACCCTGCATGTTATTCTGTAACCCAACCACAATGTCCCTATGGTGTTGTAAAAATATCTATAACTACTTCAATAACGATCTAACATTCCACAAAAGCAAATATAGGCTAGATTGGGAAAAAGATTTGGGTAAGAGCTTTATGGATGAGGAATGGCAGAAACCAATTTCACTAACCTATTCTTCAAATGCATGTGCCTCTCTCCATCAATCTCACTTCAAGATTCTCTCGCATTGGTATCTCACTCCATGCACACTTGCTAAATTTAATAGAGAGATGTCCCCTTTATGTTGGAGGGATTGCGACGAGAGAGGTACTCTACTCCACATTTTCTGGAGTTGTCCCAGATTGAAGAGTCTCTGGGAAAATATTTCTAGTCTGATTAATCAGATTACTAACTCCACAATTAAGGTAACTCCCCAAATGGCCCTGCTTTCACTTAATTTGGAAAAATTTGACCCTATATATAAACCTATCCTAACTCATTTATTTCTAGTTACTAGAAATCTTATAGCTTCTAATTGGAAGAAACCTACGGTGCCCACTATCTCTGAGGATGTAGAGACTTTTTCTCTTCACAACAACTTCGAGAAGTACTTTGCTACCATTAACAATGCCTTTGCCTCCTATTGCCGAAGATGGGATCACTGGAATAGTTTTATACAAGGTATTACATAAATAAATATTTATAACTACTTAAAACCTTTTTTAGAACATGAATCCTTTTTTTCAAACGTTCGGTCATGCTTTCTTGACAATATGCTTATATTCCTAGAATGGAAGCCTGTTAACATGGTCGAGATTTGTATATGTTCATTGTTCTTCCTTTTACCCACTCCCTCTTCACCTTGTTTTTCCTTGCCTCCACCCTCCTCCCCTTTTTCATCCCCAATAAAGTAATTACTTTACCCCCCCCTCCCCTCTCCTTTCTCTTTTCCTATACCTATCCCCCCCAGATAAAAAAGTTTTATTCATACAATAGATCCCCACATGTATTCAAATAATGGTATGCTACGCATAATAATATCTTGATTGTGTGGATCTGATATGTTATTTTGTTAACCTTATTTTAATAAAAATATATGAAAATGAGCTGTGCGATCAGCAGTGGCATCACTCAGGAAGTTTGCGGTCACAGCTGGAGATTCCCATGGGCCTTCACCTGTCACCGCAGGTAATCAGACCTTAGGGCAACTTGTGAGGTGAGGTCACTGAGGTCAGGGTACCTGCAATCACAGGTGGAGGGTCGTGGAGTAACATCACTGCTGATTGCGTGCCTCATTCATTCTCTACCTGGAGCTTACAGCGGGCAGTCATGTTCTATGGTGCGCGCTGTGAATTCAGATGTAGCACAGCTGAAATTGTTGTGGGACCTCGTAGTGTAGATTGCGTCGGACCTCGGTGTTTTGGGGGTTAATAAATAGATGAAAGTGAGAATTTTGTTAAAATAAAGGATTTTTCCGTGTGTCTGTGTATATTTCCTTTTATTTATAGGAATAGTAATGGGTGGAGTCTCATAGACCCCTGCCAATCACTAATCCAGGGCTTACTGGTAGCTGTGGGCTGCCATTAACACCTTACTACCCTGACTGCAACTGCACCAGGGCAATCAGGAAGAGTTGGGTAGTATAGTGCTAGGGTTGTCGCACATAATGGATGCGACAATCCTGGGTGGCTGCAGGCTGCTATTTTTAGGCTGGGGGGGCCGAATAAGCATGGGTTTCCCCAACCTGAGAATATTATTTATTATTTAAATATTTTTCTATTTTTGAAAAAAAAATATGTGGTTTCTCTTATTTTGATACACAGCCATATAAGCGCACGCCTACAGCCTGCTGATGAAGCATACGTGACACACGCTTCCGGGATAAGGTTACTCTCTCACCCACCTCTGAACCTACACTATTGGGTTTCCTAGCCATACACTATGGGTAAGTCTACAGGATTATTTACTATGTAATTGAATCTTAATATATGATCCTGTAGTGTATTTCCATTAATACATAATTGTTATTTAACCCATGATGCTATGAAGCTATATGGAATAGAGATGGGATAAACTGTGCTGGTTCCTTGGTGGGTGGGTATGATTGAATCCACCTGCTACCTCATGTAATTTATGATATGGAAAGTTAAACTTTTAACTATTGTATGCCAATTTGAAAATAAAATTGCTTTTTTAAATTTGGATAAGTCTCCTGCACGTGTTTTTTGAGCACGAAGTATCATGATAAGCGCACGGCTGGAGGTTGCAGCTGTAGCCGTCGCTTTATCTGTGCTGGTATCACTACAGTGGGGACCCTACATCATTTTAGTTATTTATTTATTGATCACCAGTATAAGGACACAGACAGTGTTTGTGATTCCAACCAAACACTAAACCTCTGTCACCACCAGGTTAGCGTAGGGTTATTAACATTAACCACAACTTGTCAAAAGGCAACTAGAGGTACCCTAACTCAAAACCTAAAACCTACCATTTATTATAATTGATTATAAATTGACCATCTAAAACCATAGCGGAAAGGTAGGACAATTAATAAGTCCTTCTCAAATATGCTAACAGGTCACAAACCTGTTTCTCTTATTATAGTGCATTGGACTAACCCCCTCTAAATCAGCTTATTTAAAAGCATTCAGCTATTAGCCTTCCCAACATGTTTCACCTTATCTGGTTTCATCAGGAAACTGAGGCTATAATGAGCAGAAAAAAACATCCCTTCCCTTTTTATAAAGTAGGTAGTGATGTCATTTGGGGTCAACCAATAGGCACATCTTTCAATGCACATATCACACATAAGCATTCCATAAGAACTCCCCTTATTGGTGGGATTGTCATTCAATATTCCTTGCGATTATATCCATAGGTTATATCCTTTTAACCCCCTCCTCTGGGGATCACCAACCTCCAATCCTGGAGAGGTACACTCGCAGTACTTACTTATTAAATGCACCAGTAATACAATGGATACATGTCTCTCCGGATCATGCCGCTTACATATTCCACATGCCTCAAAGCTTAAGTAAAGCTATAAGACGCATTTTTGTTCCCCTAAATTTTGGGGGAAAGTAGGGGGTGCGTCTTATAATCCGAATGTACGGATTATATACTGCAGGGTCCAGGTAAGGTGGGGGCAGCTCTTGAGCGGTGCTGGAGGCTGAGGGAGGCTGGTAGAGGCTGGTGAGCTGGTGAAGGCTGCAGCGGGAGATCTCCTGCTCCCGCTCATATAATATTCACTGCCGCTGTCCATCACCATGGTGCTGAAACTGCACTGCGGTGACGGGCTGGGGGATCGGCGCATATTATATGTGCCTGTGCTCCCCTTTGATCGCACATGCCCCCCTGTGTTAGATATGGCCCCCATGCTGCTGCCAATAGTAAAATAAAAACTCTTTACTTAACTCCTCCAACGTGTCTCCCCGGTGTCTCCCTCCTGCCGCTGTGATCAGGCACGCAGAGATGATATCACTCTCCTGTGCCGATCACATGACCAGCACCGAGAACCAGAGAGTGCAGGAGGAGCTCAACCGCACGGAGGGAGACACGAGGGAGGACAGTGCTGAAGAAGGTAAGGAAAGAGTTTATTTTACTAAAAGCAGCAGCCTGGGGGCCATATCAAACACAGGGTGATGTGTGCCATCCACAGGGGGCCATGGGCAGCAATTGAGGCCATGTGCAAGCCACAGGGGGCCGTGTGCCAGCCACAGGGGGCCATGGTCAGCAATAGGGGCCGTGTGCCAGCCACAGGGGCCATGGGCAGCAATAGGGGCTGTGTACCAGCCACAGGGGGCCATGTGCCAACCACAGGGGGCCATGGTCAGCAATAGGGGCTGTGTTCCAGCCACAGGGGGCTGTGTTCCAGCCACAGGGGCTGTGGGCCAGCCACAGGGGCTGTGGGCCAGCCATAGAGGACGTGTGCCAGCAATAGGGGACAAGTGGCATCACTGGGGGACGTGTGCCAGCACAAGGGGGCTATATTCAATATAAGGGGGCCATATCCAGATTAAGGGGGCTATGAGGGACATATACCCTACATGATTTGTTAGAAGGACAATGGCATTATAAGATGGACCCCATGTAGTAAAACAAATTTCTCTTTTCCTTCACCAAATATGGGGGTGCGTCTTATAATCAGGTGCGATTTATAAAGTGAAAAATATGGTAATTTTTGACGGACATGACACCACATATATCCCTTTGTTTGTTTTGAAGTCAATAGTATAACTAATCACATATCTTCTGTTATCCATAGGATTGGTGAATTCAAGCATTTGTGGAAGATACTTACAAAGAAGGGATCATACAGCATGGACCAGAACCACCCTGGTTGTCACAATAATTCATTCCTCCAACATTTGGATCAAAATGACTTGTAGTCAGGTTATCTTTCAAATTCTGACCCCCTCCTATAGGTAATCATGGGATAATCTCCAATTTTATCTTTGATATCAGGGTCAGCCTGCAGGAGCGGTCAGTATCCTTGACACAGCTCTTGCCTGAGCATCAAACCTACCAATAAGTCTGATAACATCATCATTTGATCTATTGATGTTATCCTTTAAGAGAGTGTCCCTGTTAGTTAATCTTGTTCTATTGTATGCCTTATGTAGAATCCTTCATGGATACCTCATCTCATCACTAGAACAGTTTCTACATGCCCTGAGATATTGCCCCACTGGAATGTCATCCCTAAAAGGCTCAGGATGCCAGCTATTTTAGTGGAGCAAACTGTTAGTGGATGTCGGTTTACGATAAATGTCGGTGTTGACATTGCCGTCCCACATCAATGGTATCCACAGGTCCAGGAAGCTGATGGATCTCATCCTGATCTTGTGTGTAAAAAAAATACCTATTTAATTGTGGTTAAAGATTGAAACAAAATCAGTGAATAAAGTAACATCACTATCTGAAAGAGAAAGTACATAATCGATGTACCTACTCCAAAATAAAATGTGACTAGTGTAAAAGCTCAAATCTTTCCAGAAAATGTGACAATCCTCCCACCATCCTAAAAATAAGTTTGCAAAACTTGGTGCACATGATGTTCCCATGGCAGTGCCCCTTATCTGATGAAAGAAGGCACCATAAAAAAGACCCACACCTACTAAACTGCCCAGGGTCATGGCTATTTTTATTCTCCCCTTGGGAGCAATGGATTACTGCAGACCCACTTCTAATCATTCAAATACTGGTGAAAGTGTAGTACCCGACCGCAACCTCTATGCAGTTGATGGAGCTGTGCTGTTCTGCTTCACAACTGCTAACTTCTGATTGGTGGTGTTGCTGGGTGACACACTCCCACCCACCTGGTAATGTTGACATATGGTAAGGATAGGTAAGCAATATAAAAGTACTTGACAACCCCTTTAACGTATACACCAGGATCTTTTCCTAGTGTACAGTATATGATAAACGGAATTAGAAGACATAACGTGAACAGGCCAATATCCTGTTTAGTGCCCCTGAATTCCATGCATATGGTTATATTTTGGCTCTAATTTCTGCTGAGCTGTAATTAGGCTCCCAATGAGATGCATAAGATATCTCCATTGTACCTTTCTATACTTATTTCTAATGAAAAGATTTCTAATGGAAAGCCAAGCCAAGAGTTTCCATTATAATCTGAAAGTTGGATTTCCACACACTACATACTTCATAATTCAGTGGCCTATTCTGTAAGCCTCCATGGACTGACATATTATAATTGAGTAGGTTTTACATATTTTTAGTTTATTTAGCGGTATGTAGAGCTGATTGGGACACATGTAGCAAAGCAGAACATTACAAACTGATTTTCTTTGACAGCACCTTACTGGAAGTCAGTGAGAGCTTCAATAATGCCTCTTATTCTGATGTTTGTCAGTGTGGATCGCATGACTGTATGTCTGATTTGATGCACTCGATAGCAATTAGAAGGGGTATGTAAATAATTTGGGCCATGGAGTGTATGTACGCTCCATCTATTGTGTTTCCTTTTTAACTAACCGTGCTTCCTAATTAATTATGTTTCTATTTTTTGCCACATTTAGTTAGGTTGAAGAAGAATACATGGCATTCTTTTATGTCTGTAAAGAAACAGCTTTTCCATATAAGCCCCTTGTGTATTAAATCTCAGCTTCAAAGCTTGGCTCTTTGTCATAGGATTTTTATATAGAACCAAGAAATACAGGTTTCATTTCCCATGAGAATAAAGAAGATTTTTTTTCTTGGTACTGTAACACGCTTCCTGGAACGATAAATCAGAACTTTCAATATGCAAACAGCCATAATACTGTTCAGGAAAACGACCAACACAAGCGGGAATTTGTAATTCAAGAGGAACATAAATTCCATAAATCGAGGAAAAAATGCTATTACACAATCACATCCCATGAAGCAGTGGAAACCTTAGATTTAAACCGAGCTAAGAAAAGTAATTTCTTTAAAATAGTCTTTAGCCTATTACCAAGTGAAGATACTAAATAAGTGACATTCACACACACATGATTTTGAGGATCGAACTTGAATCAAATTTCCTGAAATTCACATTTTATGTGAAGTTGAACATTTTGAGATTTAATTAGTAAGCACTTCCCATAAAAAACTTGCTCAGCATCAGTTCTCACATTGATACTTCAGCAAAGTGCAGGCTAATGTCATGTCATCTTTCGTTGCCATGTGGGCCTCCTCATAATGGCCTACAAAAATGACATCTGAGAGATTATCGTAAAGTTATTCTCGAATTTTATAATTATGTCCATAATTATGCTCTGGAGCCATTACAGATTCAAGCGAATAATAAACGTAAAATGTGATAAAGAAAATCATTATATTCACCCTCCTCTCACCTCTACGTCCCCTTCGCTAATCACTGCCAGCCTTTCGGTCCTTGTCCCATCTTCAAATCTCGCATTGAAATCTTTGGTCCTCTCACAGTGTGCTGAACTTCCGGGTGTAATGGCAATTGGGAGGGTTCTGCTCAGATACGTGGAAGGTGAATGGCTTCATGACGTCACAACGTGCCAGTGGCCACCATTGTGCTGTATCCATGCAGAAGTGAGTTACAAAAAATTCTGCACTTTTGTGAATAAGGAGGTTTTATAAAAATCAAGTAGAATTCAATTCCACTTTAATTTTTTTTGCTCATCTCTAGTAAACAAGTCTCAACCTCTCTCGCTCTCTCTCTCTCTCTCTCTCTCTCGTAGAGTGTAAGTTTTTATGGTCAGAGGAGTCTTCTTTCTCCTGTTATTAAAGAGCAGTTCATAAGTCAGCATAGGGGTAATACTAATTACAATTTGACAAATAAACCCCTATAAACCCCTATACTAAAGACTCAATATTAAAACGTAACTTTTAATTCATACATAATATTGTATAATTTTATTATATATTATATAAGTTAGTTATAGAGGACAAACAAAAGACTCGGATAGTAAATAGGCATTTCTCATCTGTGTTAACCAAGGAACTGACTGTACCAGGGATCATTCAACAAGTGAAAAATCAAAGTTCACCACCCGATATAATCAATTTAAACACAAGAAGAAATGCGCCTACGTCTGAGTAAATTAAACATTGACAAATCCCCCGGGCAAGATGGCATTCATCCACGAATATTGAGGGTATTGAGCTCCGAAATCAACAGACCGCTGTATCTCATCTTTTTAGACTCGCTTGTAACAGGGTTGGTGCCTCAGGATTGGAGGATTGCTGATGTGGTACCGATATTTAAGAAAGGTAAGAGGGTAGATCCAGGCAACTACCGTCCAGTAAGCATGACATCAGTAGTATGCAAAGTTTTTGAGGGCATTTTAAGAGATGACATGCAAAAATATATTGCAGAAAATAATATAATAACTGACAGACAGCATGGATTCATGAAAGGTAAGTCGTGTCTAACCAATCTATTGGGGTTCTATGAGGGGGTAAGTGCAAACCTGGATATTGGTAATGCAGCTGATGTGATTTATTTGGACTTTGCAAAGGTATTTGATATTGTACCACATAATAGCCTTATATTAAAGCTCCAGAAGCAAGGACTAGGGAAAACTATATGCAACTGGGTAAGGAATTGGCTAAAAGATAGGAAACAAAGAGTAATCATAAATGTTACATTCTCTAAATGGGCTATAGTCAGCAGTGGGGTGCCGCAGGGATCTGTGCTAGGACCGACTCTTTTTAATCTCTTTATTAATGACCTTCTGGATGGGATTGATAGTAAAATGTCAGTCTTTGCTGATGACACCAAACTATGTAGGATATTAAAAACTGACCTTGATAGTACAATATTACAAAAAGATCTAGATAAGATGTCAGAATGGGCAGATACTTGGCAAATGAGATTTAATGTTGATAAATGTAAATAATGCACCTAGGGCGGAGTAATCCTATAACTGCGTATATAATAAATGGAAGTAAACTCAGGACTACAGAACAGGAGAAGGACTTGGGTATTCTCATTACAAATAGGCTGAGCAACAGTATTCAATGCCAGGCAGCAGCTGCTAAAGCAAACAAGATTTTAGGTGGTATAAAAGGAGAGATTAGATCCCGTGATCCCAACGTATTGTTACCCCTCTATAAATCACTTGTAAGGCCACATCTGGAATATGGGATCCAGTTTTCGGCTTCACATTTTAAAAAGGACATTCAGAAGTTAGAGTCAGTTCAAAGGTGGCTAACTAGACTACTACAAGGAATGGAAGGCCTCCCATATGATGAGAGGTTGAAAAAGTTAGATATGTTTAGCTTTGAAAAAAGACGTCTCAGAGGAGATCTCATTTATTTGTATAAATACATGTGTGGTCAATATAAAGGACTGGCACATGACTTATTTCTTCCAAAGACAATACTAAGGACCAGGGGGCATACATTGTGAGTGGAAGAAAAGCGATTCCGGCAGCTAAATAGGAAAGGGTTCTTTACAGTTAGAGCAGTCAGACTGTGGAATGCCCTACCACAAAAGGTAGTAATGGCAGATACTATAACAGCTTTTAAAAAAGGGCTGGATGATTTCCTCAGTACACAAAACATTGTTGGTTATAAATGACTTAGTGACCAAATGTAGAACTGGTGGAGGAAGGTTGAACTAGATGGACCTAGGTCTTTTTTCAACCTAGGTAATTATGTAACTATGTAACTATATACCGCATTTTTCATTTTATAAGACGCACCGGATTATAAGACGCACCCCAAATAAAGAAAAAAAAAAGGTTAAAAAAATTGGGTTTGTCTTACACTCTGGTGGTTTCTTACCGGGAGGGCGCCAGCGGTGGTGGAGCGGGGTCATAGAAAGTAGGGACGGGGCTGGAGTAGGGCGATGCTGTGGGCGCTGTGGTGGGGGCTGTGCTGGCTGCGCGGGCCGTGCAGGCTGCGGGAGCTTTGTTGGTTGTGGGGTCTGTCCTGGCTGCAGGGTCTGTCTTGGCAGTGGGGTCTGTCCTGTCTGCGGGGTCTGTCCTGGCTGCGGGGACCGTGAGGAATAGGGTAGTGCGACGGGTGTCCCACTCCCAGATGCTCTGTTGCTGGTGTGGGCTTCAAAGAAATGGCGTTCGGAAGTGGCACGTGCACAGATTGAGCTCTTAGTCCACTGCTGGGAGATCAATGAGCCGGAGGCAGCGCATATACAGGTGAGATCTTGAGCCGAGAGCTCCATCTGCGCATGCTCCGACTCCGGGCACCATTTCTTTGAATCCCTTACCTTATCCCTTCCCCTGCTTCACTCCCCCACATCCTTTTCAGGCACGTCATATCCGTTAGTTTGGATATATATCCCTCTCATTCTATGATGCATTACATGTGGTCAAGAACACTCAGGTGTTCAAAACGCGTCTTGTGCGTTACTCTTTTAATACGTGAGAAGTGTTTTCCCTTTATTTTAAAATGAAGAAATAAAGAAGAAAATTAGAATTTTATTTGGTGCTGGATCATCATCACCTTTTTATCCTCATACTTCCATGTGGATGCCAGCCACAGGCTTCCGTGCACCTCTTCACTGGAATCCGCTGGGCCTTTCTCCTAAAGACTTCTGAAGTGGTGACCTGATACAAAAATATATGTTCTAATAAATAACAGTGCATTTCAGCTGAAATCATGAAACTTGCATGAAATCTCAAATATTTTGATAATCATTTGCTTTGCAGTGTATTACATTAGAGGGGGTGGGCAATTTATTTTTTTTGAGGCGCCACATGAGAGACTGTCACCGTGACATGGAGGGCTGAACCAATGGGCTAAAATTAATTCTGCTCAATATTACTATTAGCATATGCATTATAATTGTAATTCATTTTTATATTAATATTAGCACTTTAAATTGAGCAGAATTAAGTATGCTGACTTCACCTCATTATTCCCATATGACCCCACAGACAACCCCCTATATACTGTATAATCCTCACATAGCCCCCTATTGCAATATGGCCCCTATATACAGTTTGAGCCACAACACAGGCCCATACATACATTATGAGCCCCCACATAACCCCTCTATATACATTGAGACCTCACCTAACACCCTATATAAAGTGTGAGCCCCAACTTAGCCTCTCCATATACAGTTGAGACCCATATAGCTCCTACATACAGTTTGAGTCCCCCATAGCCTCTCTATATACAGGGTGAGCGCTCATATAGCCTTTATTCATATTCCCATTACTATACATAGAAGCTCTGAATATAGTGAATAATATACAGATAATACAGGGATCATAAGGGACATTAAACACAGGAGCTTTGTATATAGTGTATTGCAGCGGTGGGCAATTAATTTTCCCCAAGAACCACATGAGACATTGGAACTGTTGTGGAGGCCAAACCAATAGGTTGAAATTAATTTTGCTCAATAATAATATTAAGATATTAATTATATTATGATTTTATATTACTTGTATCACCTAATATTGAGCAGAAGTAGCGTATGATCTGCACACAGCCCCCCTATATACAGTATGAGACTCACACAGCCCTCTATATACAGTATGACCCGCAAAGAGCTCCCTATATACAGTATGATTTTCACACAGCCACTATATATAGTTTAACCTCCACACAACCCTCTATATACAGTATGATATGCACACACCCCCTATCTACAGTATGACCTACACACGGCCCTCTATATACAGTATGACCCGCAAACATCCTCCTATATACAGTATAACCTCCACATAGCCCTCTATATACAGTATGACATGCACACAGGCCTATCTCTGTATACAGTATGACCCGCAGACAGCCCCTATATAGAGTATGACCCTTGCACAGCCCCTCTATATACAGTATGAGCTTCCACACAGGCCTTCTATATACAGTATGAGCCCCCACACAGCCCTTCTATATACAGTATGAGCTCCAACATAGCCCCACTATATACAGTATGAGCCTCTAAATAGTCCCCTAGAGACAGAATTAGCCTCCATATAGAACAATATATACAGTATGAGACCCACATAGTCCCCTATAGCCATTATTAGCCTCCACATAGCCTCCTATATACAGTATGTGACTCACATAGTCCCCTATAAACAGTGGTAGCCCCCACATAGAACCTTATGAGCCCTCACATAGCCTCCTATACACAGTATGAGACTCACATGGTCCCCTATAAACAGTAGTAGCCCCACAAGCACCCTATGAGCCCTCACATAGCCTCCTATATAACAGCACATGTAATAAAAAAAAAAAGAAAAACAACCCATACTCACCTTGTTCCTGTTCTCTAGCAGCGTTCTCTTGCTAGTTCAAATGCAGCACGGTCATCAAGATGGAAGCCGGCCTACATGCTGGTGGCCATTGTTCACTACTGCAGACCAGTTATCAGCGTTCTGCTCAGGGGGCCACAAAGGGCCCAGGGTTTTCGGAGTGTCAATGGCGGGGGACAGACCACAACAGGGGGGCCGCTTGAGGCACTTGGATCCGGGCAGTTGCGGTGGCTCGAGTGACAGCCGGATCTGTGGTTCGCGCAGCCGTCCGTCGCCCACGAGTGAAAAGAGGTTATTTACAGGGGATAGAGTCTTTGTCACTGACGCCACCCGTGGGTTGCGGTGATGGATGGTGACACCGCTGCTGCCTAGATATGGGGGTGCCCGGGGCTGATGGAGTGGGGCAGCAAGGTGGAATCCCCTCCACGGGTAGGGGAGGTGTAGTCCCGGGCCCAGAGCATTGTGAGGGGTTGCAGGGAGCAGGCAACTCACAGTTTGTTGTCGTGGTGCTGGATGAGCTGGTGCTGATTTGGACAGTCAGTAAACACTCACACAGTCCATGTTCTAAACCAAGTTGCCAGTGACCGGTAGCCTCTGGCGGTTGCATTCGGGTCCCACACACAGATATAAAGCCAGGAGCCCTTTCTTCTGCACTTTCTGTCAGTCTCTCTTGTCTGGACTAGTCCGCTTAAAACGGCCTACGGACCGGGTCCCCTCTCTCGGCACCGGCGGGCTACAACCCTGCCCTGGTCTACTCAGGTTCCCCGAGACCGAATCTCCATCGCCTGTGGCTCTCACTGCCACCTAGTCAGCGTAGCTGGTCCAGTCGTCCGGTGGTCCGGGGCTCCAACCCCGACTACCACCCTCTCCAGGGAGCTCCAACTCCCTCCAGTCAGCTCTCCACTGACTACAGCTCAAACTGCCACTTCTCTCTGTCACTTCCTGAGCTCTTCATATCCATCCCTCCCATTGTCCTGGGGGAGGGTGACTAGGAGCTGATTGGCTGGTGTATACCTGTGTGGGGACTGTGTTGGTGGCAAAGAGGAGAATAGCCTGCATTTTGGTGGATTTGTGCAGGCTCTGTGACAACCTGGTTTTGCCAGGGCGTCACAGGAGCATCATAAGGTGTGCTGTCACACCAAGTCATTAGGGACATTTCTCAGCAGTAAAGTAGCCACAACAGTCATATGGCAGTCATGTCACTTACGGTCATGGAGGTAACCAAATAAATAGTGGCAATAGAGCAGCGGGAGAATGGGGTGACAAGGATATTTAACTTTCTGAGGTTCATAAGTTAACAATCAATTCTGATGTAATTTATATTGGAGTTTTTAGTATGTGTGAGTTCCACTTCTTGCCTTCTGGTATAGCTGAACAATGTCTATCATCATAATTTATAATAAGAATAGGCTACATAGTGAGTTACTAATTTGGTATATTTACTTACCCTTGTATTCTCCACTAAATCCAAAATACTGACTAATAACCAAGGGAAAGGAAAAACACATCTCTGCTATCTTGCTAATACTTTGGATTTGTTTCAAAGATTTTGTTATTTAAACAGCCAAGAAAGATTACTTGATGGTCCCAGACGTGAGGCATGTAAAGTGGAAAGTGACTGATGTAGTTTCTGGATTGAGAAATAAGCAGTGTAAGAGGATCGGTAATGAACAGATGCATATGAGTTATACAACCTGATGTATGTTCTGCATATTTATATCAATGCTTGAGCCATCTGGACACACAACGCAGGATCTCTGCTCTGCAGATGTTTGCACGTTTGGTTTTGCTATTTAAAAGACTGGCCTATGGGTCTGTAGTTGGCTATCCCTAATGAAATCAAGTTGTGCCTGGCCGTGCAAGTAGGAATTTAGAAAATGTCAGGTTAAGCGCACTTTCATCATATATTGATAGCACAGTGGAAAATGTGAGAAAGAAAAAAACATTTACCAAAGCTCACCTATCCATAACATTGTTAATACTCGCCCCTGCCACTGTACGCCATCCCCCATTGCTCATTTACATACATGAGGATGCCGCCCTCATGTAACTGTGTCCTCCAGAGGTCTCGCGCATGCCCAGTGGCACTCTCGCGGGACTGAGCACTGTGCAAAGCGTGAACGCTGGTGAGGTGATTGCACAGGCGCGAGATTATGGTTGGCGCTGTGATTGTCATCAGCAGTGTCATCCAAGTACCCGCCCATAATCTCGTGCCCGCGCTTTTCCCTCTGCATAATTTGCATCATAAGCACAAAAGGTTATTGACAAAATGTGATATTTATTGCATGCAACAGGTTTTATATGAAGACTTATTCTTGCAGTGACCGTCAGAAGGGGATAAAAGAACAAGATGCATTCCCAGAAAACAGTCGAACAGCGTTGTTCTAGTGGAAAATAAGTGGGATATTACTGCTCCATTCATATCATGGCCTCGATTTTTCAAGACTGGCTATTTTCTCACCTGACTTGATGAGGAGGCGTGGTGGAGTCAGATGTTGTTGATTCATGGAGAGGTGCATGGCTCTTCATGAATCAGGAGCGTCTGATAAAAGAATATCCCCCAACCCCCCTCACTGATATGGATGATGGATGGATGGATGGATGGATTGGATGGGGAGAGATCTGGATGTATTCATATGATACAGATTTGTGTGTGTGTGTGTATAATACATTACACAGGGTATCCAGCAGTGTGTGTACATGTATATACACTCTGCTGTATACATACAAATAAAGGGGAGAGCTTGGTCTGCAAACAGAGCTGGCAGAATTCACAGAAATCGAGTGAGCTCTGCTGAATGCAGCCCTGCCCACCTGTGAGGCAAGCCCCACCCACCTATGTGGTGACCATTGCCCACCCGTTAGTTTCTAGAGCACCAAGTAACACCACAGTTCATCATGAATTAGTTAAGCCGTGGTGTCATGCCCCAGACGTGCCCGCCACACCTTAGCTCGACCCATTTTGGCACGGCTGGGAGAAACTGGCATAAAAATGTCAAAATTTGCTAAATTTTTGTACAACTCCAACTTGCACCAAAATGTTGTGACTTTTCAATCCAATTTAAACCAGAATTCTGGAGAAATTGCTTTGACTATTCGGAGACTACACTACCTACAAGGATACATTTGGTTAGTAAAAAATTATCCAAAGATATTTTATGTGACACCCATAGGTTCAGGTAGGATGAAAAACAAGTCAAAATAATGGCCTCATGGAATTAGTTCAACAGCTTAAAGGGAACTTGTCAGGTCCAATATGCAGCCAGAACCACGAGCAGTTCTGGGTACATATTACTAATCCCTGCCTAACCGTCCCTGTATACACTAGCATAGATAAAGAGATCTTTAGAAAAAGTATTCCTAAAGATCTTTTATCGTATGCTAATGAGCGAGGGGACTAGTCCCCTGGGCGTTAGTTCCCTTGGCTAGTCGGCTCCATTAGCATGTTAGTACGTCCCTGTGGGCATGCTAACATGCTAATGAATGTGAAGCATCACAGGATGATCCCACTCACCCCTCCGCCATCGCGTCCGACGCTGGATTTCGGTTCATTGCGCACGACTCCGGAGTTTCTGTCATGCGCACTATGAAGCCGGGTGTACACGTCCTGGCTTCAAACTCATGTAGTGCGCATAACCGGAAGTCCGGGAGTCAGACGCAGCAAGTTTTCCTGAATCAGTTACATTTCTCCATAGAACTTTATAAGCACCAACTGTCATCTCCTATCTCAGCAATGGGAAAACCTGTTGTACTGAAGACACATTTACCCATTAACTCAAAATATTGAGAATGAAAGATCAGGCCAGTAGCAGATAGAAGTGAATATTTCTAATAAGATATAGTATAAAGCTTCCTATTTTCACATCTACTTGATTTATGGAAATAAAAATAATTGGTTACTCTTTAAGATTTACTTGGCTACTGTTTTTTGACAGCAATAAAAAGCATAGTCAACCACACTAGCAAATACTGCAAATGTATTTACTTTTTTTTTACAATAAATATAATTATTAATCCATTTTAATAATTATAACTTGCAGGAACCAAGGTGGAAATTCTAAGTTTGTCAGAAAAAGGAATTTGATGAAAGACCTTGTACATCCAGGAGGATATGAATTACTAACCAATTCTATGTAAATGATCGTGGCTACATTGCACTGGCTGCTTTCCTGATTTTCCTTCAGTTAAAATATATAGATGTTGTAAAATTATATAGAGGGTTATATTCATTAATTACATAAACTGGTCTCAGGTAATTTCAGGAGACTCATGTTGCCTAGATCCAATTTCACATACTGCCCTTTTGGGAACTGCCAATTTTCTACTAGCTCCTGTATAATTAAGGTCACCGATATGGTATATGTCTCTTTCTATATCTATATTTTATTGGGAAAGGCAATTTAATGCAATTAATAAATTGGAAAAAATAAATACATTTAACTCCGAGCATGGCAAAACCTTTATGTATGTTTGGATATTGGAGAGATTGTTTTACGAAGCAGCAGATGGAGATCCATCTTCTCGAAGCCTCGGCAAAAACAGTTTTTATCTAATAGGGGTTTGTTCTTGTCAGAAGCTACATACGGCCGTTTATTTCCTCAGCAGCAGCTGTGGGGACTGTGTCATCAGAGAATCATCTATTGTTTAAATCATTTTTTAAAATGGTATTTTTTAGGTTTTTCTTCAATTATACATACTTAAAATAAAACAGAAGTATTGCAATTTTATTGGTGCTACCTTTAGCAACCAGTATGGGCTAAATGTGCTACTATAGACTGCAGTGTCTCCAGCCTTGCCTCCATTGAGCACAAAGCAGATCTGAGATCTAATTAGTCAGCAATTGCAAAGGGATCTGTCACTTGGCAGGACATTCCTCAGACAATCATTTGTAATCTCATTGATTGCATCCATAGTGTGTAAATGCTTGTATTTTTGTATGTGGCGCTGATATGCTTTGCTTGGAAAGCCCTATCACCCTCGTTGCGCTAGTGCCCCCGATCTCTGAGCTTCATGGGAACAGTTGATATAGGCCCTGTCCCCCGCAGGTTAATTGCCGGGTTGCTTGAAGCTTCTCCCCGACCTAGGGTCCATGTACCCCGACATGCCTTTGGTCCCTAGATTTCAACCCCATTTGGCATGCATTTCACATGCTTAAGGGGTACTTTGCATGCTGCAACATCGCTAGCTGATTGTAGTGATGCCGAGCACGATAGTCCCCGCCCCTGTTGTACATGCGATATCTTGTGATAGCTGCCGTAGCGAACATTATCGCTACGGCATCTTCACACGCACTTACCTGCCCTGCGACGTCGCTCTGGACGGCGACCCGCCTCCTTTCTCATCACAGCGACGTCACATGGCAGGCGGCCAATAGAAGCAGAGGGACGGAGATGAGCGGGACGTAAACATCCCGCCCACCTTCTTCCTTCCTCATTGCAGACGGGACGCAGGTAAGAAGATGTTCCTCGCTCCTGCGGCTTCATACACAGCGATGTGTGCTGCCGCAGGAACGAGGAACAACATGGTACCTGTCACTGCAGTGAAATTATGGAAATGACCGACACTACACAGATCACCGATTTTCAACGCTTTTGTGATCGTTTATCGGTGCTTCTAGGCTTTACATGTTGCGACGTCGTTACCGGCGCCGGATGTGCGTCACTTTTGATTTGACCCCGACGAGATTGCAGTAGCGATGTCGCAATGTGCAAAGTACCCCTAAGACCCAGCCAAATCAGATCTCATATACTTTGCACTGATGAGGCCCTAATCCCTAAAACACTGTGCTTGAAAATTGAGATTCTGGTTTGGCTTATATTCTACAGTAAGTTAAAGGGCCAATATTCGAGAGTAATAGAGATGGGTTTCAAAGCCGCGCCAAGCCGCGGCTTTGAAACCCATCTCTACTACTCTCTGTTATCTGGCCTATGGGGACCGCTGCCGGGACTTGGAGTTACATGCTGTTATAGGAGTTGTGACTTTCACAACCCCTTTTGGTGAGTAGGATTGCTCTTTGCTTCACCCTATATATATTCGGGTAAGACCCTATTGCGCTTCTTTTTTCCACAGTTTTTCTTCTGACCTGAAAGGGCCAATATTGACTTTTTATGATTACTACTTCCAATAGGTGGCACTAGTATTCAAGTCCTTTTTCTCTCTGAAGAGGTAATTTGCATATTTAATTTCCCAGAGAAGCATGCAAGGCATTTAAGTCTCTTCTTACAGGCATGCCAGACCTAGCATGTCACTCTCCGAAGGAAGAAACTTTCTTACCCCTTAGATCCCTATTTTAGCCTCTCACGTAGCTAAATCAGATCTCATACAGAATAGCTATGAAAGATTACATCTCTAAAAGTCTTGCTAAGGGACACAATAGACTTCTTCTCTCTCGAGGCAGCGGGGTTCTTCCTTGTGTAGAAAAAAAGATGCAGATCTGCATTCTTGCTTAGATTTTCACAAGTTGAATCATATTACCATCTAAGACCCTTATCCCCTCCTGTTTATTCCTGATTTGTTTAATTAGGTTGTTGGAGATAATTGATTCTCAAAGATGAGTCTCTGGTAGGCCTATAATGTGCTTAGAATCAAGGAGGGGGATGAGTGGAAAATGGCCTTTAATACAACAGAAGAGCATTATGAGAATCTTGTTATGCCTTTTGATCTGACCAATGTTCCCCACATTTTTCAATATTTTGTCAATAATATTTTTCGTCATCTGATGGGCAGGTTTGTGGTTGTATATCTCAATGACATTTTGATTTACTCATCTGATCTTAAGACCCATCGGGTAAACGTCCGGCAGGTAATACAGATAATCGTATTACAGAATAATAAACTCTATGCCAAGCTTGAAAAGTGTTTATTTGCCATACAGGAGGTTACATTTTTAGATTTTCTGGTATCATCTGGAGGTTTCCAAATGGATCCTGATAAGGACCATGTAGTTTTGGAATTGTATCCTTCAGAAAATCTGAAAGCCTTACAATGCTCTCTTGGGTTTGCCAGCTATTATCAAAATTCTATCAGGAAATTTCCATCTATTGTCAAATCTCTCACGGACATGAGTAGGAAAGAAACAGAATTTTTTAGGTGGTCTGACCCTGCCAGTTGAGCATTTTCTTCCTTGAAGAATTGCTTTGTAACAACACCTGTACTCATCCAGCTCTTTGTCTCTTTAACCTTTATTGTTGAGGTTGATGCGTCTGTGGTAGGGATTGTGGCCATGTTACCTCAAGGGCTGTCTTTTTGTTAATTGCATCCATGTGCCTATTTATCAAAAAATATTGTCGTTGACCAAAAGAAACTATGATATTGGCAATAGAGAACTTTTAAACAGTAAAGGCCCCGTCACACTAAGCAACATCGCTAGCAACATCGCTGATAACGAACAACTTTTGTGACGTTGCTAGCGATGTTGCTGTGTGTGACATCCAGCAACAACCTGGCCCCTGCTGTGAGGTCGTTGGTTGTTGCTGAATTGTCCTGGGCCATTTTTTAGTTGTTGCTGTCCCGCTGTGAAGCACACATCGTTGTGTGTGACAGCGAGACAGCAACAACTAAATGTGCAGGCAGCAGGAGCCGGCTTCTGCGGAGGCTGGTAACCAATGTAAACATCGGGTAACCAAGAAGCCCTGTCCTTGGTTACCCGATATTTACCTTTGTTACCAGCCTCCGCCGCTCTCACTGTCAGTGCCGGCTCCTGCTCTGTGCACATGTAGCTGCAGGACACATCGGGTTAATTAACCCGATGTGTGCCATGGCTAGGAGAGCAGGGAGCCAGCGCTAAGCATTGTGCGCTGCTCCCTGCTCTGTGCACATTTAGCTGCAGCACACATCGGGTAATTAACCCGATGTGTGCTGTAACTAGGAGAGCAAGGAGCCAGCGCTAAGCGGTGTGCGCTGCTCCCTGCTCTGTGCACATGTAGCTGCAGCACACATCGGGTAATTAACCCGATGTGTGCTGTAACTAGGAGAGCAGGGAGCCAGCGCTCAATGTGCGCTGCTCCCTGCTCTCTGCACGTGTAGCTCCGTGCGCTGGTAACCAAGGTAAATATTGGGTTGGTTACCCGATATTTACCTTAGTTACCAAGCGCAGCATCTTCCACGCGGCGCTGGGGGCTGGTCACTGGTTGCTGGTGAGCTCACCAGCAACTCGTGTAGCGACGCTCCAGCGATCCCTGCCAGGTCAGGTTGCTGGTGGGATCGCTGGAGTGTCGCAGTGTGACATCTCACCAGCAACCTCCTAGCAACTTACCAGCGATCCCTATCGTTGTTGGGATCGCTGGTAAGTTGCTTAGTGTGACTGGACCTTTAGTTGGCTTTTTATCAGTGGTTTAATTGTTTGGGGGGCAACTCACCTTGTTATGGTGATTACCAACCATAAAACTCTGTTATATCTCAAATCCGCTAAACGTCTCAATCCTCGACAAGCTATGTGGTGTTTATTTTTTTACCAGGTTTAAATTCTTTGTCACCTAGTGTCTTGGGGTGTCTGGAGCTGATGCTGGGGCTGATGATTTGTCATGGAGTTTCCCTGGGGGAGGTAGTTTTGAGGACTCTGTTCCTATTCTACTTAAGGGAGTGGTCATTTCCACAGTGAGCTCAGACCTTGAGGGTGAAGTGTTGAAGGCTCAGGGGGATGCTTCTGCTGCTTGTCATTCAGGCAAATTATTTGTGACTCTGTATCTGCACCTCAAAATTTTAAGTGAACATCAGAAGTTATTTCTTGCCAGGTAAGATGAGGGGCTGCTGATTAGTCTTTGACTTTGTGATTGTTTTTTGTTTCTATGGTAATGAATGCTATATGACATGAAAGCCTTATGTGTCTAATATATGTTTTCAAAATTTTGTGTTTGTTGCTTATGGCAACAGTGTTCTACACACGCGGGAAAACAAAATGGCTGAGTCTAATGCGATATTCACAGCAACTGAGAGCAGAGGAGTGACAAAATTCTTGTTTCTGTAAGGAAAGTCTGCAAAGGATATTCATGGTGATATGTCGCAGACATTGGGGGATTAATGCCCTTCATATTCCACAGTTAAGAATTGGGTTGCCAAATCTAAAACGGGCCACTTCAGCACCAATGATGAGGAATGTCCTTGATGACTGAGAGTGGTTGTTGTTCCGGAGATTGTCGTGGCTGTGCACAACCTCATACTGGAGAATTGACGAATTTCAGCTACAGCAATAGCAGACATGGGGATTTCCAGTGAATGTGGTTCCATTATCCATGAACATTTGGACATGAGGAAGCTATCTGAAAAGTGGGTCCCCAAATGTTTGACAATAGATCAGAGAATCATGCAAGTGAAAACTTTCCGTTCCATTTGTCAGCATTTCCAGACTGATAAGAACTTCCTGGATCGACTGGTCACTATGGATGAGACCTGGATTTATTTGTATGACCCTGAAAACAAGGAGCAGTCAAAAGAGGGAAGGCACAGTGATCCTCCTCATCCAAAGAAGTTCAGGGTGCAAAAATCAGCCACTAAGGTGATGGCATCTGTGTTTTGGGATAAGGAAAGCATGCTGCTAGTAGACTTCCTTCAAAAGAGTTCCACCATCAATGCAAGGTATTACTTTGAACTTTTGGACCATTTGAAGGCAGCTCTGCAGGCCAAAAGGCGCAGCAAGCTGTCCAAAGCAATCTTGTTCCTGCAAGACAACACCTCCGCTCACACTGCACAAGCAACAAGGCCAAACCGGCAGAGCTGGGCTTCCAGCTGGTTGACCACCCACCTTATTCACCAGATCTAGCTTCTTCCGACTATCATTTGTTTCCAAACCTGAAGAAACACCCCAAGGGTATAAAATTTCACACCATTTCTGATGCCATGGCTGCTATGGATGCTTGGTTTGAGGCACAACTGAAAACCTTCTTTTTGCTAGGCTTACAGAACTTGGAATACTGATGTAAGAAGTGTGTTGACATCAGTGGAGAGTATGTGGAATAAATGTAAAGTTTCATCATCCTATGTCGTTTCTTTCTTGGTAAAGTCAAAGACTTATCAGCAGCCCCTCATTTAAGTAACCTTGGGCCTCCTTTCTTGTCGTTTTTGATAGCCAAGGTTGCTTCAGGATGTGGATGATTTTGTGTCTACACATAATGTTTGCATGTATTCTACGACATTGCATACTCCCTCTACCAGGTCTCTCCTACCTTTGGCTATACCTGACAGACCATAGACACACTTATCAATGAATTTTTTTGTTTATTGACCTTCAACTGTTGGCTGGAAAACCAGTGATTTTAGTGGTGATGGATAGGTTTAGCAAAATGGCATACTTCATTGCCTTAACCTGTGCTCCCTAATGCAAAAATTTTGGCTCAAGTATTTGTCAATGAGATTGTGAAGCCTCAAGGGGTTTCCACCAATGCGGTGTCAGATTGAAGGACCCAGTTTGTATTTAAATTTTGGTAGGCCTATTGTTCTCATCTGGGGTTTCATTTATCCTTTTCCTCAGCTTTTCATCCTCAATTGAACGGACAGACAAAAAGTGTAAAAGAAAGTTTAGATGTTTTATGTCTGAGAATCAGGAATATTGGTCATCTTATTTACCTTTGACAGACTTTGGGTTAAATAATACTGGTAATGAGTCCACTGCTAAGTCACCATTTCTTGGTGCATATGGTTTTCACCCTAAGTTATGTACTTTCAGTAGAGATGGATCTTCACAGGTTTTCTTCATCGCTCACTTCTATGTGGCAAGGAGTACCAAACAATCTAAAGCTTATGGGTGACAGATACAAATGCATGGCTGATAAAAAAACATTTGTCAGGTCCAGACCCGTGTATCAATGATTACGTTTGGCTGACCACCAGAAATATTAAATTGAAAATTCCTTCTTCGAAACTGGGTCATAGAGTCATTGGGCCTTATAAGGTGGTTGCCGTTATTAATCCTTTGGCTTTTCGTCTTAAGTTACTACATGCATTTAGAATTTGCAATTAATGATGAGCAAACCCATGGATATTCAGGTTCACCAAACAAGCATGGACTAAAAAAAAAAACCAGGCTCGGAAGCCAAATTTGACCCCGAACTTGACCCCATATAAGTCTAAGGAACCCGAACTTATGTATTATAAAATGGTGTTAGTAAGGTCTGGGGGGGCTGCAATAGAAAGAAAATAAGGAATAAAGCAGGACAGTTATACTTACCAACCTTCCCTGCGGCTGTAAAACTGCTTCCGGGTCTGATCATTAGCTCTGATGCACATTCACTGCTTCTCCTGCCCACTGTCAGTCTTGGCGTCTGTGATTAGTTGCAATCAGATCGCACCCACACTCTCTATTACAGTGTCTGTGCTTGGTTGAAGTCACACACGCTGTCTGCGTCAATATAGTGGTGTAAAAATAAATAAATAAACCGCAATGCAGTTTTGATGCGGTTGTTTGCTAATAGATGCAGATTTCATTTAAAAATTCCAGCACCAAATCTGCATATCCTGGCAAAAAAAAACACACATGGTTTTCTGCCAGGAGATGCAAATTTGGTGCTGAAATATCTGCAACAGATTTTTGCACCAAATTTGCATTTCGTGGCAGAAAACTGCACCGAAATGGCATCAAAACCAGTTTCTGCCAGGAGATAGATGATGGTTTAGTGCTAGAATTTATTCATTATATTTCTACTCTAAATCTGCATCTCATTGGGAAAAAAATACACTTCAAAACCACAATGTGTTGTGATGCATTTTTCTGCCAGGAGATACAGAATTGGTGCAGGAATTTGGTGTATAAATTCAAGCACCAAATCTGCATCTCTTGGCAAAAAAACCTTGGTTTTCTGCCAGGAGATGCAGGCCTCAATGAACTAAATGAGTTCACCTGAGGTGAGGTCACTGAGTTCAATTAGTTCATCTGAGGTGAGTTTATCTGCGGTCACAGGTGGGGTACCGTGGGTACCTCTATCTCTGACTGCAGGTAAACTCAGTGATGTCACCGCTCACACCTGCAGCTCAGTCATTGTCTGCCTGAAGGTGCATTGAGCAGTCATGTTCTTCAATGTGCCCGTGCGATGCGACTTCAGTAACTTTTGATTCGATATTACAAAAAAGTGGACACTAACTTATATTATTAAATTATATAATCTCATTACTTGCATATATTCATATATTCTAATTTATTTACAGCAGCCATGATTGGGATGTCACACTGCAAGTAAGTAAATTATCTTCATTGTCTTTGAGGGGAACAAACATTATTCTTTCTTATTGATAGGAGCTGAATGGTACAATGATTATTGAAATTTTAAATGTCAGGATAGGTAAAATCCACGGTAAGATTTTTCCAGCAAGAAGGAAGCTTAGCTACTTTGCCTTGGTTGCAGATTCATGTAACAAAAAAAATCTCTTTTTCAGCACTAAGACAGGTTTTCAGAACAGAAAAGGTTTCTGTGACTAATAATCTGGCAAGTGTAAAGAAATATACTTAATTTATTGTAGAAAGAGCTGACACGAGAAATTTGACTCAGACCACCCACAGAAAGAAAAGGAAAAGAACGTATTAGATCAGCACTAAGGTAATAAGCACAGAGTTTTCAGGGCTACGAATAATTGTTAATGTCTTAAAGGGATTTTCCAGGACTGATAAATTAATAAATTATCCATAGCGTGTCTGTCTGAGCCACATCAAAACAAGAGAAAAAATGAATTACTACATTGCATGGACAAAAACTTATACGAGAGTGCCCCTTTCCAAAAACTGTATTTGTGTCCCTTCTCCCTTCAATAGCAGCTGCAAGAAGCCATAATATACATTAACCCATAGGCTCAGTGATGTACATATAAAAAGCAGACTAAGCTTTACTCATCCTCCCCGGATGAAGTGTTTCCTTATTTGCAACACTGACGACATCTCTGCAGCCAATCACAGAGCTGTGCGGCTCAGTCAACGTCGACTGCATGATCGGCAGAGCTCGGTGATTGTTGGCAGTGTTGCTAAAATGATGTCACCGCTGCAGCCTACCAACAAAGACCAGGGCAGTGGAGAAGATACAGTTCTGGACCAAACAAGGGTAAAATAAGCACAGTTTATTTATAGGTATAGGTAAAAGGGGTTAACACTTTAAACTGACTGACCCTCAAATGTGCAGTTTGATATGCCACAATCTACAAGTAGCATTTAATGGGGGCTTCCCAGATTTTAAATTCACGCAAAAACATTCAGGTCACATGTAACATAACATTTATTACTCCTATATACTATACACACAAACATTATATTGCGATATATGGTACACACATACAAAGCCCCTGTTCGCATTAATTCTTATTTTTTTTAATATTTTGGACAAACTGTACATCGCAGAAAGACTCCCGGTAGACACCACGGACGGAAAGCAGCAATGCATCCTTGGCATCCATCTATATTCTAGCACAAGAAGTAAACATTTATAACATTTATTACGACATTGGGGGAAGCTGCAACAATGTAGAGATAGTATGGTAACTGTATATGGGGAGGGGAATAATGGAAAGCTGTGAACTGGAGTTTGCTGTAAGCCTCCTAACGTAGCTGAACAGGTAGAGTGTGAAATGCTGGAACAAATTGAAAAGGCAACACACTAATAATATTTGGGACAATATTATGGGGGATTTCAACTATCCAGACATTCAGTGGGACATAGAGTCTTCTGGTTGTGCTAAAAGCTGTAAGTTCTTATCTATTATTCAAGACAATTACATCTCTCAGGTTGTAGATTAACCGACCAGGGAGGATAATTTGCTATATTTGGTGCTGTCAAATAGACCATATATAATTTCAGAGGTACAGGTCTGGAAGCAGTTGAGCAGCAGTGACCATAATATGGTGAGTTTCGAGGTAATATTCAATAGAACATTTGAAAGGGGAAATGATAAAACCTGGAATTTTAGGAAAGCTGATTTCAACAAATTAAGGGAAGAGCTTAATCGTGTGGATTGGGACAAAGTCATGGTAACTGGGGATACTGAACATAAATGGGGCAAGTATAAGGATATACTGCTAGAGTCCTGTAAAATATTATACCCTCTTTTAATAAAATTTCCAGGGAAAAAAAAGAAACCACTATGGATAAATAAGACAGTACAAAGTATAATAAAACAAAAAAAGGGCGTTTAAAATTTTGAAGGCTGAAAATAGCATTTCAGGAGTATAAAGATCTCAATAGGAAATGTAAAAAAGAAATCAAGCAAGCAAAATTAGCTACTGAAACAAAAATCGCAAAGCTTAATAGAAACCCCAATTTTTTTTATAAATACATCAATGCCAAAACGAAAAAATAAGGATGGTATTGACCCCATAAAAGATTATAGCAGGCTAATTATACAGGACAAAGAAAAGGCTGAGAAATTAAACAGGCACTTTTCATCTGTGTTCACCAAGGAACTGTCTGTTCCAGGGATCATTCAAAAAGGCAAAAATCAAAGTCCCTCTCCCCGATATAACTAATTTAACACAAGAAAAAGAACACCTGTGTCTAAGTAAATTAAACATTGACAATCCATGGCTCAGGTGGCATTCATTGAGGGAATTGAGCTCAGCAATTTTCAGACGGCTGTATTTAATCTTCGTAGACTCTCTTGAAACAGGGTTGGTACCTTAGGATTGTAGAATAGCTGACGTGGTACCAATATTTAAGAAAGGTAAGAGGGTGGATCTGGGTAGCTACTATCCGGTAAGTGTGACATCAGTGGTGTGCAAACTTTTTGAGGGCATTTTAAAAGATGACATTCAACGATATATTAAAAAGATTAATATAATAATTGATAACCAGCATGGATTCATGAAAGATAAGTTGTGTCTAACCAACATGTTGGGTTTCTATGAGGCGATAGGTGCAAATCTGGATATTGGTAATGCAGCTGATGTGATTTATTTGGATTTTGCAAAGGTATTTGATACTGTGCCACATAACAGTCTTGTAATGAAGCTCCAGGAGCAAGGACTAGGGGAAACTTTAAGCAGATGGGTAAGGAATTGGCTAAAAGATAGGAAACAAAGATTAGTCATAAATGGAACGTTAGTCAGCAGTGGCGTACCACAGGGATCTGTGCCAGGATTGATTCTTTTTAATCTCTTTATTAATAACCTTGTAAATGGAATTGATAGTAAATTGTCAGTCTTTGCTGACAACACCAAACTATGTAGGATATTAAAAAAGACCTTGATAGTACAACATTATAAAATGATCTGGATAAGATGTCGGAATTGACAGACACTTGGCAATTGAGATTTAGTGTTGATAAATGTAAATAATGCACCTAGGACGGATAAATCCTATTGCTGCACATGCATTAAATGGAAGTAAACTCAGGATTACAGAACAGGAGAAGGACTTGGGTATTCTCATTACAAATAAGCTGAGGAGCAGCACTCAATGTTAGGCAGCAGCTGCAAAAGCAAACAAGATTTTAGGGTGTATAAAAAGAGAGATTAGATCCCATGATCCCAATGTATTGTTACCCCTCTATGAATCAATTGTAAGGCCACATCTAGAATATGAGATCCAGTTTTGGGCTCCACATTTTAAAAATGATATTAAGAATACTGAGTCAGTTCAAAGGCAGGTAACTAGACTACTACAAGGAGTGGAAGGCCTCCCATATGATGACAGAATGAAAAAGTTGGATTTGTTTTGCTTAGAAAAAAGAAATCTTAGATGAGATCTGATTTATATGTGTAAATACATGTGTGAGCAATACAAAAGACTGACACGTGACTTATTTTTCCCAAAAACAATACTGAGGACCAGGGGACCCTCACTGCGAGTGAAAGAAAGGTGATTCCTGCAGTTAAATAGGAAAGGGTTCTTTACAGTTAGAGCAGTCAGACTGTGGAATGCCCTATCACAAGAGGTAGTTGTTAGGGCCAGGTGGACGGGCAGACCAGGAGGTGGATGCACTGGGCTGAACACCGCACCGAGGGCAAGGTGCCCGGTAGCCGGAGCACTACAGGTAGCAGGACAGTCCGTTCAGAGGAGTGTAGAAGTCCCTGGGACCACGGAGTCACTGAAGGTAGTCCGGGTGACGGAGCTCAGGTTCGGAGGCCGAGATGACGTCAGGCAGAGTCCGGAACCGACGGAGCGAGAAGACGGGTCACCACAGGGATCGGAGATAGTATGAACTTGACGGGATGGCAGACCGTCACCGTTCGGGGTTCGGGTATCGTCAGAACCGGTTGGCAAGGCAGGAGCGGCTCTAGGAGAGAGATAGGTAAGTATACCACAAAAACACAAGAAGACCTGACTCCTAGCTTAGCAAAACACGAAGAACAGGCCCCGCCCACTTGGAAAGGATCTCCCTATATACCCTGTACCTGATTCTTCAATATCCTGTTGGAGGACACTGGCCCTTTAAGAGAGGGTCAATGACCGCGCGCACGCCCTAATGCGCATGCGCGAGGCCCGGGTGCCAGAAGCCAGAGCAGGGAGTGGTGAACAGGAGGCAGGGGAGCCGGGCTGGAGCAGAGTTGCCGACGGGCGCCGGGAGCGGGGACCTGGCTGCCTGGGGACCGCAGGTGATGGGGCATGGAGGCTGTGGAGCGGGGGACGCCTGGTGGCAGAGGAGCCGGGAAGCGAGGCAGGGGAGCCGGGGAGCATGGCAGGGGAGCCAGGAAGCGAGGCAGGGGAGCCGGAGAGCGTGGCCGGGGAGCCGGGGAACGTGACAGTACCCCCTCCCCCACGCCCCCCTCCCCGCAACCGGGACAGCAAGGCACGTATCAGGGGAGTACCCACATTCTCCCGGCGTTTCCAGGACCTATCCTCAGGACCATACCCTGCCCAGTCCACCAGGAAGAACTGTCGGCCCCGCACGGTTTTCATGGCCACGATATCCCTTACCGCATAGATGTCATCATCAGCAATAGGAGGAGGAGCAGAACTGGCAGCAGCGGAGAAGGGACCAAGGACAACCGGCTTGAGCAGGGAGACGTGGAAGGAGTTGGGTATCCTCATCGTGGCCGGGAGCTTCAGCTTGTAGGAGACCTCATTTATTTTGCTGAGGACTTTAAACGGCCCGATGTAGCGAGGACCCAGCTTGTATGATGGTAGCTTCAATCGGACGTACTTGGAAGCAAGCCAGACCAGATCTCCTGGAGAGAAACACGGAGGATCCAGACGCCTCTTGTCTGCGTGTCTCTTCATCCGCAGGGAAGCACGTCCAAGGGACGTCTTGACAGAGTCCCAAATTGTCGTAAAGTCACGGACTACAGCATCAGCAGCAGGGACATCCGAGGAAGAGGATACAGGTAAAGGGACGGATGGCTGAAGTCCGTAAATGACGTGGAAGGGAGAGCTGGAGGAGGACTCACTGACGTGGTGGTTATGGGAGAATTCAGCCCAAGGAAGAAGCGTGGACCAGTCGTCGTGATCGGCGTTAACGTAGTGATGTAAGAAGGAGGTCAAGATCTGATTGACTCGTTCCACTTGGCCATTCGACTGAGGATGGTAGGCTGAAGAAAAGTCCAGAGTCACTCCCAGGTGTTTGCAGAGGACCCTCCAGAAGCGGGAGGTAAACTGAGTTCCTCTGTCGGACACAATGTGTGATGGAAAGCCATGCAACCGGAAGATGTGCTGTATGTAAGCGTCAGCGAGTTCCTGGGCAGAGGGCAGTCCAGCCATAGGGACGAAATGAGCCATTTTGGAGAACCGATCCACTACGACCCATATGACTGTGTGTCCGGAGGACAGGGGCAAGTCCGTAATAAAGTCCATTGCAATGTGTTGCCACGGAACGGAGGGTATAGGCAGAGGCAGAAGACGACCATATGGCAGGTGTTTGGGCGTCTTGTTCCTGGCACAAGAGGAGCAGGCTGAGACAAAAGAAGCCACGTCCGTGCGAAGGGATGGCCACCAGTAGTGACGTACAATTGTACTCCATGTTTTCTTCTGACCAGCATGGCCGGCTATTTTTGAGGCATGGCCCCAGTGCAACACTTTTTGCCTGTCAGTCTCAGAGACATAGGTCTTCCCGGGCGGTATCTGGGCCAGGGTGACAGGGGCCACCGGAATGATTTTACTAGGGCAGATGATGGGCTGGGATGTCTCCTCCTCCTGCTCCATGGGCATGAATGACCTGGACAAGGCATCTGCTCGTACATTCTTGTCCGCGGGTCAAAAATGGAGCTGAAAATCGAACCTGGCAAAGAACAAGGACCACCTGGCTTGCCGTGGGTTCATTCGCTGAGCGGACCGCAGGTATTCCAGGTTCTTGTGGTCCGTGTAAATGATCACGGGGTACACTGCTCCCTCCAGAAGGTAGCGCCATTCCTCCAGAGCCAATTTCACTGCCAATAGCTCTCGGTCACCGATGGTGTAGTTGCGTTCAGGCGCTGAGAAGCTCTAGAAGTAGAAACCGCAAGTAACCATCTTCCCGGAGGAGGACTTCTGCATGAGCACTGCTCCGGCTCCCGAGGAAGAGGCATCCACCTCCAAGGTGAACTGTCGGTTTACGGTTTAACTCAGGACGGTGGAGCACAGGGGAAGAAGCAAATGCCTGTTTCAGGGAGCCAAACGCGGCGTCGGCCGCAGGTGACCAGTCCTTTGGATTAGCCCCCTTCTTGGTCAAGGCGGAGAGAGGTGCAGTCAGAGCAGAGAAGTGAGGGATGAACTGACGGTAATAGTTTGCGAATCCCAAAAAGCGTTGGATTGCCTTCAGTCCGGAAGGAGGGGGCCAGTTGAGAATGGAAGAGACCTTCTCCGGGTCCATCTGCAGACCAGTATCGGAGATTACGTAACCCAGGAAGGGAAGAGAAGACTGCTCGAAGACACACTTCTCGTACTTGGCGTACAGGCGATTCTCTCTCAGTCTTTGTAGTACCAGCTGCACGTTCTCTCTGTGGGTCTGGAGGTCCGAAGAGAAGACCAGGATATCATCAAGATACACCACCACACAGACGTAGAGAAGGTCCCGGAACACGTCGATCACCAATTCCTGAAAGACTGCTGGTGCGTTACACAGGCCGAAGGGCATCACACAGTATTCATAGTGCCCATCGCGAGTATTGAATGCGGTCTTCCATTCGTCCCCAGAGCGGATGCAGACCAGGTTGTAGGCACCCCGAAGATCCAACTTGGTAAACACACGAGCTCCTCTAAGCCGATCAAACAATTCGGGGATGAGCGGCAGGGGGTATTTATTTTTCACGGTGATTTGGTTCAATCCCCGGTAGTCAATGCATGGGCGTAGGTCGCCCTCTTTCTTCTTAACGAAGAAGAAGCCTGCTCCCGCAGGAGAGGAGGATCTCCGAATGAATCCCCTTGCCAGGTTCTCCGTGATGTAGGCAGACATGGCCCTTGTTTCAGCAGGAGACAACGGATATATCCGTTCTCGAGGTGGTGTATTTCCCGGGAGTAAGTCGATGGCACAGTCATAAGGACGATGTGGCGGAAGTACCTCTGACTCCTTTTTATCAAAGACGTCCGCGAAGGACCAATAGGCCGAGGGCAGTCCCGGTAGGGACTCCGGAACCGGAGGTCGTCGGATGGGCTGTATAGTCTTCAGACAGTTCTTGTGGCAAGAGGAGCCCCATCGGGTGATTTCACCAGTACACCAGCTGACTGACGGTTCATGTGTCCGTAACCAGGGGAGTCCCAGCAGGATGTGATGAGACATGTGTGGGAGGACGTAGAGAGCGATGTTCTCGGTGTGCAGGGCACCGATACATAGTTCCACCGGCTTGGTGATCCACGAGATGGTGTCAGAGAGGGGTCTCCCATCTACAGAGGCAATCACGAGGGGTTTGTCGAGTGGAGAAACAGGCACCTGGTACTTGTCCACCGTGGCCTGCTGGATGAAATTAAGAGAAACCAAGGAAAAAAAATGTGAAAACATACCCTGCTGTAACTAAATAAAAGCATAGTGCATATAAACATAGGGTACTTAGTAAACACTGTTTTTGATCAAAAAAAGCATAAAGCTATCCCACCAAACATCAAGGTGTACCCAGTTGGGATAGTACCTACACTCTCTAATATTAAAACCTTACCATGGGTCTAAAATAGGCCTCAATGTGGCTAAGGGCTGAGAGCGACCGGGTCCCAACAGGACACACACAGTCAGGGGGATTCACAGAATGAAATGTCCAGTACCTACACTCTCTAATATTAAAACCTTACCATGGGTCTAAAATAGGCCTCAATGTGGCTAAGGGCTGAGAGCGACCGGGTCCCAACAGGACACACACAGTCAGGGGGATTCACAGAATGAAATGTCCAGCTCGCTAAGAAGGGGGCCACTCCCTGTTTGTACTGAATACAAAAAAACTACATAAAAACAAAAAAGTGAGCCGGAGTATGAGATGGTATACATGGAACTTGTGAGACCATGTTCACACTGGCCATGAGACAAAGAGAAACCAAGGAAAAAAAAATGTGAAAACATACCCTGCTGTAACTAAATAAAAGCATAGTGCATATAAACATAGGGTACTTAGTAAACACTGTTTTTGATCAAAAAAAGCATAAAGCTATCCCACCAAACATCAAGGTGTACCCAGTTGGGATAGTACCTACACTCTCTAATATTAAAACCTTACCATGGGTCTAAAATAGGCCTCAATGTGGCTAAGGGCTGAGAGCGACCGGGTCCCAACAGGACACACACAGTCAGGGGGATTCACAGAATGAAATGTCCAGTACCTACACTCTCTAATATTAAAACCTTACCATGGGTCTAAAATAGGCCTCAATGTGGCTAAGGGCTGAGAGCGACCGGGTCCCAACAGGACACACACAGTCAGGGGGATTCACAGAATGAAATGTCCAGCTCGCTAAGAAGGGGGCCACTCCCTGTTTGTACTGAATACAAAAAAACTACATAAAAACAAAAAAGTGAGCCGGAGTATGAGATGGTATACATGGAACTTGTGAGACCATGTTCACACTGGCCATGAGACAAAGAGAAACCAAGGAAAAAAAAATGTGAAAACATACCCTGCTGTAACTAAATAAAAGCATAGTGCATATAAACATAGGGTACTTAGTAAACACTGTTTTTGATCAAAAAAAGCATAAAGCTATCCCACCAAACATCAAGGTGTACCCAGTTGGGATAGTACCTACACTCTCTAATATTAAAACCTTACCATGGGTCTAAAATAGGCCTCAATGTGGCTAAGGGCTGAGAGCGACCGGGTCCCAACAGGACACACACAGTCAGGGGGATTCACAGAATGAAATGTCCAGTACCTACACTCTCTAATATTAAAACCTTACCATGGGTCTAAAATAGGCCTCAATGTGGCTAAGGGCTGAGAGCGACCGGGTCCCAACAGGACACACACAGTCAGGGGGATTCACAGAATGAAATGTCCAGCTCGCTAAGAAGGGGGCCACTCCCTGTTTGTACTGAATACAAAAAAACTACATAAAAACAAAAAAGTGAGCCGGAGTATGAGATGGTATACATGGAACTTGTGAGACCATGTTCACACTGGCCATGAGACAAAGAGAAACCAAGGAAAAAAAATGTGAAAACATACCCTGCTGTAACTAAATAAAAGCATAGTGCATATAAACATAGGGTACTTAGTAAACACTGTTTTTGATCAAAAAAAGCATAAAGCTATCCCACCAAACATCAAGGTGTACCCAGTTGGGATAGTACCTACACTCTCTAATATTAAAACCTTACCATGGGTCTAAAATAGGCCTCAATGTGGCTAAGGGCTGAGAGCGACCGGGTCCCAACAGGACACACACAGTCAGGGGGATTCACAGAATGAAATGTCCAGTACCTACACTCTCTAATATTAAAACCTTACCATGGGTCTAAAATAGGCCTCAATGTGGCTAAGGGCTGAGAGCGACCGGGTCCCAACAGGACACACACAGTCAGGGGGATTCACAGAATGAAATGTCCAGCTCGCTAAGAAGGGGGCCACTCCCTGTTTGTACTGAATACAAAAAAACTACATAAAAACAAAAAAGTGAGCCGGAGTATGAGATGGTATACATGGAACTTGTGAGACCATGTTCACACTGGCCATGAGACAAAGAGAAACCAAGGAAAAAAAAAAATGTGAAAACATACCCTGCTGTAACTAAATAAAAGCATAGTGCATATAAACATAGGGTACTTAGTAAACACTGTTTTTGATCAAAAAAAGCATAAAGCTATCCCACCAAACATCAAGGTGTACCCAGTTGGGATAGTACCTACACTCTCTAATATTAAAACCTTACCATGGGTCTAAAATAGGCCTCAATGTGGCTAAGGGCTGAAAGCTTTATGCTTTTTTTGATCAAAAACAGTGTTTACTAAGTACCCTATGTTTATATGCACTATGCTTTTATTTAGTTACAGCAGGGTATGTTTTCACATTTTTTTTTTCCTTGGTTTCTCTTTGTCTCATGGCCAGTGTGAACATGGTCTCACAAGTTCCATGTATACCATCTCATACTCCGGCTCACTTTTTTGTTTTTATGTAGTTTTTTTGTATTCAGTACAAACAGGGAGTGGCCCCCTTCTTAGCGAGCTGGACATTTCATTCTGTGAATCCCCCTGACTGTGTGTGTCCTGTTGGGACCCGGTCGCTCTCAGCCCTTAGCCACATTGAGGCCTATTTTAGACCCATGGTAAGGTTTTAATATTAGAGAGTGTAGGTACTGGACATTTCATTCTGTGAATCCCCCTGACTGTGTGTGTCCTGTTGGGACCCGGTCGCTCTCAGCCCTTAGCCACATTGAGGCCTATTTTAGACCCATGGTAAGGTTTTAATATTAGAGAGTGTAGGTACTATCCCAACTGGGTACACCTTGATGTTTGGTGGGATAGCTTTATGCTTTTTTTGATCAAAAACAGTGTTTACTAAGTACCCTATGTTTATATGCACTATGCTTTTATTTAGTTACAGCAGGGTATGTTTTCACATTTTTTTTCCTTGGTTTCTCTTTGTCTCATGGCCAGTGTGAACATGGTCTCACAAGTTCCATGTATACCATCTCATACTCCGGCTCACTTTTTTGTTTTTATGTAGTTTTTTTGTATTCAGTACAAACAGGGAGTGGCCCCCTTCTTAGCGAGCTGGACATTTCATTCTGTGAATCCCCCTGACTGTGTGTGTCCTGTTGGGACCCGGTCTCTCTCAGCCCTTAGCCACATTGAGGCCTATTTTAGACCTATGGTAAGGTTTTAATATTAGAGAGTGTAGGTACTGGACATTTCATTCTGTGAATCCCCCTGACTGTGTGTGTCCTGTTGGGACCCGGTCGCTCTCAGCCCTTAGCCACATTGAGGCCTATTTTAGACCCATGGTAAGGTTTTAATATTAGAGAGTGTAGGTACTATCCCAACTGGGTACACCTTGATGTTTGGTGGGATAGCTTTATGCTTTTTTTGATCAAAAACAGTGTTTACTAAGTACCCTATGTTTATATGCACTATGCTTTTATTTAGTTACAGCAGGGTATGTTTTCACATTTTTTTTCCTTGGTTTCTCTTTGTCTCATGGCCAGTGTGAACATGGTCTCACAAGTTCCATGTATACCATCTCATACTCCGGCTCACTTTTTTGTTTTTATGTAGTTTTTTTGTATTCAGTACAAACAGGGAGTGGCCCCCTTCTTAGCGAGCTGGACATTTCATTCTGTGAATCCCCCTGACTGTGTGTGTCCTGTTGGGACCCGGTCGCTCTCAGCCCTTAGCCACATTGAGGCCTATTTTAGACCCATGGTAAGGTTTTAATATTAGAGAGTGTAGGTACTGGACATTTCATTCTGTGAATCCCCCTGACTGTGTGTGTCCTGTTGGGACCCGGTCGCTCTCAGCCCTTAGCCACATTGAGGCCTATTTTAGACCCATGGTAAGGTTTTAATATTAGAGAGTGTAGGTACTATCCCAACTGGGTACACCTTGATGTTTGGTGGGATAGCTTTATGCTTTTTTTGATCAAAAACAGTGTTTACTAAGTACCCTATGTTTATATGCACTATGCTTTTATTTAGTTACAGCAGGGTATGTTTTCACATTTTTTTTTTCCTTGGTTTCTCTTTGTCTCATGGCCAGTGTGAACATGGTCTCACAAGTTCCATGTATACCATCTCATACTCCGGCTCACTTTTTTGTTTTTCTGCTGGATGAAATTGCCTGCTGCCCCGGAATCGAGGTACGCCTCGGCCGTGAACCACGTCACTTGAACAGTCCACGTAACCGGGTCTGAGAGAGTCCCTGCACCTAGGGTGGCCTCTCCTACCAACCCTAGGCTTTGGAGTTTCCCGGCCTCTCTGGACAGGAGCGTAGAAGGTGTGTGCCCTCTCCGCAGTATAAGCAGAGGCCCTTGGCGAGCCGTTCTGCTCGGCGTTGTTCGGAGTGCCGCAAACGGTCAATCTGCATGGGCTCGTGGACAGAGACACCAGACGACGCTGACTGAAGTACGGCGGGCTTCTGCGGAGGAGAGGAATGCCGTATCGGACGTCTCTCACGGGACACCTCTTTGGATCGTTCCTGGAATCTGAGGTCCACGCGGGTGGCTAGTGCGATCAGGGCATCCAGGGTGGAAGGAACATCGCGGCCTGCCAGCTCGTCCTTAATACGGCTGGAGAGTCCTTCCCAGAAGGCGGCGGTGAGGGCTTCATTGTTCCACCCCAATTCTGAGGCCAAAGTGCGGAAGCGGATGGCATACTGCCCCACCGTCATGGTCCCCTGATGTAGCCTGAGGAGTGATGAGGCGGATGCGGCGGCACGTCCGGGTTCGTCAAAGGTGTTTCTAAATGCCTGCAGGAAGTCCTGGATGTTAGTGGTCACAGGGTCCTCCTTCTCCCACAAGGGGTTCATCCAGGCCAGTGCCTCACCCTCTAGATGGGACATCACAAACGCCACCTTGGCTTGGTCGGAGGCAAACAAGTGCGGAAGCAGCTTGAAATGGAGGGAGCACTGGTTTAGGAATCCTCTGCAGGTCTTGGGATCTCCGGCATATCGGGGTGGAGAGGCCAAGCTGAGTTTAGAAGCTTCCGAGGTAGCCGCCACGGGAACCGTGGCCATGGACTGTGCCGTAGTAACCTGAGATGCCAGGGACATGGCAGATGCTTGCAGCGTGTGCAGGCGGGTATCCACCGAGGACATGAAGGCCAGCATGCGGGACTGGGTCTCGCACTGTCGTACGAGTTCCTGCTGCAGGGTGCCCAGCTGGGCCGCTAGTGCTTCGGCGGGATCCATGGCCTGTTCTTACTGTTAGGGCCAGGTGGACGGGCAGACCCAGGAGGTGGATCCACTGGGCTGAACACCTTACCGAGGGCAAGGTGCCCAGTAGCCGGAGCACTACAGGTAGCAGGACAGTCCGTTCAGAGGAGTGTAGAAGTCCCTGGGACCACGGAGTCACTGAAGGTAGTCCGGGTGACGGAGCTCAGGTTCGGAGGCCGAGATGACGTCAGGCAGAGTCCGGAACCGACGGAGCGAGAAGACGGGTCACCACAGGGATCGGAGATGGTATGAACTTGACGGGATGGCAGACCGTCACCGTTCGGGGTTCGGGTATCGTCAGAACCGGTTGGCGAGGCAGGAGCGGCTCTAGGAGAGAGATAGGTAAGTATACCACAAAAACACAAGGAGACCTGACTCCTAGCTTAGCAAAACACGAAGAACAGGCCCCGCCCACTTGGAAAGGATCTCCCTATATACCCTGTACCTGATTCTTCAATATCCTGTTGGAGGACACTGGCCCTTTAAGAGAGCGTCAATGACCGCGCGTGCGCCCTAATGCGCATGCGCGAGGCCCGGGTGCCAGAATCCAGAGCAGGGAGCGGTAAACAGGAGGCAGGAGAGCCGGGCTGGAGCAGAGTTGCCGACGGGCGCCGGGAGCGGGGACCAGGCTGCCTGGGGACCGCAGGTGATGGCACATGGAGGCTGTGGAGCGGGGGACGCCTGGCAGAGGAGCCAGGAAGCGAGGCAGGGGAGCCGGGGAGCGTGGCAGGGGAGCCGGGAAGCGAGGCAGGGGAGCCGGAGAGCGTGGCCGGGGAGCCGGGGAGCGTGACAGTAGTAATGGCAGATACTATAACAGCTTTTAAAAAAGAGCTAGAGGATTTCCTCAGTACACACAACATTGTTGGTTACAAATGATTTAGTGAGAAAATGTATAATTGGTGGAGGAAGGTTGAACTGGATGGACCTAGGTCTTTTTTCAACCTATATAACTATGTAATAATGAATGCCATATAAATTGGGTCTAATACTACTATATATTTCATAGTCTGAATGCCATTTACACAAAGCTACAGTACAAATATTTCAGGTTATTAAATCTTTCTGTAAAACCACAATAGGTGAATAAATCCTTACAATATCATACACCTACACACAGAAAAAAACTATAATGTACACAGCTGTAGACAGTATGCACAATGGATATAAAAAGTCTACACGCCTCTGTTAAAATTGCAGTTTTTTCTCATGTAAAAACATGAGACCAAAAATAATTGTCAGAACTTATTCCACCTTTAATATCACCTACTGTATAATCTGTACAATCCAATTGAGAAACAAACAAATCATTTTGAGGAGGGAAATAAGAGTAACAAAACTAAAATAATGGCAGCATTAGTGAGAATACCCTCTTATACTTGGGGATGTGGTAGTGTTCAGAATTAGCCAATCACCTTTAAATTCATGTTCAATAGTAGTCAGTACATAGCTGCCATGAGTTACATTAATTCTGATTAACCTCATATAAAGTTTAGCTGTTGTAGTAGGATTTTCCTGACATTTTCTTAGTCTCATTTTACAGCAAAAGCAATGTTCTCTAAACAGCTTACAACACAGCATAGGAATCTCATTGTTAAAAGTTATCAGTCAGAAAAAGAATAAAAAAATGTTCCAAGGCCTTAGACCATGAACATGAAGAAGTGGCTTAAATTTGGCACAACACTGACATTACCTAGAATTAACTGTAGCAAGAGACTCCTATCTAAGAAGAGTGAGGGTCACTGAGCTTTTGGGGTTCGAGTGAAGTGCGGGAGTGCAGGTAAGTGCACAGTTTAAGCACAATATCATAGTTGTGATAAGTGTGTAATTGGTAAATTTCATCAGAAATTTGTGTCTGTTTTGTCTGTGATACTTTGGGGGGGAAAAAAAAAAGGTGTGTCTTGTGATTTAATTAGTATTAGCAGCCACAGCTGATTCTACAATCTTCTGGAAACCACTGAACTATATAACCCAGCCAGCAAGCGAGGGTCACTGAGCTTGTGGGGGTCCAGTGAAGTGCAGGGGTGCAGGTAAGTGCATAGTTTAAGCACAATTAATTTTATAATAATTTTATTCATTTATATAGCGCTATTAATTCCACAGCGCTTTACATACATTGGCAACACTGTCCCCGTTGGGGCTCACAATCAAGAGTCCCTATCTGTATGTCTTTGGAGTGGGGGAGGAAACCAGAGTACCCGGAGAAAACCCACGCAAACACGGGGACAACATACAAACTCCTTGCAGATAGTGTCCTTGGTGGTATATGAACCCAGGACCCTAGCGCTGCATGACTGCAGTGCTAACCACTGAGCCACCGTGCCGCCCTGCAATCTCATAGTTGTAATAACATCATGATGTCATCCAGGTAGGCCATTGCATATTTCTTGTGGGGAGGTAGGATTCGGTCTATGGCTCTCTGGAAGGTGGCACCAAGACAATGGATCTGGACCAGCCACTCTTGGACTCCTCAATCACTCTTAGGTCCAATATCTCTTTCACCTCCTTCAAGACTGTCTCTTTGCGGGCCTCAAAAATCCAGTATGACTTTAAACTCACTCATATATAAGGTTCCGTGGGGATTTCATATTCTATGACCTGAGAACAATCTAGCAGTTCTGAGAACAAGTCTCTGTTCTGGTGAAGCAATTCTCAGCACTGTTGCTTTTAGGCAGGTGACAGCATCTCTGCCACCTTAACAACTTCAACATTGGCTTTGGACTTATCCATCAATCACTGGATTTCCACAGGTTCCCTATCTCACCATTGCTTGGTTAGATTGATATGGTATGCCTAGTAGGGCTGCCTTGGTCGATTTTACAATTAACTTCCACAACTTTTCTACCACTTTTCATGGACATTGACACTTAGCCAGAAATTTGTTTCTAGCACGGGTACACCCATGAAAGTGAGAGTAAATGTTGACAATGGTTCCCAAAGTCTTACCTTCTCTCTCTCTACCAGCTCAAATGTTATCCCTTATTGACAGCACTCAGGCCTACTTGATTAGCACCACTCTGGCAATTCAGCACTGCTGGACAATCCACAGTCTTCTAGCAGCTTCACGATGCATGACTTGAGCCAAGTTTCTCGCCACTTGTCTTTGCATAAAACATAAAGTGGTTTTCCCATCTCCATGATCCTATCCAAATATGTAGTAGGTGTAATAAGAATTATATTAGCAAATACCTCCAATTAGAAATGTAGTATAGTTCTTCTGATTCACTGTTACTTACCTCATGTTCAGGGAATTGCAGGACCTTAGGTATCCATGGTTATAAGACTACTAGCAACTAACTGGCTGGGACTATGGAGCACCCCACGGGGCCTGAGGGGTACTCGTCACCGGGCCGGTGAGGGTCAGGAGATGTCACCGCTGCTGGTGCTGTCCCCTGGGGCGTATGGTGTCGCAGCTGGGATGGTTCAGCTCCCCACAGGTAGAGCTAGGCCCCAGAGAGGATGATGGGGGTGGTAGTGACCATTGGAGCCGAAGCGCAAAATGGCGGCGACAGCAATGATGGGCTGACAGAGTGATTGCAGTTCCAGGTACTTTACTCACAGTCCGGTTGTCAACCTTGGAGTGCCAGTCTCTGCCGTGATGGGCCCCAGCCGATCCTGGATAATTCGGAGGTCACCACCGGTGTTCCCACTGTGTGTCCTTTCTGGTCGGGGTCCCTCCAATCCCGTGTATGGAAGATGGAATTGGCTGCGGCTGTTTCCTGTACTCTCTGCAGACTGCAGACCGCAGACTCCGCAATCCCTGGTAGCTGTAGAGAGTGCGGGCTGAGCTACCTGCTCTAAGCCACGGATCTTGCAGTGCTCCAGAAGTACAAAAGTGATGCCTGGACCGAGGTCCCGACTGTCCTCCTCACCTCAAGCTGTGCCCAGGGTCAGCTGCTCTAGTGTGAAGATGCTCCTTTCTTGTGCCCAACTGGTGCCCGCCCCCCAGGTGGTTGTCCTAGTGACCAGGAAACTCCCATGCCTTGTGATGGCTACCCCCCTGTCTACTCTAGGCCAATCCCAGTGGGAAAGCACCTGACTGTGTTTGGTTTGTGAATTTGATGAACACCAGCAATTTACCTCTTCCTTATCTGGGATGAGTACTGCACCTTAAGTGAGATGCAGTACCCTGTGGCGACTGAAGCCTCAGGGGCGCCACAACTATGTGGTCATAAATAAGGTCCTGCAATTCCCTGAACACGAGGTAACAACATAGTGAATCAGGAGAGCTATACTACAATTCTAACTGGAGATATTTGCTAGCATTATTATTGGACTTACTACATATTAGAATAGGATCTAGGAGATGGGACCCCTTTAAGGGCACATTTCACATTGCCTGGACTTAGGACTGTTTGCTTACATACACTTAGCATATCGGATTAGCCCCTTACACAGTCACACCACACTTTACCTTTATGTGCCAAACTTTTTGGATGTAACACTTCTCCTCCTCTCACCTCGTTTAAACTCATTCATCAACGTTAGCACATTTGACATTTTTTTTTCTGGTAACCAGGAAACTATTTTTTCTGATGCGCATTGTTAGTGTTGGTGCCGCAAAACCCACCAGCCCGCCACAAAAACTAACAAGTGCACAATTACAGCAAGTCAGACAAACACAACATTGCAATAACACTACTGTATTTATACGGAATGTGTAATCAGAAAGTGACCTGTTGGTTCAGTTGGGATATAGTGTTAAATGTATTTATTAAAAAATGGGGAGGTTTTTCTTCCATAGCATAATCTTTATTAAAAACTAGAAATCTTGAAATGTTTGCACTGACCACTGGGGCTATTTTAGACTCTACCTTAATGTTTTGTTTTGTTTTGTTTTTTTTTCCAGGAAATCCAAACGTACGATATCAGCAGTAGACTGTCTACGATTTCTACTGAAAATCCTAGATTATCAACTGTATCAACTGTGTATAGAGGTCTGATCTGTCATTGTAATCCTGCCTCTGATGATAATGAACCTGCTGTAAACTCTTCCTGAAAGGACAGGAAGCTATGAGTCTAAAATAAGCCCAGTGGATAGTGTAAGAATTGCAAAATTACTAATTATTTATTAAAAACAGATCGCAAAATGAACAAAATTGACAAAAATATTTAAAATACACCTTTAAAGCGCACCAATCACTAGGATTTTTCTATATAACCTAAGGCCAGTGCTATACTGGCACTATCAGGCTTATTCCATACATACCTTTAGTTGTCAGCTAGGAGGTATAGGTTTTGAAACACAAGCAAGTAAAGCTTGTAAAATGAGAAGCTTGTTAAGTGGCAGCAGCTGCCGATCAGCTAATGGCTGGCATGGGTGTTCATAGTGATTCCCGTCCCCTACCTGTCCATCCTCCCCCTGTTATTTATGCTAATTCTAGTACAGAATCGTTTTACTAAGTGACTAGAAGAACCTGTGCTGATGTCATACCCATGTGGCCAGAAGGGGCAGGGCCTCAGCCAACATAGCTGATACCTGGAAGCAACATTTTTTTCTGTTGGCTGAGGCCTTTTCCCTTCGGGTCACATGGATATGACATCAGCACAGGTCCTTCTAGTCACTTGGTAAAACGAATCTATAATAGAATTAGCATAAATACAAGTGGGAGGACAGACAGGCAGGGTGGCAGGATCACTATGAATACCTACCCCAGCTATTAACTGATCTGCAGCTGCTGCCACTTAAAAAGCTGCTCACTTTACAAGATTTACTTACTTCTGTTTCAAAACCTATACATCCTAGCTGACAACTAAAGGTATGTATAGAATCAGCCTGATAGTACCCACATAACACTGGCTTTAGGTTATATACAGTTAGGTCCAGAAATATTTGGACAGTGACACAATTTTCGCGAGTTGGGCTCTGCATGCCACCACATTGGATTTGAAATGAAACCTCTACAACAGAATTCAAGTGCAGATTGTAACGTTTAATTTGAAGGTTTGAACAAAAATATCTGATAGAAATTGTAGGAATTGTACACATTTCTTTACAAACACTCCACATTTTAGGAGGTCAAAAGTAATTGGACAAATAAACCAAACCCAAAAAAAAAAATTTATTTTCAATATTTTGTTGCGAATCCTTTGGAGGCAATCACTGCCTTAAGTCTGGAACCCATGGACATCACCAAACGCTGGGTTTCCTCCTTCTTAATGCTTTGCCAGGCCTTTACAGCCGCAACCTTCAGGTCTTGCTTGTTTCTGGGTCTTTCCGTCTTAAGTCTGGAATTGAGCAAGTGAAATGCATGCTCAATTTGGTTAAGATCTGGTGATTGACTTGGCCATTGCAGAATGTTCCACTTTTTTGCACTCATGAACTCCTGGGTAGCTTTGGCTGTATGCTTGGGGTCATTGTCCATCTGTACTATGAAGCACCGTCTGATCAACTTTGCGGCATTTGGCTGAATCTGGGCTGAAAGTATATCCCGGTACACTTCAGAATTCATCCGGCTACTCTTGCCTGCTGTTATGTCATCAATAAACACAAGTGACCCAGTGCCATTGAAAGCCATGCATGCCCATGCCATCACGTTGCCTCCACCATGTTTTACAGAGGATGTGGTGTGCCTTGGATCATGTGCCGTTCCCTTTCTTCTCCAAACTTTTTTCTTCCCATCATTCTGGTACAGGTTGATCTTGGTCTCATCTGTCCATAGAATACTTTTCCAGAACTGAGCTGGCTTCATGAGGTGTTTTTCAGCAAATTTAACTCTGGCCTGTCTATTTTTGGAATTGATGAATGGTTTGCATCTAGATGTGAACCCTTTGTATTTACTTTCATGGAGTCTTCTCTTTACTGTTGACTTAGAGACAGATACACCTACTTCACTGAGAGTGTTCTGGACTTCAGTTGATATTGTGAACGGGTTCTTCTTCACCAAAGAAAGTATGCGGCGATCATCCACCACTGTTGTCATCTGTGGACGCCCAGGCCTTTTTGAGTTCCCAAGCTCACCAGTCAATTCCTTTTTTCTCAGAATGTACCCGACTGTTGATTTTGCTACTCCAAGCATGTCTGCTATCTCTCTGATGGATTTTTTCTTTTTTTTTCAGCCTCAGGATGTTCTGCTTCACCTCAATTGAGAGTTCCTTAGACCGCATGTTGTCTGGTCACAGCAACAGCTTCTAAATGCAAAACCACACACCTGTAATCAACCCCAGACCTTTTAACTACTTCATTGATTACAGGTTAACGAGGGAGACGTCTTCAGAGTTAATTGCAGCTCTTAGAGTCCCTTGTCCAATTACTTTTGGTCCCTTTAAAAAGAGGAGGCTATGCATTACAGAGCTATGATTCCTAAACCCTTTCTCCGATTTGGATGTGAAAACTCTCATACTGCAGCTGGGAGTGTGCACTTTCAGCCCATATTATATATATAATTGTATTTCTGAACATGTTTTTGTAAACAGCTAAAATAACAAAACTTGTGTCACTGTCCAAATATTTCTGGACCTAACTGTAGATGGAGTGCACTGGGTGTGTGAAAGAGCGGTAGAAATGAGGGATTGAAGCAGCTAGCATATAAATGGTACAAATACCTAGAGTGGAAACATTTTGCAATACACAAAAATTTGGAGCACGATTGTTCCATCTGGTGATGTCCATGGGTTCCAGACTTAAGGCAGTGATTGCCTCCAAAGGATTAGCAACAAAATATTGAAAATAAAATTTTTTTTTTGGGTTTGGTTTATTTGTCCAATTACTTTTGACCTCCTAAAATGTGGAGTGTTTGTAAAGAAATGTGTACAATTCCTACAATTTCTATCAGATATTTTTGTTCAAACCTTCAAATTAAACGTTACAATTTGCAATTGAATTGAACTGTTGTAGAGGTTTCATTTCAAATCCAATGTGGTGGCATGCAGAGCCCAACTCGCGAAAATTGTGTCACTGTCCAAATATTTCTGGACCTAACTGTATATCAGTCCTTCACTCCTCTCCTCTCCTATGTACTGCTCTCATGCTCTTTTCCAAATTTTAAACCATCCAGATCCATCCACTTCCACCATGCAACGTAATAGACATTCTCATAAATCTCTTAACCACATGCTCACTCTCTCTCTTATCCTTCTCCTTTTAGCAGGAGATATTGCATAGATCTGGCATACTCAGAAAACCCTAAATCTCATTCATATTCCTTGCATACCTTCTGTCTCTTTTAACTGTGCCCTTTGGAACTCACGCTCAGCATGTAACAAATTCTCCTTCATCCATGACTTCTTCCTTTACAATTCCCTCAACCTCCTGGCCCTTATTGAGACCTGGATTCATCAGTCAGACACCACCGCTGCTGCTGCTCTCTCATATGGTGGCCTACAGTTTTCACACACCCCTAGACTTGACAACAGATCAGGAGGTATTGGTCTGCTGCTTTCCCCTAACTGCACTTTTTAGGTCATGCCTCCTGTTCCCTCACTTATCTTCCCTTCTTTGGAGATTCACACTATCAGGCTTTACAGACTCTTCTCCCTGCAAGTAGCAGTTGTGTATCACCCTCCAGGCCCAACCAGTCAGTTCTTGGATCATTTTGCCACCTGGCTCCCACATTTCTTAGCCTGTAACCTCCCCACTCTTGTCATGGGGGATTTAATATCCCTATTGATGATCCCCCCTCCCCAGCTGCCACTCATCTTTTATCTCTAACCTCCTCCCTTGGCCTTTCACAACTAACTAACTCTCCTACACATGAAGGTGGGAATACGCTGGACCTGGTCTTCTCCCGTCTCTGCTCAGTGCATGATTTCACTAACTCCCTCCTCCCACTCTCTGACCACAACCTTGTTTCATTCTTGGTCAAGAGCTGTCAACCCACTCAGGATGCCCCCACTTACCTCCCATATAGGAATATACATGCCATGAACACTCAGAAATTTCTGAAGATGTTGCAGTCATCACTGGCCTCAATATCCTCCCTCTCATGTCCTGACTCTGCTGTAATACATTACAATGAAACCCTACAGAGCACCCTAGATGAAGTTGAACCTGCTACACGCAGAGCAACTCGGCGCAAACGGCAGTAGCCCTGGCACACGTTGCAAACACGCTTTCTCCAGCGGTGCTCCAGGTGTGCTGAACGTCTGTGGAGAAAATCCAGTCTAGCCGAAGATTTCATCCACTATAAGTTTATGCTCAAAACATACAATGCTGCCCTTCACCTCTCCAAGCAAGCATATTTTAACACCCTCATCACCTCTCTAGCCAACAATCCTAAACGACTCTTTGATACTTTCCATTCCCTCCTCGGACCAAGAGTTCTGGCCCCAACCACCAACCTCAGTGCAGATGACCTGGCCAATTATTTTAAAGAAAAAATTGACCATATACGCCAGGAAATTTCCTCCAAGCCTCAGAACACCACACATTGTCTGCCCTCCTACTTTTCATCTAGTTCACTTTTATTCTTTGATCTAGTCACAGAAGAAGAAGTCACCAGGCTCCTCGCATCTTCTCGCCCTACTACCTGCACCAGTGTCCCTATTCCCTCACATCTACTTAAATCTGTCACCCCAGCTGTCACCACTCAGCTAACTAAAATATTCAATCTCTCTCTCTCCTCTGGTGTCTTTCCCTCCTCCTTCAAACATGCCAGCATACATCCATTACTTAAAAAAACATCCCTGGACCAAAATTGCGCCGCTAACTACAGGCCTGTCTCTAATCTCCCATTCATCTCAAAACTCCTGGAAAGCCTGGTCCACTCCCGTCTAATCCGCTATCTGTCAGATAATACTCTCCTCAACCCTCTACAATCCGGTTTCCGCTGCTTACATTCTACTGAAACTGCTCTTACTAAAGTCTCTAATGAACTACTTACAGCTAAATCTAATGGTCTCTACTCCCTGCTGATCCTCCTGGATCTCTCTGCTGCATTCGATACTGTGGATCACCAGCTCCTCCTAACTATGTTCCGCTCTATTGAGCTCAAGGACACCATTCTTTCTTGGTTCTCCTCTTACCTCTCTGACCGCTCATTCACTGTATCCTTTGCCGGATCCTCTTCCTCTCCTCTTCCCCTTATGGTCGGGGTTTCTCAGGGTTCAGTCCTAGGCCCCCTCCTGTTCTCTCTATACACAGCCCCTATTGGACAAACCGTCAGCAGATTTGGTTTCCAGTACCATCTCTATGCTGATGACACCCAACTGTACACATTTTCTCCTGACATCACCCCTGCACTATTACAAAATATTACCGATTGTCTGTCCGCTGTCTCCAACATCATGTCCTCCCTCTATCTAAAACTGAACCTATCAAAAACTGAACTTCTCCTGTTTCCTCCCTCTCCTAACCTTCCGAAACCCAATATTATCATTTCTGTGTGTGGCTCTACCATTACGCCTCATCAGCACGCCCGCTGTCTTGGGGTTATATTTGACTCCGATCTCTCCTTCACTCCCCACATTCGTTCACTTGCTTGCTCTTATCAATTCCACCTCAAAAACATCTCGAGAATTCGACCTTTTCTTACCATTGACTCTGGAAAAACTCTTACTGTCGCTCTCATTCATTCTCGCCTGGATTATTGTAATTCTTTACTAATTGGTCTCCCTGTTACTAAACTCTCCCCTCTCCAATCCATTCTGAATGCCGCAGCCAGGATCATTTTCCTCTGCAACCGCTTCACTGATGCCTCTGCTCTGTGCCTGTCATTGCCTTTCCGCTACAGAATCCAACATAAACTTATCACTATCACTCACAAAGCTCTCTCCGATTCCGCACCGCCCTACATCTCCTCCCTCATCTCTGTCTATCACCCCACCCGTGCCCTCCGCCCTGGTAATGACCAAAGACTGACATCCTCAACAATTTGAACCTCCCACTCCCGTCTTCAAGATTTCTCACGAGTTGCGCCTATGCTCTGGAACACACTACCAAGAGCAATCCGTTTAATTCCCAACATCCACACCTTTAAGCGGGTCCTAAAAACGCATTTCTTTAGACTAGCCTATCACCTCACTGCCCTGATCTAATCTAGACCCTTTCTGCCCTCATAACAAAAAATGTACTTCCAATTCCTGTCCCCTGTACCGGTATAAATTCTGGCCAATGACAGGTTCATGCAGCTGGTTTTGAATACCCTTTTAAATCGATGGCCGGACCATATATAACAAGCTTTTCTCCCCCATTCACCTTTTGTGCCTCCTCTATTTCCGTATAGACTGTAAGCTTACGAACAGGGCCCTCACTCCTCCTGGTATCTTAATTTTTTTTTTTTTTTGTATTGTCTGTACATGTCCCCTCTGAATTGTAAAGCGCTGCGGAATATGTTGACGCTATAGAAATAAAACTTGATTATTATTAACATGTTCAATTAATATCATGGGTGAACTCACATCTTTTAAAGGATGTTCTAACACGTAGATAAAAATTCACAAAGGACTCTCGTATCAATGCTACAGTAAATTATCTACATTTCAGACAAAGTCTTCTTCTGTATTTAACAGTTAAACAGTGCAATTTAGTCTAAATAAAGTAGTCTTCCTCTATAAATTGGTCAATAATCAAGGTTTAATGTTGCATGGCATTTTCTGATTTCAATAAAGCAATGCATAGCATGTGTTGCAAGCATAGAGCTGTTGAGCTGTAATTTGTGAAAACCATCCAAAAAGCTCTAGCGGAGGTATCAGTCAAATGGAATGGCTCATAATTTCAACAAAGAAAAAACATTGGATGGGCAGTAGCAGACTCCGGTTATTCATGGGAATAGAGAAGAGTCATTTTTTTTGCTCGTGGTTTGAACTGCAGATCATTAAGACAGCAGCTGCGGAAAGGAATTTTTAAAACTCCAACTGTGGTTGCCTCCGAATACTTCAGGTCATCTGGGAAAAGTAAAATTGTTCTATTTTTCAAATGGTAAATGTGAGATAGAGAAAAGTCCATTCATCAGGTCTCGCTGGTTTTCACAATGCACAATAACATTTGGAGTATTTTAAACATTTTAAGGGTCATTTAAAAGGCTAAAGAGGAGACGGCCCACACCCTGTCGTGTGAGTGTTTTAACACAACCTCAGACACCTTTTAGAGCAAGCACATGAATTACTGTCATAATAGAGCATCTGTTGCCATAATGTACAATGTGATTGATAGAAACAGTCCTGTATAGCAATTTCCATAGCTACTTCTAACAAAATAGCAATTTCCACTAAAATATACTACCGTTCTGTAGATTGTGATAGGTCTAAAGGCTGCTTTACACGCAGCGACATCGCTAGCGATGTTGCTCGTGAAAGCACCGTCCCCATCGTTTGTGCGTCACAGGTAAATCGCTGCCCGTGGCGCATAATATTGCTAGCAGCCGTCACACATACTTACCTTTCTAGCGACATCGCTGTGACGCTGCACGAACCGCCCCCTTATGAAAGAGGCTGTTTGCCGGCCGGCGAACAGCCTCTTGTCTAAGGGGGCGGTTACTGCGGCGTCACAGCGACGTCACACAGCAGGCGTCCAATAGAATAAAGGGGCGGAGACCAGCCGCATGGAAGTCACGCCCACCTCGTTGCCGGAGGACGCAGGTACAGTGCTGTTCGTCGTTCCCGGGGTGTCACACGTAGCGATGTGTGCTGCCTCAGGAACGACGAACAACCTGCGTCCTGAACCAGTGATGACATTTGGGAAATGAACGACGTGTCAACGATCAATGATTAGGTGAGTAATTTTGATCGTTAGCGGTCGCTCGTAGGTGTCACACGCAATGACGTCGCTAGCGAGGCCGGATGTGCGTCACGAATTCCGTGACCCCAACGACATCTCGTTAGCGATGTTGTTGCGTGTAAAGCCCCCTTAAAGCATTTAGACAACTATATTTTGTGTGAAAAAAACATGAAATTTGTCTGTATTTTGACCGTTCTAGTTACAATAAATGTTGTACATGTTTTTAGTTACAATATTTTTATTACTAAATATTAGAACATTTATATATTACATTAGTTTAGTGGAACAAAGTAGAAACATTAGACAACTTCTTTGTAAACAGTTCAAACATTTGTGGTTTTTGTTTGGGGGGAGGTTAGACAGGGAGGGGAGGCGGAAGGAAAGATCTTTATTACGCATGGTAGTTCTTCTTCTAACCATCTTCCTAATCCCATTTCCCCTTTATTTCCCCGGTTTCCCCAATAAAGTTCTACATTTTTTTTATATTCAGTACTTTAAATTAATCCTAAACAAAATATCTGTTTTAGAGGTTTTTTTCAGTGTTTTAGCAATATTCCATCTTTTTGTTACATTTTTGTATGGTCTTTAATAATATCTAAAGCATAAAGCATGAACAGTACATCACAAAAGTGAGTACATCCGTCACATTTTTGTAAAAAAAAATGTATATCTTTTCATGGACAACACTGAAGATATGACACTTTTATACAATGTAAAGTAGTCAGTGTACAGCTTGATTAACAGTGTAAATTTGGTGTGCGCTCTAGATAACTCAACACACAGCTACTAATGTCTAAACCACTTGCTACAAAAGTGTGCACAAAAATAAATGAAAATGCCAAATTGTGAATAATTAGCCATTCATTTCACTCATTAGTGTTCTAAGGTCTCAGGTGAATCGGGAACAGGTGTGTTAAATTTGATGTTATCATTTACGCACTGTTTCATGCTGGTCATTGAAAGTTCAACATGGTAACTCATGGCAAAGAATTTTCTGAGGATCTAAAAAAAGAATTGTTGCTCTGCATAAAGATGGCCTAGCCTACAATAATATTGCCAACACCTGGAAAGTGAGCTGCAGCACGGTGGCCAAGACCATACAGCAGTTTAACAAGACAGGTTCCACCAAGAACAGGCTTCACCATAGTCGACCAAAGAAGCTGAGTGCACATGCTTCAAAGAAGAGGAGAGAGGAGTGCACACACAGAAGCATGTATATATATGAATAAAAGGGTACTGGAAGTGCAACGGAAAATATGAATCAACACCAGAAGAGAAAGACATTGCACATATCCGTACAGCCTGATTAAACAGTTTAACACCTTTATTTAGTACACTTATGTACAGTAAAAACAATTAAAACATGAATAAACTACCAAACCTGGCACCCACAGATATTATAATAGAATCAGCTTATAGACATGCAGTTTAAATATGTACTGTAGAGGTAAGTGAGGCCCGCAGCCACCTAAACACCCATTAACAACTTCATATATGAATTAAGGTGCATATAGGAGGTCACCTATATAGACAATAACAGTACGGGTGTTTATACAAAACAACAGGTTCTATATGACACAAGGGGCTAATCAGCCGGAGCATAGAAAGGGCTCACATTCAAAGTACATAGCAAATAATAGCACTGCCCAAAAGGTATCATATAAACATGTAACCAAATAGAACCTGAGCAAAACAGAGCCTAGTCAAACCCATGCAATTATGGGGTAATGTGTAGCTCCGTCCCAAACCAAAGAAATGGCCAGTAATCCACCCAGGGTGATTTAACCCAGGCAGAGTTAGAATAGAAACCTGTGGGGAGGCTGATGAGAGCAGGCAACCACAAACCGCAGCAAATTGAGGGTGGGTGCACAGGAGTTCCCACGCGTATCGCCGCCGCTGCGGCTTCGTCAGGGAAAAGAGAAGTGAAAGTGCACTAAAACGCAAGGATATTTAAAGGTAAGTAAGTACAGTCACCTGTGTCATGACGCTGGCGCGGTTCGGACCATGTGTGTCATTCTGAACGCGGGCGCATGCGCAGTAAGCAGGGACGGCAAGTCAGGAGGTTCATAAGTAACAGCACTGCGCTGTGCCTACAGGCGCATGCGTGAAACATAACATGAATGAAAGGAGGCACACTATAGTACCATTGAATGGCATGCCTGGTACCAGCGCTGCATGCGTGTATGATAAACAGCAAACAAAAAAAGCACCGCTGATATAAGCAGGCCAGGTGCGTTGGGAGTAAGGGGAGAGGGGGGTGGGGGAGGAAAATGGGCAAGAGAGAATGGGACAGAGGGAGAACAAGGGATGCCCTTGCCAACATTAGTAAGTAGGCAGGGTAAAGCTATAATGGCCCTCCCCCACCCCCCTCTCCCCTTACTCCCAACGCGCCTGGCCTGCTTATATCAGTGGCGCTTTTTTTGTTTGCTGTTTATCATACACGCATGCAGCGCTGGTACCAGGCATGCCATTCAATGGTACTATAGTGTGCCTCCTTTCATTCATGTTATGTTTCACGCATGCGCCTGTTGGCACAGCGCAGTGCTGTTACTTATGAACCTCCTGACTTGCCGTCCCTGCTTACTGCGCATGCTCCCGCGTTCAGAATGACACACATGGTCCGGACCGCGCCAGCGTCATGACACAGGTGACTGTACTTACTTACCTTTAAATATCCTTGCGTTTTAGTGCACTTTCACTTCTCTTTTCCCTGACGAAGCCGCAGCGGCGGCGATACGCGTGGGAACTCCTGTGCACCCACCCTCAATTTGCTGCGGTTTGTGGTTGCCTGCTCTCATCAGCCTCCCCACAGGTTTCTATTCTAACTCTGCCTGGGTTAAATCACCCTGGGTGGTTTACTGGTCATTTCTTTGGTTTGGGACGGAGCTACACATTACCCCATAATTGCATGGGTTTGACTAGGCTCTGTTTTGCTCAGGTTCTATTTGGTTACATGTTTATATGATACCTTTTGGGCAGTGCTATTATTTGCTATGTACTTTGAATGTGAGCCCTTTCTATGCTCCGGCTGATTAGCCCCTTGTGTCATATAGAACCTGTTGTTTTGTATAAACACCCGTACTGTTATTGTCTATATAGGTGACCTCCTATATGCACCTTAATTTATATATGAAGTTGTTAATGGGTGTTTAGGTGGCTGCGGGCCTCACTTACCTCTACAGTACATATTTAAACTGCATGTCTATAAGCTGATTCTATTATAATATCTGTGGGTGCCAGGTTTGGTAGTTTATTCATGTTTTAATTGTTTTTACTGTACATAAGTGTACTAAATAAAGGTGTTAAACTGTTTATTCAGGCTGTGCGGATATGTGCAATGTCTTTCTCTTCTGGTGTTGAGTGCACATGCTTAGCTTCATATCCAGAGGTTGTTTTTTCAAAATAGATGTACGAGTGCTGCCAGCTTGGTGAAGAGTTTTACGGGGAGGGGGGTCAGCCTATCAGTGCTCACACTATACGCGGCACACTGCATCAAATTGGTCTGCATGGTTGTTGTCCCAGAAGAAAGCCCTTTCTTAAAATGATGCACAAAAAAAGCCAGCATTTTGTTGAACACAAGCAGACTAAGGATATGGATTACTGGAACCATGTCCAGTGGTCTGATGAGACCAAGATAAATTTATTTGGTTCAAATGGTGTAAACTGTGTGTAACGGCAACCAGGTGAGGAGCACAAAGACAAGTGTGTTCTTGCCTACAGTCAAGCATGGTGGAATCAACATCATGGTTTGGGGTTGCAGGAGTGCTGTCGGCTTTGGGGAGCTACAGTTCATTGAGGGAACCTTGTATGCCAAAATGTACTGTGATATACTGAAGCAGAGCATGATCCTCTCCCTACGGACACTGAGCTGCCCAGCAGTATACCAACATAATAACAACCCCAAACAAACCTCTAAGATGATCACTGCCTTTGATAAAGAAACTGAGGATAAAGGTGCTGGACTGACCAACTGTCACGATTCTGTTGTGCAGAACTTTGTGTATTGTTCTGTCATGTTGTCCTGCAGAGCTGGTATATGTTGCCTATGGTGCAGAGCGTTTTGCGGGATGAATGCTCTGCTGGTTGTTTCACAGCACTGGATTTCACACTGTCTTGGGAGGTGCACTCGCAGATGCTTCTTGTTCCCGGTGATTGCTCTGCTTCTTTAAGGAGCATGCTAGCTCAGGATGCCGCCAGTTGTACTTCCTGTTTACAGTTGTGTTGTTGGCTCCCATGATGCTCAGTGTTCAGATCTTGGTCTCTCGACTCCGGACTGCTGTTTACCCGTCTCTGCCTGTCCTCCCCTGTTTCTGTTGTGACTTCCTGGCTGCTGACTTCGGACCCTGACCTTCGGCTTGTAACTCGACCTTATCTCTGTCTGCCCCCCGTGTACTGTTGTGCCCTCCTGGTTTATGATCTCGACACTGAGTCCACAAATTAATTTAGAGAACTGAGGTTGGGACTATCTGACCACCTGGCTACATATCTCGCTGTGCTTCATCGGCTTCCTAACTTTATCTCTATCTCCTATCAATGAGTGCCTGCCAAAAGTAGACTGGTGCTGGCTGGGGTAGTGGCCCTGGATGCCCTGAAGTCATGGAGGTTCTAATACCTGGCAAATCAGCTGAAGGTTGAGACTATGTCACGTAGACCATGTTGTGTCCTTGCTGGGAATGTACCATATACTGTTGTTTGTTCGTAACCGAATAAAGTCTTACTGGAGTGTGGTAACCTCACCCTGTGTTGCCTGAGTAGTGTTCTGTACACGGGGAAAGACTACGGCATTTAATGGGATGAGCCTCGGTCCATGCGGTCTTTATAAAGACAGCCAAGCCAGAGGAAAAGAGCACCTCTGACCCTTGCGTCTCCACAGAGTTTACAAAATTACAGTTAAATACAGCCTTAATCAGCCTATGGCAAAGACTGACCAACATACAATAGGTCACTCCACCTCCACACACAGACAGCACTGAGGCAGCCCGGCTGCCTTAAATAGACCCTTCAAATCAGGAAGTGGAGGTATGGGAGCGACCATTTCCACCCAGCTCTTCTGGTTAATCCTAAATTCATACACAAAAATCCGGGTTCATTAAAAAACCTCTCAGCAAATTATTACTACTGAAGTCTTTTTCTCCAGGATTCACATTACTGAGGCTAGTCATTTTGGTGACATATATCCCCCATACAGGACCTTGCCAGCTGCCCAAAGTCGGAGGGCTGTGCACCTTCAACCAATAAACAGTGAAGCTTTGAAAGGGCATCAGCATTCCCATGACGTTTCCAGGGCCTATGCTCTACATGCAAGATAAACTCTTGAAAGGCTAAGAACCAACAAGTTATCCTGGCATTGTTCCCCTTCTTCTCCCGCATCCATTTTAGTGGGGCAAGGTAAGACACAAACCTAAATTTCCAACCCACCAAATTCCTGATGGCATCCAGTGCCCATTTGATTGCCAAACTCTTTTTCTACAATTAAGTAGTTCCCCTTGCAGGGGGACAGCTTCCAAACCAGGTACATGACTAGTGATCCTACCTATATATACCGTGCCTACAAGTAGTATTCAACCCCCTGCAGATTTAGCAGGTTTACACATTCGGAATTAACTTGGCATTGTGACATTTGGACTGTACATCATCCTGGAAGTGTGAAATGCACTGCAGCAAAAAAGAATGTTATTTCTTTTTTTTTTTTTTTTTTAAATTGTGAAAAGTTTATTCAGAGGGTCATTTATTATTCAACCCCTCAAACCACCAGAATTCTGTTTGGTTCCCCTAAAGTATTAAGAAGTATTTCAGGCACAAAGAACAATGAGCTTCACATGTTTGAATTAATTATCTCTTTTTCCAGCCTTTTCTGACTAATTAAGACCCTCCCCAAACTTGTGAACAGCACTCATACTTGGTCAACATGGGAAAGACAAAGGAGCATTCCAAGGCCATCAGAGACAAGATCGTGGAGGGTCACAAGGCTGGCATGGGGTACAAAACCCTTTCCAAGGAGTTGGGCCTACCTGTCTCCACTGTTGGGAACATCATCCGGAAGTGGAAGGCTTATGGAACTACTGTTAGCCTTCCACGGCCTGGACAGCCTTTGAAAGTTTCCACCCGTGCCAAGGCCAGGCTTGTCCGAAGAGTCAAGGCTAACCCAAGGACAACAAGGAAGGAGCTCCAGGAAGATCTTATGGCAGTGGGGACATTGGTTTCAGTCAATACCATAAGTAACGTACTCCACCGCAATGGTCTCCGTTCCAGACGAGCCCGTAAGGTACCTTTACTTTCAAAGCATCATGTCAAGGCTCGTCTACAGTTTGTTCATGATCACTTGGAGGACTCTGAGACAGATTGGTTCAAGGTTCTCTGATCTGATGAGACCAAGATCGAGATCTTTGGTGCCAACCACACACGTGACGTTTGGAGACTGGATGGCACTGCATACGATCCCAAGAATACCATCCCTATAGTCAAGCATGGTGGTGGCAGCATCATGCTGTGGGGCTGTTTCTCAGCCAAGGGGCCTGGCCATCTGGTCTGCATCCATGGGAAGATGGATAGCATGGCCTACCTGGAGATTTTGGCCAAGAACCTCCGCTCCTCCATCAAGGATCTTAAGATGGGTCGTCATTTCATCTTCCAACAAGACAACGACCCAAAGCACACAGCCAAGAAAACCAAGGCCTGGTTCAAGAGGGAAAAAATCAAGGTGTTGCAGTGGCCTAGTCAGTCTCCTGACCTTAACCCAATTGAAAACTTGTGTAAGGAGCTCAAGATTAAAGTCCACATGAGACACCCAAAGAACCTAGATAACTTGGAGAAGATCTGCATGGAGGAGTGGGCCAAGATAACTCCAGAGACCTGTGCCGGCCTGATCAGGTCTTATAAAAGACGATTATTAGCTGTAATTGCAAACAAGGGTTATTCCACAAAATATTAAACCTAGGGGTTGAATAATAATTGACCCACACTTTTATGTTGAAAATTTTTTAAAATTTAACTGAGCAACATAACTTGTTGGTTTGTAAGATTTATGCATTTGTTAATAAATCCTGCTCTTGTTTGAAGTTTGCAGACTCTAACTTACTGTATTTGCATCTTATCAAACCTGCTAAATCTGCAGGGGGTTGAAGACTACTTGTAGGCACTGTAACTCCGGCACTCAAATAGGAAAAATGAAAAAAAATCAAGTCCAGATGCAGATGTGCCAATCATATATTTTATTGAAATTAAATGTTTTTAACGTTCGTAGACAGTATCCAATCATATTCCCTGTTACATAGTTATTTCCATATGTCAAACGGTATACTCCATTCTCATTAGTCTCAATCACCTTAGGACACGGATTTCACTCATTTCACCTTCACATGATGTCCTATTTTTTCTGATAAATTGTCATCCAAGATACATGTAAATACATATCATATAATTTTTCTGGATTTAATGCATTTTGTACACTATTTTGATGCATAATATGTGTCAATTACTGTAAAATATCCTTGTTTATTGATATAAAATCCCTGGTTTTGTTTTTTTGTTTCTCATTCAGACAGTCCTTGATAAAGGTAAATATTGTCGAAACGTTGGATACTGTCTACGAACGTTAAAAACATTTAATTTCAATAAAATATATGATTGAGCACATCTGCATCTAGACTTGAATTTTTTTCATTTTTCTATTTGAGTGCCAGAGTTATATATTTGTAGTACTGCTCGTATTACTCCTGAGCACCATTTGTGGTTGAGCCAGGCCTTTTCTGAAAATAGGTGCTCCTACCTATGACATGAAAGCGCCCAGCCACACATCTGAGGCATCTATATGGACAATTAACTCTTTAGACAAGTCTGCTGTCACCATCAGCACTGGCTGCCTACAGAAGCCAAACTTCACTTTTTTAAATGCCCCCTCGGCTTACGGTGACGATTTAGCCATGGCCAACTTTGAACCTTTTAGGAGGTCCATAAGTGTGTTGCCACAATAGTGAAATTAGACACAAATCTCCTTTAGTAGTGCACAATTCCCAGGAATGCACAAGGTGTCTGAAGAAGGAGATGGATTCTCCGAAACACATTACACATTAAATCCCTTTCAAAGTTTATCTGAATGTGTCTCTTCATTCATGGCAGTGCAGTGGTAACCCTTTCTTTATCACTTCATCTTGGATCTACACGTGGGCCTGGAGTAGCCATGTTATTTATGACTGCATAGGTGGTTGTGACTTGCACATCCCTCTAAGGTAAACAGAACCTGTTGACTTACCCTCACTATCACACTCGAGTAAGATCCTATTTCATGTTTTTTTGTCTTCTAGTTTTTTGTTCTATGTAATGATAAATAATATCAGCTGGTACAAGTGATTACCTATAAAAAGGTGTGTCATTACCAAGGTGCGACAGAAGAAACATCTTACAATGGGTAAAACAAGTGAGCTGTCTGACCTTTGCAATCTTTTTGTTGCAAAACATAGTGATGGCATTGGTAATGGATGAATTTCTAAACTACGGAAGTGACTAGTGAGCACTGTTGGGGAATTAATCTGGAAGTAGAAATAACATAATGTCACCATAAACCGGCCATGGCTAGATGCTTTCCTTAAGATTTCAGACAGAAGAGTGAAAAGAATTATCAGAATAACTATCTAAGAGACAAGAACCACCTATTGATATATACAAAAAGATCTGGAATCAGCAGGTACCATTGTTTCAAAGAAAACAATAAATAATGCGTTCAACTTTCATGGACTATATGCACGCTCACCCTGCAAGACTCCATTGCTGAACAAAAAGCAAGTTCAAGTGTTCTTAAAGTTTGCTCAACAACATTTAGCTAACACTCAAATACTGGGAGAATATAGTCTGGGCAGATAAGTCCAAAATTTAACTCTTTGGATGCCATAATACACATCATATTTGGAAGACCACAGGCACTGCATATTACACAAAAAACACCATTCCAAGAGGGAAGTTTAGAGGTGGGAAGATCATGAGGTGGGGCTGTTTATCAGCATGCGTCACTGGCAAACTTCATATAATTCAAGAAAGAATTAATGGATAAATTTACCAAGACATTCTTCATAAAAATCTGTTGGCATCTACCAGGACAATTAAGATGAACTGAGGGTAGACATTTCAGCAAGATAATGATCTTAAACACACAGCCAGGGAAACTCACCTGGTTTCAAAGAAAGAAAATAAAGCTTCTAGAATGATCCAGCCAAGCACATGAATCCAATAGAAGATTTATGGATATTTGTGGAGTTTATAGAAGGGGACCACGGAACCTTCAGAATTTCAAGAGTGTTTGTGTGGAAGAATGGGCAAAAATCACATCTGACCAATGCATGCAACTAGTTTCCACACAGAGGAGGTGTCTTGAAGCCATTATCACCAACAAAGACTTTGGTACGGAGTACTAAATAAATTTCAGTAAGTGTGTGCAATACTTTTTCCCTGTGTCATTTCTCATTATTACACATCACTAAATTGATGGGCATCTGTGGTTTGATTCCTTTGCGTGTGTGGATGGGTTGTCACCGACATCTGTTGAGAGAGATTCATGTCAATAGCAACTTTAGAAATATATTCACTTAAAAAATTGGTGATATGTTCAATACTTATTTTCCCCACTGTATATGTATGTATACATATATATAGACAGTAGAACATGACTTGATTCTACATAACCCCCAATGATAGCATTATTTAATCTTACAGGTGCGTACATTTATTGTGTTACTCTATTTTTTGAACTTCAATCAAGCTAACCATTGAATTGACTTAGTATGCCCTTCATTAACAGAAGCATTGGAAATGCAATTACCGTTTTGATTTTTTTAATGTCCTTGAAGCTAACTAATAGCAGTTTTTCTATTGTTGGAATTGATTTTTTTTCCAAATTATATTCTTACTAGTACTTGTGTGATCAATAATTGTGTCGATTTTTTTCTAAAGAGGCATTAAATAATAAGCTTCAATTGAAGTCTCACTGTAATAAAAAAATCATTGCAATAAATGACGGAGAGCTATAAATGCGTGGTCACAAAGGATATTTTTGTTGTGCTAAATTCACTATAGAGATATAATGGTAATTCAATCATAAAGTTAACTGTGGAAAAAAATGAAGGTATACCATTTTTAAACCACAGCCTTCTCTATCTTATATAATGTCACTTTGGTCGTGAACTCAACAGCACAACATTAAAACCCATTGTTTTTAGACATGGCGCCACTATCCATCATTGTATTTGCCACGTTTACATTAGCAGTACCCAATAACTGCAGTGTTTTGAGCCATTTGCGCAAGTTTGTACTAAGTCATTATGTCAAGGGAGAAATTTAGTTAAGACTGCAAATGGAGTCTTTGTTTAGGGCACCAGAGGCACGGGGCCAAATTAGTTATCTGTACAGATATAATAAATAACTCAGAAGCAATGATCACAGAAACTGTGTTCACTCTTTGAGCCAGTATAGGCGACTGACCCGTGTATTGAATAGATCAGATATTAGTATTACATTTCAACCTTCAAACAAGTACAAAGTATCAAAATCTGTCTTTTCTCATACATCGAAGCCATATAGGGAGGTTCAGGGAGATGCGTTGGAACATAGAAACACACATTTCATCTCACAGATAACACATCCTTCGTTGTGTGAAACCACTGATAAGACTTTCACTATGAAGACCTTCACTGTTCATTATTTGTACATTTGTTCACTCTCCCTGCTTAACCACCTCTTGAACATACAACTTAGAATCATATTATGGCGTCTGTGCGATTGTCATATAGACACACAGATATTTATGCAGTGACATCTATATTTTGATTATTTACATACACAGATAATCTTATTACATTTAAACAAACAATCTGTAGCCCATGCTACCCTCCCAGTCCCCCCTTAATAACATATCTGTGAATATTATCAACCTTAAATTTTAAAATTTTCCCATTTAGATATATTTTATTTGGAACTTATTTGTGACCTACCCCCTTAGATACTTATTTTATTTATTAAAAATAACTTTATAATTTACAGGGGCTATTAGGATTGGTGTTATTACTTTTATTAGGGCACATTATCCTGACCAAGAAAGATTGAATCTAGATCTTATCTTGCGATTAGCACATAATCAAAAAACATTTGCTACAGATTATTTGTGGTTCTTCTTTCCAGAACTTAAACAAAAAGAGGATACTTGGTCAGGCTAGTCCATCCAGGGCCACCTCGTGAACCCTGACAATCTGCTCTTGATAAAAAATCAAAATATGATGAGGCTTCATGGGAACAGTTTATAGCGCTGACTTAGAGTAGCCTTCTGAGATAATGTGTGGAATGGCAGCCGCTTTCTGCTTCAGTTGTTTCAGGATCTTTGAACATCTTCACAATAAGCTTTTCCAAAACTTTTCTCGAGATTAGAGAGTCCATAGCTGGCATTTTATATTAAGAAAAATTACTGAATATATTCATATATGAGTTAGTAGGAAACCAAAACATTCATAAATTGTTAGGTTACATGAACTAAACCACATCTTTGGGTCTGTGAAATGCCTGAATTAAGTATTTTAGATGACTCAATTCGTACCCTCAACAGTGCCCCCAGAAACTCACTTCTGCCATTTCCAAATACTAAGGGTACTGTGTTCCCTTAGGAAAAGAGGAAGAAAGATCTGTTGGAAAAACCTGCCTGTCTGAATGTTGAGGCATGGGTGGAGAGGGGAAAGGTTTTCTTCACCGGTTTGAGACCAAGGACTCCTAGGCGAGTCCTCACCCTTTGTAGTTGGACTTTCCCATATCTCAAAGCTCTCTAAGTCCTCTCTTCTAACTGTATTGGCAATGATGGTCTAAGACTGTACAGGTCTTTGAAAAGGATAAATACAAGCAAGATGCTCAATGCAGCTGCGGTAGATCGACACTTCTGCAATGCGAGGCATAAATCCATGTTGTCCTGCCGTTAAGCTTCATCGAAATTTCTGTGGTTGGGAGAAGCTGGATCAACTCATCTAATCTTGACTCATGGCTTCTTCTTGCTTGTCCTTTTAGGATTAATCAGTCTCCTGACTGAAAACCATATGCTACTAACTCTGATTTATTATCTGGAATTAGAAAATACACTTGTTTATTTCACTATTTAGTCAATCATATAAAAATTGTACATGCCTTGTGCTAAACCAAAAACATTTTACATAGAGACCTGTTTATTACTAATGAGAAATAAAACACGCATTGGTTTACAACTTGTTAGTTTTTTTTTCTTTTACATACCACTTGCATTATGTGGATTTTCAGAAATAACGTCGTTTTCTGCACTGGAATGCTTCTGACCAAACCTGAAAAGAAATCTACACAACACGCACAAACTTGCATACAACATGCTCATGATGTACATCTATAATCAGTTTGTAGTCTCTAAAAACAGGTAGAGCAGATGCAGGGTGCTTCTGCGGACTCTTTACAGCTTTTCTCACATTGTTTTAAGGACATGTTTTACAAGACTGGGTGAGTCTGCCCACCTGGGAACTGAACCTGGGTGTCACCAAAACGCACACTGATATCCATCTTTCACAGATTTTAGTCCATAGGTTACCTGGGCCATCATTGAGAAGAGATCTCATGGCAGAGAAAGCTTACCGCCCTTTTTCCACAGACCTTCCTCAGTTAACTGGCTCCCTGCATCTCGCACTCCGTTTCTTGTTGATTCGCTTGTTCCTGTAGGGATTTAAGAACACAAGGAGTGACAAAAGTCACTGAAGTGACAGGTGCCACCTAGGTATGGTCTGTCTGCATTGGTAAAGGACTCCTCAACTTTAGGCCCGTTCACTGCTTCTTGGTCAGCTGCACTTGTGCGTGGATCTCCATCCTATTCCGTCAGCTCAGATCTAGACTTTATCTTCAGCATACCTAGCTCATTTGACAACAGGAAAGATCTACATCCTACATACACATTTTGACCATCTTACCTATTTCTCTTCTACCTATCTAGAGAGGGCATTAATACTTCACTTCCTCCTGTACCAATAGGAGGGGAGGGAGAGGTTCAAATTTAGATTACCTCATGTTGTGTAAACCGTAGCATATCCAGTGTAGAATCGACCAGCATCTTGTTCCCTCTATAAAAACAAAAACTAAAAAAATATGCATTCTTCACCTATATAATACCTAGTAATAAGGGTATCCCGTGTCACTGGTTACTCCTTGTCCATGTGGGCATGGGTAGGTTGATCGAGAGGTTTTAATCTAAATTTGTGACATTTTGAATTGTAGCAAAATTTTACTCAAACACCCTAAATATTTCCTCTGAAACAAATCACACAATATCATTACACTTTGGTTCAGTGCACACTGCATTTGTGCTATTAGCCTACGGTATCTTTGGGAGCTTTTCCCAACGAATACTGTAAGGTTCCCATAGCCAAAAGTGTGTTCTATCAGCCGGCATCTGGCTATGTGTCCGCCTTTAACTGAATAGCAAAGCACAGCAGAGTGCGCTTTCCTACACAGAGGTTCCTGCAAAAGAACCTAAAGCATATTTTACAAGGGTACCTGATAGTGGATGGATGCCCAGGAATCCATACTGATTGTGGCAAATGTTGGTTGCATACTTCTTGAACGTATCTGCACCCCACAGTGGCCACAAATGCAGTCTGCACCTATCCTTACAAAGTAATGACGAGAACAACCTTAGAAGATACCCAAAGCTCTTTTTCAGCAGTGTCTGTATCTTAGTTTAAACCCCTTCACGACCGGCCGATTTTTCGCTTTCCGGTTTTTTTTTTCGCCATTCTTTTTCTGAGAGACGTAACTTTTTTATTTTTCAGTCAATATGGTCATGTGAGGGCTCATTTTTTGCGGAACGAGCTGTACTTTTAAATGAAACCCTCAGTTTTACCATATAGTGTACTGAAAAACGGCATAAAAATTCCAAATGCAGAAAAATTGCAAAAAAAGTGCAATAGCAATATGGTTTTTGAGATATTTTATTCACTGTGTTCACTATATGGTAAAACTAATGTGTGGGTTGGATGCCTCAGGTCAGTGCGAGTTGGTAGACACCAAACATGTATAGGTTTACTTTTATATAAGGGGTGAAAAAAAAACGGAAGTTTGTCCGAAAAAAATGGCGCACGTTTTACGAAATATTCCGTGACCCGTAGCGTTCTCATTTTTTGGGATCTATGGCTCAGTGATGGCTTATTTTTTGTGTCTCAAGCTGACGTTTTTAACGGTACCATTTTTGCGCAGATGCTACGTTTTGATCGCCTCTTATTGCATTTTGCGCAAAAGTTGTGGCGACAAAAAAAGTCGTTTTGGCGTTTGGAATTTTTTTGACGTTACGCCGTATACTGATCAGATTAATTGATTTTATATTTTGATAGATCGGGCGTTTCTGAACGCGGTGATACCAAATGTGTGTATATTTTTTATTTTTTTAACCCTTTAATTTTCAATGGGGCGAATGGGGGGTGATTTGAACTTTTAGGTTTTTTTGTTTCTTTTTTAATTTTTTAAAACTTTTTTTTTAACTTTTTTTTTTACTTTACTAGTCCCCCTACGGGGCTATTGCGATCATCATTCCGATCGCTCTGCAGTATCTGCTGATCACAGCTACAAGGCTGTAAACAGCAGATACGCTCTCTTTCTCTTTTGCTGTGCCGCTGGCACAGCGAAAGTGAAAGCAAGTCAGGTGTAGTACAGGAGTCATCACATGAACCTGTGCTACCATGACAACTATCGGGAGTCACGTGATTGCGTCACGTGACTTCCGGTATCGGGCGGTAAGTAAAATTTTACCGCGATCGCGCTTATAATGGCGCTGTCATATATTGACAGCGCCATATAAGGGGTTAAACAGCACGAGCAGATAACGATTCTGCTCATGCCTAGCAGGCACACATCTCAGCTGTGAAAATCAGCTGAGATGTGTGCTGATCGCAGCATGATGCTGCCGGCAGACCGCGGGCAGTAAGGTTATGACCGCTAGGACGTAATTTTACTGCCCGCGGTCGTTAAGGGGTTAAGACATTTATGTGCCACTCAGAAAAATGGTAGTTACTTCAAAAGAGAAAATGTAGCCAAGTTGAACTAGGTTTGCAATGAATGGCACTGTTAGAGGCACATCTCACTACCCTTTCTCAGGAATTCAGATGGAAGCCCCAGAAGGAAGCCCTCAAAACACTGTTGAATGGCAATATTGTTTTAATTTGGAAAGCGTTCGCCTTTTCAGACAGCCACAAAAATGAAGTCAGTCTTTTAAAAACATATCCCCATAGCCAACACAAATAAACATATAGCGCTAAGTGCACATTACATTTGGCAGTGGTGTGATGTCATCTATCTTGTACTTCCATCTGAATTCTCAAAATACAGGAACCAGACTAGAGTTGAGCGCGGTTCGTGGTTCGTGGTTCTCCAGTTCGCGGTTCGAGTGATTTTTGGGGGTGTTCTAGAACTCGAGATCGATAGTTCTAGATACGTTCGAGAACGGTTCTAGCAGCAAAAAGCAGGGCTTTTTACAGCTGCAGTGTGCAGGAGCCATCGCTAGCAGCCTGCCAGAAGCTGGTAACCAAGATAAACATCGGGTATCCAAGCAAAGCGCTTTGGTTAGTAACCCGATGTTTATCCTAGTTACGTGCAGGAAGCCCACACTTCCCCGCTCAGCTCACTCCGCCCCCTCCTACACACGGCATGTACACATACATACACATACACACACACACACACACACTCACACACGTCCCCAGCCATGCAGTCCACGACACTGACGTCCTCCTGTCACTCTGCACACATGGTCCCGCTCGGCTTACCTGCGGTGATGAAGTCCCGACCTCAGCGCTGTCACTGTCCTCCATGGCCGCCGCTTGTCACATCACCTTCTCTCGCTTCCGACCCGAGGCTGACTAGCGGTGACGTCACGGGCCTCTCGCGATACTTGGCTGTGAAGTCGGCGGTCATTGAACTCAGTGACAGGTGCTGTCAGCAGTGCAGGAGATCAGCGCAGGTAATGTACCTCGCTCCTGACAGCAGCACTTGTCATCCCCTACAGTGACCTGGGCTGACCCATTGATGTTAGCTCAGGTCACTGCACTGCTCTCCCAGCCAATGGGGAACATCCTGCCCTTCATTGACTGGGACAGTGTGGATCGTCATGGCAACCCCTTGGATTACACCAGACCTGGATTTGTTTTTCTTTCTAATAAATTGGTTAAAGAGGGAATGTATTGGGGAGTGTTTTTTCAAATAAAAATGTGTTTGTCGTCTATTTTTTTTATTACTGACTGGGTTGGTGATGTCGGGTATCTGATAGACGCCTGACCTCACCAACCCCAGGGCTTGCTGGCCAGGTGACATTACACATCTGGTATTAACCCCATATATTACCCCGTTTGCCACCGCACCAGGGCGTGGGATGAGCTGGGGCGAAGCACCAGGATTGGCACATCTAATGGATGCGCCACTTCTGGGGCGGCTGCGGCCTGCTATTTTTAGGCTGGGGAGAGTCCAATAACCATGGACCTCCCTAGTCTGAGAATATCAGACCACAGCTGTCTGCTTTACCTTGGCTTGTGATCCAATTTTGGGGGACCCCTACGTGTTTTTTTTTTTAAAATTATTTATTTAACTAAAAATAACAGCGTGGGGTGCCCTCAGTTTTGGATTACCAGCCAAGGTGAGGTTGCCAGCTGTGGTCTGCAGGCTGCAGCCGTCTGCTTTACCCTAGCTGGCTACAAAACTAGGGGGAATCCTACGTCATTTTTTTTTTCATTTTTTTTTGGCTAAATACAAAGCTAAGCACCCCTTAGTGTCACATGAAAGGCACCAAAGGGTGCAAAATTACAAAATGCAGGAGAGTGGGACATTATGTGTCTTTCTGCCATTATAATGACAGAAAAGACTGATATGAAGTGCACAAGCACAAGAAAATCACCAGAGCGCTCTACGCTGTGAAAAGCAGTAGAAAATGGCACTGGAGTGAACATGTGACCGCCTCATGTAGGATGAAGCTATGGATCCTGGGTAGATTTATGCATTTACCCTCCTTCAGTTTTTTTGCAGTACACAAAAAAAACGGAAGGCACACGGATGACAAACAGATGACATACGGACCGTCTACGGAACGGAAACGGATGCCACACGGATGCACCCGTGAAAAAAAACGGACTGTTTTTTGCAGACCGCAAAAATGGATCGGTCGTGTTAATGTAGCCTTATTCTGATCTGCCGTTTATAAACAGCAGGCAGAAATAAGTGAATAGTGCCCCCCAGCGTCAGAAAATCTCTGGGGTTTCAGGGCTAGCTGAGACCCTGGAGATCATGATTCAGGACGGTTTTTCCGGTCCCCGCTCACGTGATCACAGGTATACACCGTACACCGATGATCACGTTACAGTAAATGACAGCGTCGATAAAAAATTATTTATCTCCCATCTGGCATGAACAAACACTTCTTCACTTCTTCTCCACTTTTTCTCCACTTTTTCTCCACTTTTATTCCACTTCTTCTCCACTTTTTCTCCACTTTTTCTACATTTTTTCTCCACTTTTTCTCCACTTATTCTCCACTTTTTCTCCACTTCTTCTCCATTTTTTCTCCACTTTTTCTCCACTTTTTCTCCATTTTTTCTCCACTTTTTCTCCATTTTTCTCCACTTTTTCTCCACTTTTTCTCCATTTTTCTCCACTTTTTCTCCACTTATTCTCCACTTTTTCTCCACTTATTCTCCACTTTTTCTCCATTTTTTCTCCACTTTTTCTCCATTTTTCTCCACTTTTTCTCCACTTTTTCTCCACTTTTTCTCCACTTTTTCTCCACTTCTTCTCCACTTCTTCTCCACTTTTTCTCCACTTCTTCTCCACTTTTCCTCCACTTTTTCTCCACTTTTTCTCCACTTTTTCTCCACTTTTTCTCCACTTCTTCTCCACTTCTTCTCCACTTTTTCTCCACTTTTTCTCCACTTTTTCTCCATTTTTTCTCCACTTTTTCTCCATTTTTTCTCCACTTTTTCTCCACTTTTTCTCTCAATTTTTTCTCCATTTTTTCTCCACTTTTTCTCCATTTTTTCTCCACTTTTTCTCCACTTTTTCTCCATTTTTTCTCCACTTTTTCTCCACTTTTTCTCCGTTCTTTTTCTATGGTCGGTCTACCCATTAGCTCTGCCATGCATAGTGTAGCTCTACACCTACTGCACATGTTACTTTATGATTGACATCTCTTTCATACCTGAGCTGTCTAAGCCTACTCTGACCTCATATTTGTCATTACTATATTGTCCTTGTACTGTACTGAAGCCTACGTCATTTGTTTTCTAATTATTTAATGAAATTCATGAAATAATAAAAAAAGGGCTTCCCTTTATTTTTGGTTCCCAGCCGGGTACAAATAGGCAACTGGGGGTTGGAGGCAGCCCGTGGCTGCCTACTGTACCTGGCTAGCATACCAAAAATATGGCGAAGCCCACGTCATTTTTTTGGTGGGCAAAAAACTTCTGCATACAGTCCTGGATGGAGTATGCTGAGCCTTGTAGTTCTGCAGCTGCTGTCTGCTCTTCTCCATACAGACAGACAGCAGCTGCAGAACTACAAGGCTCAGCATACTCCATCCAGGACTGTATGCAGAAGTTTTTTGCCCACCAAAAAAATGACGTGGGCTTCGCCATATTTTTGTATGCTAGCCAGGTACAGCAGGCAGCCACGGGCTGCCTCCAACCCCCAGTTGCCTATTTGTACCCGGCTGGGAACCAAAAATATAGGGAAGACCGTTTTTTTTAAATTATTTCACTTATTTCATGAAATAATTAAAAAACAAATGACGTAGGCTTCGCCCCATTTTTGTGTCCAGCCAGGTACAACTAGGCAGCTGGGGATTGGAATCCGCGGCACAGGTTAGCCCGAGGTTTCTGGGCGCCTCTGCTGCGAATTTCAGTCCGCAGCCGTCCCAGAAAATGGCGCTCTCATAGAAGTGCCATCATCTGGCGCTGTATCCAACTCTTCCAACAGCCCTGGAGCCGGGTGGCTTGTTGGGTAATCATGAGTTAATACTGGCTTTATTTTACTAGCCAGTATTAAGCCAGAGATTCTTAATGTCAGGCACGTTTGACCCGGCCATTAAGAATCTCCAATAAAGGGTTAAAAAAAAGACGCCACACAGAGAAAAAATACTTTAATAGAAATAAATACACAGACACATTAGAGACTCCATCTTTATTACCCCCTGTCAGCCCAATAAATCCCCAATAAACCAGCGCTGATAAGAGGTTTTTTTATTAATATTTTATACTTTTTATTGCTATCCTTGTTTTAGACACAAATTTATTCAAAACAATTCACACAATAGAACAAGGAAAAAGAAAGAAGAATAAACCACATATGGTAGAAATAAAAATAAAAGTAAAAATAAAGAAAAGTAATAGTGCAGCAAACAGATACCAGGTGTCTGGTTGCAGTACCCCGGCCGGTAGTAGAGCAATTATTAAATCTAGTATAGTATATTAAGTGATGCTTCAAGGCATATGATATTTAATGCCAATTGAAACTATCACTGCAATTTGATTTTTCAGATACCTGGAGAGTTTTTTTCAATCGATAAGCAAAAAGGTTTTTAATAAAGGCTTAAATTATAAGCAGCAATTTCAGCGTTCCAAGTGCCTTTAAATGAATTTGAAGAAACTGCACTTCAGGATTGTAGTGAGGATTGTAGTGAGGATGAGGTGCCCCAGCTCATCACTTGATGAGCTGGGGCACCTCATCCTCACTACAATCCTCACTACAATCGGGAAGCAGCGTGCAGCCTTCACTCCATGAGTGATCAGTGCTGCTGGCTGTCAGCAGTAACAGCGGTAACGCTGACAGACGCGTTACCATAGCAACGGTGCTCTCGGAGCCGCGGTTAGCGGTGACGTCACCGCTAACTGCGTTGCTATGGCAACGGTGATCTCCGTTAATGACCAGCTGTGTCAGCCGGTCCCTAACGAAACGGGGAGTCGACCGTGTGCTAGAGCATGTTGCCGGTACACGGCGATACACATATGTGCACCGTGTACTGGAGAGTGCAATGACAGGTCCTACATGACGCGTCATAGTCATGTGACCAGTCTGTAGCCAATGAGATAATAGCCACGTGACTGGTCACATGGCTATTTTGACGTCACAATAGGTCCTGCATCGCTGCTGGCAGTGCTGGTCACCGGGAGGATTCAGCGATCATCGGATGGAATAGCGGCAGGAGACAGAGTGCAGGAGGGATCGCGGGGACCGGTATGTGTTAGGGCAATGTTTATTAACTGTTTGTGTACATTTATCATGCATTTTTATGTGTTTGTGATTGCCTCCCATTATAGCATATTGGTTCGAGTTCGGTTCGTCGAACGTTCGACGAACCGAACTCGAACGAGACCTCCGTTCGGCGAACCGACCTCGAGCCGAACCGCGACCGGTTCGCTCATCTCTAATCCAGACATGCCCCAAAAGGAGACTTTGATTACAAAGGGACAAATAGATTACTAATGTGTTATGTTTTTGCGGTGATGCATATCTTTTCAGATGGAACGGCAGTGACAAAAGCACACAATAGGGCATCATCCAAGTATCAATTGTTGTAGATATTATGGAATTGCTCTCCAGGCTGGGTTGTATCAGGCACAACTCCTAAGTGGTTATCGAAACCATCTACAGCTACTGTGTATGCAGGTATGAATTCAATGATAAATGCAGTAATAAAAGGGAATATACATAATTGTGTTAAAACGGGCCTTGATGAAGGCGTAGAATCACGACGAAACGTGTAGTCCCCTACACAGCAGTACACCTTCACTGCCAGCAACCTTGTTTTAGCTACAGTTGTGCTCAAAAGTTTACATACCCCTGCAGATTTTTTTATTTCTTGGCCTTTTTTCTGAGAATATGAATGATAACACAACATCTTTTTTTCCACTCATGGTTAGTGGTTGGGTGAAGCTATTTATTGTCAAACTACTGTGTTTTCTCTTTTTAAATCAGAATGACAACCAAAAACATCCAAGTGACCCTAATCAAAAGTTTACATACACTGGTGATTTTCGTCTGATAACATGCACAGAATTTGACACAAATGGGTTTGAATGTCTAATGAAGGTAACATCCTCACCTGTGAACTGTTTGCGTGTAATCAGTGTGTGTGCATAAAAGCTGAGTGAGTTCTGGGATTCAGACAGACTCTTGCATCTTTCATCCAGCCACTGACATTTCTGGATTGTGAGTCATGGGGAAAGCAAAAGAATTGTCAATGGGTCTATGGGAAAAGATAGTTGAACTGTATAAAACAGGAAAGCCTTGATAGTGCCAGTCAGCAGTGTTTAAACTGTAATTAACAAATGGAAGATCAGGGGCTCTGTAAAAACCAAATCACAATCAGGTAGATACAATTTGTATGTATCAGCTCACCGTGTATAAGCTCACTTCTGGCTTCTCCCTGAAGCACGGACAGGCGCTGCCACAGCCTAATATTGCAAGAGAAGAAAGAAGAAAAATCCAAAAATCCACCTCTTCAGGCGAGGAAAGCCACGGTCTTTATTTTAGCATGCAGAAACAACGGATAGCATGACCAGCACTACGCATTTCAGGTGAAACAATCACCCTTAATCATGATCATGATTAAGGGTGATTGTTTCACCTGAAACACGTAGTGCTGGTCACGCTATCCGTTGTTTCTGCATGCTAAAATAAAGACTGTGGCTTTCCTCGCCTGAAGAGTTGGATTTTTCTTCTTTCTTCTCTCACAATCAGGTAGACCAACAAAAATTTTCGGCCACAACTGCCAGGAAAATTGTTCACGAGGCAAAGAAAAACCCACAAATAACATGAGCTGAAATACAAGACTCATTGAAAATTAGTGGTGTGGGTGTTTCAAGATGGACAATAAGGAGGCACTTGAAAAAAAATGTGCTGCATAGTCTAGTCGCCACTCGCCAGAAGAAAGCCATTACTGCACAAATGCCACAAAGTATCTGGCCTACAATACACAAAACAGCAGAGAGACAAGCCTCCAAACTTCTAGAACAAGGTAATTGTTACATTTGGAGAGTTGTCAACAAGGCCTATGATGAAAGGGACACCATTCCTACTGTAAAGCACGGAGGTGGATCCCTGATGATGTGGGGATGTGTGAGCTACAAAGGCACAGGAAACTTGGTCAAAGTTGAAGAAAAGATGAATGCAGCATGTTATCAGCAAATACTGGAGGAAATTTGCACTCATCCGCCCAGAAGCTGTGCATGGGACATACTTGGTTGTTCCAACATCACAATGATCAAAAACACAAGGCCAAGTCAAACTGTCATTGGCTATGGCAGAACAAAGTGAAGGTTCTGGAATGTCCATCTCAGACTCCTAACCTCAATATTATTAAGCCACTCTGTGGAGAACTAAAGTGCTAGAAAGCCCAGGAATTTACAGGAACTGGAGACTTTTTGCCAAGAAGAATGGGCAGCTTTACCATCTGAGAAAATAAAGAGCCTTATCCACAACTACCACAAAAGACTGTCATTGATATTAGAGGGGGCAATACATGGTATTAAGAACTAGGGTATGTGAACTTTTGATCAGGGTCATTTGGATGTTTTTGGTTGTCATTATGATTTAAAAAGAGATAACATAGGAGTTTGACAATAAATGGCTTCACCCAACAAGTGGAAAAAAATGTTGTGTTATCATTCATATTCTCTGAAAAAAAGTCAAGAAAGCAAAAAAATCTGCCGGGGTATGTAAACTTTTGAGCACAATTGTGTATTATTATTTTAATACATGCTTAAATAAAAGACATACAGATAGGGACTCTAGATTGTGAGCCCCAATGGGGACAGTGTTGCCAATGTATGTAAAGCGCTGTGGAATTAATAGCGCTATATAAATGAATAAAATTATTATTATTATTATTATTATTATTATTATTATTATTATTATTATTAAGTTATATTTTATTCCAAAACCATGGATTAATTTCGACTGGAAACTATCGTTTTTTTCTTCATGTAACACAGCAAGCTCCCACTCAACTCTGTGCAGCTATCCAAACATAGAGATACAACACCACGAGGAATGAGCTACTGGTAAACTGGCAAATTTATTCTTTAATTTTTTGAACTATGTTAGCCTATGTGCTATTACACATGGGACATTTTATACAGGGACCTCAGGTCCAAGTATAGAAAATCAAATAGGTACAAGGCACTCTCAAGGGTTCATTTTCATATAATTTATTCCAAAATAGTTTTAAACATGTGACATTTCATCCAGCTATTTTGGAATAAATTATATGAAAATTAACCCTTGAGAGTGCCTTGTACCTATTTGATTGACTTACGGTTTGGAAACCAACAAGTGCACCTCGATATACCTCCACTATATTGTCTGTGCCTTATCCTTTTACAAGTATAGAAAAAAGCAACATGTCCTGTGTAACACAACATGGCCTGATGAAGAGACCCGAGTAGTCTGGAAAGCTTGCTATTTGTTGCCATCTTTTCACCTAGCCATTACAAGGTATCAACCACTGAGGACTTTCAATTTTTAATATTTTGCGATCTACTGACTAACGTTGTGTAAAGATAATTTTTTCCTGTCCCAGAAATATAGTCTATTATGTCTCTGTGCCCATCTTATATGATGGTCAAATCTAAAAAAGATAAAAAGTTAAGCACATTTTAACGCCATTCATGTTAGAGAAACCTACATGGATTCAGATGGACCATATAATTGCACTGTTCCCGCATCTCCAATCACTCAGTAGGACATACACAGATAATGGCTGGTGACCGGCTCATACAATCTTTATTTAATACTCATAGTTATTATAATAATGGCTGGACTATACACTGCAAGCTCTTTCCACCTCTCGAGTCTACCTCACTACCTTACAGATTATGAGCAGGGCCCTCACTCCTCTTAATTAAATTGCAGAATTCGTCTGGTATTGTTTGTACATCTATCCTTTGAATTGTTTAGTGCTGTGAAATATGTTAGCGGTATAGAAATAGAATTATTATTACTTCTTAATGCATTGCAGAAATGCAATGTCAACAGACCTTTAGAAATGTTCAACAATAAGAAACATTTTTGGAACCTTTTAAGGCTGTGAAAGAAATAGAACTTAAAAGTTGTTTTGTTAAAGGTAACATTTGCAGAAAATAAACAAGGATTTATAAAGACTTGAGAAAACATTACGCATTTGGCCTCAATTTTTTGTGTCATGCTTTTGAAGACCAGCAAAACTTTTCGAAAAATCATTGTCAAAATGTTTTAAAATATCTTGTTTCCAAACTTCTAGGTGGGTTGACATTAAAACAATAGATGAGAGGAAGAGCTGTGGAGAATAAAGCGCAATAGGGTCTTACCCTTATAGGTACAGGGCAATAGACAAGGGGAGCAAATATACTCACCAACTGTAGTTGTGACAGTCACAACTACTGTAATCGCATTTAAAAATGGATCCAGGCAGCGGCAACCCAAAGTGGCTGATAACAGAGAACAATTGTAGAAAAGGGTTTCTATACCGCGCCAATGATCACAAGTCTGGAAGTCGGATTGATGTGGCTTTATTGTAGCATAGGTCTACGCGTTTCAGGAGCTCTGCTCCCTTCCTCAGGACCATAGAAACAACAACGGTTGTTTCTATGGTCCTGAGGAAGGGAGCAGAGCTCCTGAAACGCGTAGACCTATGCTACAATAAAGCCACATCAATCCGACTTCCAGACTTGTGATCATTGGCGCGGTATAGAAACCCTTTTCTACAATTGTTCTCTATTAAAACAATAGACTCCCAGGCTCAATAATGGCCCCAGGGGCAGGTTCTAATGAAAGTGATAATAGTGTTGGGTTCTCCTTCCATAATGAGTAGATGTTCAAAATAATCTTTAGAAATGGAAAATTACTCAAAAAATATAAATGTTAGTCTACAATGTTCATAAATACATACTGTACACTGAACATTGTCTTGTGTAACAAAATATGTCACCGTTTTGTTAGGAGATTCATTTCCTGTCTGTGTGTTTTTTGTCTGGGTTAACGGTCTCTATTTATGTATTAAAAACAAATTAAGAAAGAAAACTATTAAATATGTGAGAAAAAAATACACAGAGTTGTAAATGTGTAAACTGTAGTGAAAATATAAAAGTTTTTTACCTAGTGACGGCTTTCTTCTACTTGTTTAAAGGGTGCTCCGTTGTCAAAACTTAAGATCTGAGTATCTTTTTTGTGCTTACCATCATGTACTGTATATTTGGAACCAAATTCTTTATATAATGCTTGAAGAAAAAGTAACTCAACTCTTTGTAGCAGTTTTGCTGGTGGCATTTTTTTAATTAATTTTCAAGTGTAAGGGCTTGTGATGGTGACCGTATTTTCGGTCTGAGTGCTATCCGACAAAAATCAGATCACAGTCAGACAAATGTTATTTAATGAGGCAGTGCACATATCCGATTTGCCTCTGAGACTCATATGGCACTCGGCCAATTAAAGGGGTGGTTCATCCCTTTTCATTACTGGCTACCTTGTGTTGCCAATAGTGCCTGTGAGCGGCGCTATTGTGGTCCGCTCACCCCCTTCTTGTGACCCCCGGGCTCCGTGACCTCTGATGTCCGGTGATGTCACGTCAACTGAGGAGGGCCGCAGTCTTCCTGAGTGACTGGGCTGGGGGTGGCATTTCACTACTTATAACAGCCCAGCATCACAGCCCAGCATCTCCCTGCTCCCTCCTCCTTCACTGCAGAGCACACAAGCAGGAGGGATGCTGGGCTGTGACGAACGGTGAAACGCTGCCCACAGCTCAGTAACTCACAGAGACTGAGGCCAGCCGTGGTGATGTCAGGTCAACAGGAAGTTGACGTGACATCACTGGACATCAGAGGTCATGGAGCCCGTGGGTCACGAGATGGGGATGACCGAAATAGCGCCACTCACAGGCACTATTGGCAACACAAGGTATTTGAGAGAAACCGGGTTTCTCAACATAATATTGATGTGGCCAGTAATGAAAAGGGGTGAACCACCTCTTTAAGTCTATAGATCAGTGAAAAAAATTGGACGACACTCAGATGATATCCAGTTGCAGTTTGATTTTCATGGACTGACATAATAGAGAAGTTAAAGAAACTTTTTTTTTATTATTCTCCACTTCCGAAAAAAAAGATCCCACTCTGATCAGACTCTGAACAGCATAATTAGATCATATTTCTCGGATTGAGAAAATAGAATCATGTGACCTTAAGCGGGCTTTACATGCTACAACAAATCTAACGATGTGTTGGCGGGGTCACGTCGTAAGTGACGCACATCCGGCATCGTTAGTGTTCTTGTAGCATGTGACAGCTACGTGCGATTGCGATTGAACGTAAAACTGTTCATCGCATACACGTCGTTCATTTCCTTAAAATTGCACGTCGGGTTGTTCAATGTTCCTGAGGTACCTCACATCGCAGTGTGTGACACCTCGGGAACGATGAACAGATCTTACCTGCGTCCCGCACCTCCCGCCGGCAATGCGGAAGGAAGGAAGTGGGCGAGATGTTTACGTCCTGCTCATCTCTGCCCCTCCGCTTCTATTGGCCGGCTGCCACGTGACGTCGCTGTGACGCCAAACGTCCCTCCCACTCCAGGAAGTGGATGTTCGCTGCCCACATCGAGATCGTATGGAAGAGTAAGTACATGTGACGGCAAATAATCGTTTGTGCAACATGGTCAACAAATTGAACGTGCTACACATACGATGGAGGCGGGTACGATCGCATACGATATCGTATGTGATATCGTAAGGTGTAAAGCAGGCTTTAGTCTAAAATAGTGAGTGGGTTTAGTTATGGAACCAAGCTAAAGAATGACCAGGTTAATTTTTTTAACCTCTTTTCAGCTTTGGACACTTGAAGCCATTAAAAGGAGCTCAGAAAGACTAAACATATGAGCAGAAATGTCGTTTTGACATTGCTATGTATACGTTCATTTTCTTTTTAGCATTCTCTATAATTTTCCCCCTTGTGTAGGCTTAAGGGGGCTTTACACGCTACAACATCGCTAATGCGAAGTCGTTGGGGTCACGGAATTGGTGACGCACATCCGGCCGCATTAGCGGTGCCGTTGCGTGTGACACCTATGAGCGATTTTGCATTGTCGCAAAAACGTGCAAAATCGCTCATCGGTGACATGGGGGTCCATTCTCAAATATCGTTACTTCAGCAGTAACGAAGTTGTTCCTCGGTCCTGCGGCAGCACACATCGCTCCGTGTGACACCGCAGGAACGAGGAAGCTCTCCTTACCTGCCTCCCGGCTGCTATGCGTAAAGAAGGAGGTGGGCGGGATGTTCATCCCGCTCATCTCCGCCAATCCGCTTCTATTGGGCGGCGGTTCAGTGATGCAGCTGTGACGTCGCTGTGACGCTGAACGAACTGCCCCCTTAGAAAGGAGGCGGTTCGCCGGTCACAGCGACGTCGCCGGGCAGGTAAGTACGTGTGATGGGTCAGGGCGATGTTGTGCGGCACGGGCAGCGATTTGCCTGTGTCGCACAACAGATGGGGGCGGGTACCCACGCTAGCGATATCGGTACCGATATCGCAGCGCGTAAAGCCCGCTTTAGGCTTTTTTTATTGCCTTGCTGATCTGTAGAAAAAATAGTCCAAGAATAAATTTATTTACAATAAAACCAAACTGTTGTATGAACTGGTTAGCCCCATATAAAACAGCATTTACCAATTAACAGAACAGCACATAACTTCAGAATCTGTTGATTGAGAGATTTTAAGTGCTGTACCCATGGCTAGCTAATGATTAGTGTATCATTCATGCCTCTTTCAGATGAGTAATCACTTAATATAATGTGCGCCAAGAGTTGGTAAAACGTGATTATTTGTGGAGTTGTTTGTGTCGAAAACACAAATATCTTATTTGTGCTGTGGTTAAATGGAGTCACTGTCTGTTAATATAATAAACTTATCTTTGTTATACATTATCAATGTAAAAACAGACCCTATAAAAGAAAAATCTTGAATGTATTGGCTTGCATGTTTCTTAAAACATTTTTTATTTAAGAACCAATTATATACATTATCATCATCTTAAAAAAAAAACATCTGGACAAATTTGAAATAATTGATCTTATAAGCCATCTGTGTGTGATCTACACTCAGGGTGTTGACAGCAACTTGGGGCCTATTTATTGAAGTATGCATATTCGCCTTTATAGTCAGTTGTGTCCAATTTTCAAACATTTTCATGTTTTTTCTTAGTAACGGACTGAACAGGAAGAGAAAGTCAGAGCTGCAGCTGCACACTCACTCTCTTGATCTTTGATATGTCCAAAGACAGGGAGAGTGATGCCAGTGCTGATTGGGCACAGGGCTTAAGTGATTTAACAACCTCATGTGAGCCCCTGGAAAGCGAATGTCAAAAATGCTGGAATAGTGCCTGAACTGAAGGTGAGTATGAGTATGAGCGTTGTTATTAGTTTAACAGAGACAAACACTCTGATTGAGAAGAGATTGCCCAAGCAGTGGACAACCTCTTTAACTCTAAATTTACACGGAGTACACATTTTTCTACACCTAAAATATTACCAATATTTTGGTTAAGAACATGTATTTTGTTACAAATACCTTTAGCCCATAAAGAAGAAGCCACTTTGTACCTTAATGACCAAGCCTCAAATCTGATCAGCATCATTTTATGAGTAAGGCTATGTGTCCACGGTAGAATGTACCTGCGGATTTTTCTGCATGAAAATCCGCGACTTTCGCGGCAAATCCGCACCCGCGGATTTGCCGCGGATTTTGATGCGGATTTCTTTATTTTTTTTTCCCCATTCTATACCCACAATCCGCACCAAAATCCGCAACAAATAATTGACATGCTGCAGATTTTTCCGCATCAAAATCCGCGGCAAATCCGCCGCGGAAAAATCCGCAGCATGGACACAGCATTTCCAAAATGCCATTGAAATGGCTTGGAAGTGCCGCTGCTGCAGATTTTCGGAAAATCCGCGGTAAATCCACGGCAAATCCGCGGCAAAATCCGCGGTAAATCCGCAGCGTGGCCACATAGCCTTAATAAAATCTGGAACGCTTCAACATATCCCAGTGATTCTGAGATTGTTTTTTCGTGATATATTGTACTATTACTACTATTACTACTATTGTACTATTGTATTAATGTTAGTGGTAAATTTATATCAATATTATTTGCATCCATTTATGAAACTATAAAAATATTTGGCAAAAAAAATGTTCAAAATGTTAGGATTTTCAAACTTTGACTTTGTTGTATGTCCTTAAACTAGATAGTTAATTAAAAAAATATTTGCCACATTTCTACTTTACATCAATACCATTTTTGAAACATATTTTTTTCATTTATTAGGAAGTTAGATTGAAATTTATCAACAATTTATGACTTTTCAACAACATTTTCAAAACCAATGTTTTTAGAAACCATAACACATTTGAAATGACTTTGAGAGCTTATGTGACAAAAAAATTACCAAAAGTGACACCATTTTAAAAACGCACCCCTAAAAGTAATCAAAACTACATTTAAGAAGTTTAGGTGCATCATAGTGTCATGCTTGTGGGCGTGGACCCTCTGCATTATGGGGCTGGACATACCCTGGAGGGACGTAACTAAGCGGCTACCTCGACTTCACTAGAGCCTCTGATAGTGAGGTTAGGCTGGTGCCTAAATCTAGGTGGGTCTTATGGAAAATGGAACATGAAGACAATAAAAGAATTGCCAAAAATAAGAAGGAAGAGGGACCCTGTAGTAGACATAAATGAGGGCCTCATACACATTCAAAATGAATAGGTAGAGTCATAAAGTTTATGAGCTAAGTGCAAGGGCTGTCAAAAATTAGAAGGAGGGACTGCAATATACCCTGGAAGACACGTAGCGAAAAGCCTCAGAAAACATTTTCTCTCATTTTTAAAGAGTGGAACATTTAGACTAGTTAATGCTATGTACTAAGTGCAAGGGCTAAAAAAAACATTTACCCCTGGGTGGGTTACTATAAGAGAATTGTAGAAGTAGACATCATACACATCCTGAAAAGCTATGATGGAGGGCATCATACACACCCTGGAAAAAAGTAAGAGCGAGGGTTGCATGATGACCCTCTAAATATTTGAAGCGAGAGCCACAAAGGCTGAAAGGCACTTCCGATTTAGGGCGTATTGGCTCTTTAAGAAAAGGTGCAGGCGCACCCTAAGAGCACTCCCACGAGGCCTGAGCAGGACTGGAGATGACAGCAAGAAACGATCACTGAGCAGGCACTGCTGTGCAGTCGCGAGGGTGAGTGTGCCAGTGTTCCCACCAAGGGAGAGCAGGACAGTGCGGGAACGCCGGAAAGTGTGTTACACTAAAGAAATTAGTTTCAGCAAAGCCTGTTGCTACTTCACTGTGGCCACTTCACCGAGACAGTGCTACATTGCTTCCATCTTGTGACTGACATGGACGACGTTCTCCGATATGACAATTTGGAGATGGAGAATGAGGAGGAGGAAAGGGTGCAGAAACTGGTTTAGATTGAGGAAACCCTGATGGAACTAGGACCCACAGTTCTTGGCATTGGTAGCCCCTGTCCCATCCCAGAATCCAACTAGATCCTGGCCTCCACAAGGTTTACCCAGTGTGCCATCAGGGAAATATAGCGCTTGTGGCCACAAGCACTTGTCCATATGTCAGTCGTTAAGTGGACCTTTCCAGTAATTGCATTGGTCAAGGCAGGGGTGATATTATGAAACAGGTGATGGTGTAAGGCAGGGATAGCACACTGGGAAAAATAGTGGCGTCTGGAGGCCAAGTGCCAAGGAACATCCGCCACTATGAGGTTGCGAAAAGCCTAAGTGTCTACATGCCTAAATGGCAACATTTCCAGGGCAAGCAGTATAGAAATGTGCCCATTTAGTGTTTGGGCCTGTAGGTGGGTGGCTTGGTATTTACATTTCTGTTCCAAGGCCTGGGTTAAGGACAGTTGATTGATGCACTGGGACAAAGAATTGGACATGGATGCTGATGACAGGTGCCAGATGGGAGGCATCTATGCCTGAGTCCTGTACAGGGAATTGGCAAGCACGAACCATAGGAGAAGAGGCAGTAGTGTCACCTGCAGACACTGATTGTGGACCCAGGCATTCAGCCACCCAATCAGGTGCGTTGATGATGTGTGGTTGAGAAGGCCCCTGCTGATCTTGGTACAGCACAGGTTGCAAATTCACTGTTATTTTATAGTTTGCAATTTCATTAAAAAGTGCAGGATTGGGGAATACTTAAGCCTTGGCCCAGGAACTTGCCACATGTGGTGCTATAGACAGTTGCCTGCTTTCTCCCTCTGGCTAACCCACTGCCTCTTCCTGCCTTTTATGGTCATGCTGATGGTGATCCCTCTCACTCTGCACTGCTGTCTTCACTCTGCATGGCACCTTCCCATGTTGGGTCAGAGACTTCATCATCCACCACCTCATATTCCACTTTAACACTCTGGTCCTCCTGACTAGTTGACTTAACAACATCACTTGTTGACAACTGTGTCTCGTCATCTATTTCTTGAGACCCTAATTGACATTCCCCAGCATCATCTTCTGACCATGGCTCTCAGATATTTGGGCATCTCTACACACGATCTCCTCATGTCCCTTTTGAAACATGCAGTGCAAAATGCCAGAATCAATACGTATAAATGTAAAAAGCTCCTTGGAGTGTCCGAGTATGGGATCACTTGTCTCCGGGAACTCTCCATGGTGGGAGGAAGTGACATCAGGGTGAGGATTATGTGGTCCAGACTCTTGGCTAGTGAGACTGGAGCATGTGGAAGACAGGGTGGTGCTGGAAAATATACTGGAAGCATTATCTGCCATCTAATCAACCACCTATTTGCCCTCTTCTGCCTTCAAGAGTGGTGTCCCACTCCCTCCTTCAAAGTGGGACAGGAAGCTAGCTCCTGTGGATGAGCGTGTCTATTTTGCTCCTGCAGTATGCTCAGTTTTACCTGGCCAATGGCCTCTGGCTTTGTGTGCATCATCAGCAGCATGCCCACTTCACCATCCCTTACTGTATGCCTTGCACATTTTAATTAAGTTTATAAAATATGCCTTAAAACTTTACAGTATTAATAGGAAAAACAAATATGTAGTCCTGAAAAGGACTTTTGTTTTTAGGTTGCAGCAGCAATATACCTATAGAAGAACTATAAGGTAATAGAACCTGCCTATATGCCTCTACTCCCTCCTCCACCAGCTATCACTAGACTGAATGCAGTAATCCAAGAGGTAGAGCAGAAACAGGTTTAAAATTCCGCGCCAAACCACAGAGAATCCAGATGCTTGTTAGAAAAACCCTTTCTTTATATTTTTTTACACAGGTCTACGCGTTTCGAGGACATATCCGTCCTCATCATCAGGACAATGTACAAAGAAAGACTATAGCAAACAAGGAGTCGCAGGCTCCTATATATGTGTTAGAATGCAGCCACGTCTACAGAGATCTCTGATTTGATCTCTGTAGATGTGGCTGCATTCTAACACATATATAGGAGCCTGCGACTCCTTGTTTGCTATAGTCTTTCTTTGTACATTGTCCTGATGATGAGGACGGATATGTCCTCGAAATGCGTAGACCTGTGTAAAAAATAATGAAAAAATAATAAAAAAAAAAATATATTAAAAAATGATAAAAAAATAATAAAGAAAGGGTTTTACTAACAAGCATCTGGATTCTCTGTAGTTTGGCACGGAATTTTAAACCTGCTTTCTGCTCTACCACTTGGATTATATCTACACTGCGGGACCGCTGCCTTCCACATTTACTACGTGCCTTTATAGGGGTTGTGACTTGCACAACCCCATCAGGTGAGTGTTCTAACCCACAGTTGCCCCCACATGTCATTCCGGGTTAGACCCTATTTTTGCGCCTTTTCTTTCCACAGTTATCCTCACTAGACTGAATGCAGGTAATAGTGATTTTACTAGAGAGAGGGCAGTATCTAGCACTGAAAGGACTTTTGTATTAATAGTGCATCAGCAGTATACAATTACTGCAATAGCAATTAAACACTGCCTATATGCCTACTCTAATATAAGCTTTCCCTCCTAGATCAACTCTCCCTGAACTGCTTCCAGAGGAGAGTGTGCCGAGCATAGCGTTACTGGGTCTTATAAAAGATTTGATGGCACAATGCGGCCGGCCAATCACAGTAATGCCAGTAGACTTGAGATTGGCACTTGAGCACCTAAGATACTTGATCAAGTAACGAACATAGTATCAAGCAGCGGCAAACACACTCGTTCATCACTAGTATTAATTCCTGAAGTGAATGCTTAACCTAAGAGCAGTGTTTTGTAGATGCCATAATTCAGATAGGCTAAAGCTGCAGAAAAACTAACGCTTTTAAAAAGAGAAAGCTTAAATAGGCTTACATTTATGCCTTTTTCTTTTTAGATTCAACGCTCCAACTTCGTAAAGGGAGTCCTGTAGCTCTGCATGAGAAACATGAAACCCAAACACTATAAAGCTATATTAAAGGAAATCTATCAGCACAGAATGACTGTTCAAACCAAGTACAGGCGCTCAGGCAATAAGTGCACCTTCCGACTTGCTTGTTTTCCCTATATCTCCACGCCTCCCCATTTCTTTGACAGCTCTAGCTTTACAGAGCCAGAGAAGGGGCTGAGAGAGATTATCTTTGTGATAACTGGCACTGAGGTCTTCAACAGCTTCTTGGCTGCCCACGTAACCCATCAGTGTCCCACAATGACGCCATAAGGGAGCCGATGTGCACTTAGAATGGCACACCCCCATGCTAGTGCGCTGTTAATTCTACTGTCTAAGTTTGACAGTGCATTTAACAGCTTAACTGGGGTGGGTAGAGCTTAATTTCACCCACGACTGTTAGAGGCAGGTCCTGACTGTGTGCCTGTTCCATACACACGTGCCCCTGTGAGCTCGCTCCATACACCCGTTACGGACTTACACAGTACATGTACGGCGGATGTGGGTCAGGAGTTAATCACTCAGCTACAGCTGGAGTCTAAAGCAATACACTGAGTTGTATGTAACTGAGTGGACTGCAGCTGCCACCGAATGGTTAAAATCAATCAGTAGCACTACAAAAAGTGACAAGGGATCCCAGGCCTAAAATTCTTTTCTTTTATATATGTTCTGCTTTATTGTTTTATTTGTCATCTTTACTTACGTACAACTGTGCATAGTTCTGAAGCAATGTAGTGTGGATGGATTGAATGGATGCCGTGCTGTAGACTGTGCGCACCATGTAATTGTACATTTTTGCGGCATGTAAATGAAAATGACATACTCTAGTAAGGCATGGCTACTCCCTAAAAATGAAAGCCTATAAAGCAATGCGGTGAGGAATAAATTTAAATTAGAAAGCACAGCCGCTAATTTTCTCAGAGGCTAAACAGCAGGACATATTTAAGAGCAGGGTGTATAGTATTTTACTTCATTGCAAACTCCTACTTAAAAGGAAAGTGTGAATCATAAATGTAAATGTTTAGCTTTCAGTCGTCTCTCGTTTAGGATAATAACATAAACTAAAAAGGGAAAAAGATTTAAAAAAGATACACACAAGGTTTATAACTACACATAAGACTCTTGTTTACAGACCCAATGGTAATCTTTCTATAGACTGCTGTGGGCTTAAACGTTAACTATCATTTCAATTATTATTTAATAAATCAATAGTAATCATGAAAATAAGCAACTTTAATAAGCAATTGGATTGATCTCTTCCTCTCAATTTAAAGGAAACATCTGTAAAATCTATATTTACTAAAGACCTATTTAAACATTACTGATATAGGAGATGACAGTTGGTGCTTATAACATTCCATGGGGAGGGGAGTGGGGAAAAGGACGGAGGAGCAAGTGGGAGACACAAACATTCTGAAGACACAGAAGTTCTGAAATGGCAGATACTGTTCTCCATAGAGCTTTATGAGAACCAATAGTCATCTCTTATCTCAGTAATGGGAAAATCTGTTTAAACTGAATACAGATTTTACCAGAAAATTGAGAATTGTGAGAATGATTAGTCCTGGAGGAGAAAAAAACCCTGTTTTTTTTTATAAGATATATTACAAAGTTACCTTTTTTTAGATGTACTATTGATTTATGAAATAAAAATGATGGCTACTCTTTAACCTTTTCATGACAAATGACATATTGGGTACGTCATGGATCATGTGAGGTTAATCCGCGCCACCTGCCGTGGGCAGTCCAAGGCGATCCTCGGACATGGCAGCTAATATCAACGTAATTAAACAAGGTACTCCCGAACTTGAAAGTGATGCAAGTTTATGATTAAATAAACTTCCATCACTTTCAAGTTCGGGAGTGCCTTGTTTAATTACATTGTATGGCTTTGGAACCTGAAGAGCACCCCTATTTTTCTTGATATCCCTACAAGGAAGTGCCATTTCTTCTTTCTAAGCTGATTTCAACAGCTGACATGTGTGCCTGCCAGGCGCAAGTGGAATCGTGCTCCACACGCGCCTATTAACCCCTTACATCTCGCTGTCAAATACTAACAGCGAGCTGTAACAGCACACCACCATAAGGATAAGTTACCCACCCACATCAGAAGCCACGTGACGTGATAACGTGACTTCCAGTGGTTGCGATGGTAGCACAGGGTCATCTAATGACTCCTATAGCTATCATGAGTAGAGTTGAGCGCGGTTCGTGGTTCTCCAGTTCGCGGTTCGAGTGATTTTGGGAGCTGTTCTAGATCAAACTAGAACTTGAGCTTTTTGCTAAAGCTCGATAGTTCTAGTTATGTTCGAGAACGGTTCTAGCAGCAAAAAGACAAGCTAATTACTAGCTGGCTTTCCGCTGTAATAGTGTAAGTTTAGCCAGAGAAGCAATGGCATGTGTGATAGGATGTCCATGTCACATGTCCCTGCATTATAAAAACGGACATTTTCCTCCAGCACGCCATTATCTGCCTTCTGCGTCTGGGTGTCAGTGACCGCTGGCGTAGCTCCTGTCTCTGATACTGCTGTGTATGCGCTACACACAGCGCTATACAGAATAGGGATAGAAGTTTCTATTAGTCCTTGTAAGGGCTAATACCAGCAGGGTCAGAGCCATAGGTGACAGTCAGGTCCGTGAAAACAGATTTTAACAGCTACACAAGATGACAGCGTCTGTGTAGCTAAGGTCAGGGATTTCCTCGCTGCATTTCCCCATTAGGAGGGATAGAAAGTGAGGCTTCCTTTCCTCTACCCAAACCCACAACCCTGCCACTGTACCCTCCTGTCCTTTGCACACTCAAGCTCATTGTTAATAAGCCATTATACTAGCAAACACCTAGTAAACTTAGTGGCATCCTAAAAGTGGCTGTTGGACTTCCATTAGTGTCCCACTGGTGCAAAGCTATTTGCAGCACCACTGTATTGCACACTCAAACTCATTGCTACTAAGCCATTATACTAGCAAACACTGAGTAAACTTAGTGGCATCCTAAAAGTGGCTGTTGGACTTCCATTAGTGTCCCACTGGTGCAAATGTGCAGTACCTCTGCATTGCACACTCAAACTCATTGTTACTAAGCCATTATACTAGCAAACACTGAGGAAGCTTATTGGCATCCTAAAAGTGGCTGTTGTACTCCATTTGTGCCCCACTGGTGCCAAGCTATTTCCAGCACCTCTGCATTACACCCTCCTGATCCGTTTTTAATAAGCTATAATAATAGCAAAAAATGCTGCCATTTAGTGGCATACAAAAAGTGGCTGTTGTACTCCATTTGTGCCCCAATGGTGCCAAGCTATTTCTAGCACCTGTTAGGGCCAGGTGGACGGGCAGACCCAGGAGGTGGATCCACTGGGCTGAACACCTCACCGAGGGCAAGGTGCCCGGTAGCCGGGGCACTAGCAGGACAGTCCGTTTAGAGGAGTGGAGTAAAGAAGTCCCTGGGACCACGGGGTCTCTGATGGTAGTCCGGGTGACGGAGCTCAGGTTCGGAGGCCGAGATGTCGTCAGGCAGAGTCCGGAACCAATGGAGCGAGAAGACGGGTCACCACAGGGATCGGAGATGGCAGGAGCTGACGGGATGGCAGGCCGTCACCGTTCGGGGTTCGGGTATCGTCAGGACCGGTTGGCGAGGCAGGATCGGCTCTACGAGAGAGATAGGTGAGTATATCACAGACACAAGGAGACCTGACTCCTAGCTTAGAAAACACGAAGAACAGGCCCCGCCCACTTGGAAAGGATCCCCCTATATACCCAGTACCTGATCCTTCAATATCCTGTTGGAGGACACTGGCCCTTTAAGAAAGGGTCAATGACCGCGCGCGCACCCTAATGCGCATGCGCGAGGCCCGGGTGCCAGAAGCCAGGGCAGGGAGCGGTGAACAGGAGGCAGGGGAGCCAGCCTGGAGCAGAGCTGCCGACAGGCGCCGGGAGCGGGGACCGAGCCGCCTGGGGAGCGCAGGTGATGGGGGCTGGAGGCTGTGGAGCGGGGAACGCCTGATAGAGGAGCCGGGGAGCGTGGCAGGTGAGCCGGGGAGCGAGGCAGGGGAGCCGGGAAGCAAGGCAGGGGACCCGGGGAGCGTGACAGTACCCCCCCCCCACGCCCCCCTCCCCGCAACCAGGACAGGAAGGCACATATCAGAGGAGTACCCACATTCTGCCGGGGTTCCCAGGACCTATCCTCAGGACCATACCCTGCCCAGTCCACCAGGAAGAACTGTCGGCCTCGTACGGTTTTCATGGCCACGATATCCCTTACCGCATAGATGTCATCATCAGCAATAGGAGGAGGAGCAGAACTGGCAGCAGCGGAGAAGGGACCAAGGACAACCGGCTTGAGCAGGGAGACGTGGAAGGAGTTGGGTATTCTCATCGTGGCCGGGAGCTGCAGCTTGTAGGAGACCTCATTTATTTTGCTGATGATCTTAAACGGCCCGATGTAGCGAGGACCCAGCTTGTATGATGGTAGCTTCAATCGGACATACTTGGAAGCAAGCCAGACCAGATCTCCTGGAGAGAAACACGGGGGATCCAGACGCCTCTTGTCTGCGTGTCTCTTCATCCGCAGGGAAGCACGTCCAAGGGACGTCTTGACAGAGTCCCAAATTGTAGAAAAGTCACGGACTACAGCATCAGCAGCAGGGACATCCGAGGAAGAGGATACAGGTAATGGGACGGAAGGCTGAAGACCGTAAACGACATGGAAGGGAGAGCTGGAGGAGGACTCACTGACGTGGTGGTTCTGGGAGAATTCAGCCCAAGGAAGAAGCGTGGACCAGTTGTCGTGATGGGCGTTGACGTAGTGACGTAAGAAGGAGGTCAAGATCTGATTGACTTGTTCCACTTGGCCATTCGACTGAGGATGGTAGGCTGAAGAAAAGTCCAGAGTCACTCCCAGATGTTTGCAGAGAGCCCTCCAGAAGCGGGAGGTAAACTGAGTTCCTCTGTCGGACACAATGTGTGAGGGAAAGCCATGCAACCGGAAGATGTGCTGTATGTAAGCGTCAGCGAGTTCCTGGGCAGAGGGCAGTCCTGCCATAGGGACGAAATGAGCCATTTTGGAGAACCGATCCACCACGACCCATATGACTGTGTGTCCGGAGGACAGGGGCAAGTCCGTAATAAAGTCCATCGCAATGTGTTGCCACGGAACGGAGGGTATAGGCAGAGGCAGAAGACGACCATATGGCAGGTGTTTGGGCGTCTTGTTCCTGGCACAAGAGGAGCAGGCTGAGACAAAAGAAGCGACGTCCGTGCGAAGGGATGGCCACCAGTAGTGACGTACAATTGTACTCCATGTTTTCTTCTGACCAGCATGGCCGGCTATTTTCGAGGCATGGCCCCAGTGCAACACTTTTTTCCTGTCAGCCTCAGAGACATAGGTCTTCCCAGGTGGTATCTGGGCCAGGGTGACAGGAGCCACCGGAATGATCTTACTAGGACAGATGATGGGCTGGGATGTCTCCTCCTCCTGCTCCATGGGCATGAATGACCTGGACAAGGCATCTGCTCTTACATTCTTGTCCGCGGGTCGAAAATGGAGCTGAAAATCGAACCTGGCAAAGAACAAGGACCACCTGGCCTGCCGTGGGTTCAGTCGCTGAGCGGACCGCAGGTATTCCAGGTTCTTGTGGTCCGTGTAAATGATCACGGGCTACACTGCTCCCTCCAGAAGGTAGCGCCATTCCTCCAGAGCCAGTTTGACTGCCAATAGCTCTCGGTCACCGATGGTGTAGTTGCGTTCAGGCGCTGAGAAGCCCTTGGAGTAGAAACCGCAAGTAACCATCTTCCCGGAGGAGGACTTCTGCATGAGCACTGCTCCGGCTTCCGAGGAGGAGGCATCCACCTCCAAGGTAAACTGTCGGTTTAACTCAGGACGGTGGAGCACAGGGGAAGAAGCAAATGCCTGTTTCAGGGAGCCAAATGCGGCGTCGGCCGCAGGTGACCAGTCCTTTGGATTAGCCCCCTTCTTGGTCAAGGCGGAGAGAGGTGCACTTAGAGCAGAGAAGTGAGGGATGAACTGACGATAATAGTTTGCGAATCCCAGAAAGCGTTGAATTGCCTTCAGTCCGGAAGGAGGGGGCCAGTTGAGAATGGAAGAGACCTTCTCCGGGTCCATCTGCAGACCGGTATCGGAGATTATGTAACCCAAGAAGGGAAGAGAAGACTGCTCGAATACACACTTCTCGTACTTGGCGTACAGGCGATTCTCTCTCAGTCTTTGTAGTACCAGCTGCACGTTCTCTCTGTGGGTCTGGAGATCCAGAGAGAAGACCAGGATATCGTCAAGATACACCACCACACAGACGTAGAGAAGGTCCCGGAACACGTCGTTCACCAATTCCTGAAACACTGCTGGTGCGTTACAGAGGCCGAAGGGCATCACACAGTATTCATAGTGCCCATCGCGAGTATTGAATGCGGTCTTCCATTCGTCCCCAGAGCGGATGCGGACCAGGTTGTAGGCACTCCGAAGATCCAACTTGGTAAACACACGAGCTCCTCTAAGCCGATCAAACAATTCGGGGATGAGCGGCAGGGGGTATTTATTCTTCACGGTGATTTGGTTCAATCCCCGGTAGTCAATGCATGGGCGTAGATCGCCCTCTTTCTTCTTAACGAAGAAGAAGCCTGCTCCAGCAGGAGAGGAGGACCTCCGAATGAATCCCCTTGCTAGGTTCTCCGTGATGTAGGCAGACATGGCCCTAGTTTCAGCAGGGGACAAAGGATATATCCGTCCTCGAGGTGGTGTAGTTCCCGGGAGTAGGTCGATGGCACAGTCATAAGGACGATGTGGCGGAAGTACCTCTGATTCCTTTTTATCAAAGACGTCCGCGAAGGACCAATAGGCCGAGGGCAGTCCCGGTAGGGACTCCGGAACCGGAGGTCGTCGGATGGGCTGTATAGTCTTCAGAAAATTCTCGTGGCAAGAGGAGCCCCATCGGGTGATTTCACCAGTACCCCAGCTGACTGACGGTTCGTGTGTCCGTAACCTGGGGAGTCCCAGCAGGATTTGATGGGACATGTGTGGGAGGACGTAGAGAGCGATGTTCTCGGTGTGCAGGGCACCGATACGTAGTTCCACCGGCTTGGTGATCCACGAGATGGTGTCAGAGAGGGGTCTCCCTTCTACAGAGGCAATCACGAGGGGTTTGTCGAGTGGAGAAACAGGCACCTGGTACTTGTCCACCGTGGCCTGCTGGATGAAATTGCCTGCTGCCCCGGAATCGAGGTACGCCTCGGCCGTGAACCGCGTCTCTCCCGTTGTCACTTGAACAGTCCACGTAACTGGGTCTGAGAGAGTCCCAGCACCTAGGGTGGCCTCTCCTAGCAACCCTAGGCTTTGGAGTTTCCCGGCCTCTCTGGACAGGAGCGTAGAAGGTGTGTGCCCTCTCCGCAGTAGAAGCAGAGGCGCTTGGCGAGCCGTTCTGCTCGGCGTTGTTCGGACTGCCGCAAACGGTCAATCTGCATGGGCTCGTGGACAGAGACACCAGACGACGCTGACTGAAGTACGGCGGGCTTCTGCGGAGGAGAGGAATGCCGTATCGGACGTCTCTCACGGGACACCTCTTTGGATCGTTCCTGGAATCTGAGGTCCACGCGGGTGGCTAGTGCGATCAGGGCATCCAGGGTGGAAGGAACATCGCGGCCTGCCAGCTCGTCCTTAATACGGCTGGAGAGTCCTTCCCAGAAGGCGGTGGTGAGGGCTTCATTGTTCCACCCCAATTCTGAGGCCAAAGTGCGGAAGCGGCTTGAAATGAAGGGAGCACTGGTTTAGGAATCCCCTGCAGGTCTTGGGATCTCCGGCGTACCGGGGTGGTGAAGCCAAACGAAGTCTGGAAGCATCCGAGGAGGCTGCCACGGGAGCTGTGGCCGTGGATTGTACCGTGGAAACCTGAGATGCCAAGGATGTGGCCGTCGCTTGTAGCGTGTTCAGGCGGGTATCCACAGAAGACATGAAGTTCAGCATGCGGGTCTGGGTCTCGCGCTGGCGTGTGAGTTCCTGCTGCAAGGCCGCTAGTGCTTCGGCGGGATCCATGGCCTGTTCTTACTGTTAGGGCCAGGTGGACGGGCAGACCCAGGAGGTGGATCCACTGGGCTGAACACCTCACCGAGGGCAAGGTGCCCGGTAGCCGGGGCACTAGCAGGACAGTCCGTTTAGAGGAGTGGAGTAAAGAAGTCCCTGGGACCACGGGGTCTCTGATGGTAGTCCGGGTGACGGAGCTCAGGTTCGGAGGCCGAGATGTCGTCAGGCAGAGTCCGGAACCAATGGAGCGAGAAGACGGGTCACCACAGGGATCGGAGATGGCAGGAGCTGACGGGATGGCAGACCGTCACCGTTCGGGGTTCGGGTATCGTCAGGACCGGTTGGCGAGGCAGGATCGGCTCTACGAGAGAGATAGGTGAGTATATCACAGACACAAGGAGACCTGACTCCTAGCTTAGAAAACACGAAGAACAGGCCCCGCCCACTTGGAAAGGATCCCCCTATATACCCAGTACCTGATCCTTCAATATCCTGTTGGAGGACACTGGCCCTTTAAGAAAGGGTCAATGACCGCGCGCGCACCCTAATGCGCATGCGCGAGGCCCGGGTGCCAGAACCCAGGGCAGGGAGCGGTGAACAGGAGGCAGGGGAGCCGGCCTGGAGCAGAGCTGCCGACGGGCGCCGGGAGCGGGGACCGAGCCACCTGGGGAGCGCAGGTGATGGGGGCTGGAGGCTGTGGAGCGAGGAACGCCTGATAGAGGAGCCAGGGAGCGTGGCAGGTGAGCCGGGGAGCGAGGCAGGGGAGCCGGGAAGCAAGGCAGGGGACCCGGGGAGCGTGACAGCACCTCTGCATGACACCCTCCTGCTCTGTTTTTAATAAGCTATAATAATAGCAAAAAATGTTGCCATTTAGTGGCATACAAAAAGTGGCTGTTGTACTCCATTTGTGCCCCAATGGTGCCAAGCTATTTCCAGCACCTCTGCATGACACCCTCCTGCTCTGTTTTTAATAAGCTATAATAATAACAAAAAATGCTGCCATTTAGTGGCATACAAAAAGTGTCTGTTGTACTCCATTTGTGCACCACTGGTGCCAAACTATTTCCAGCACCTCTGCATGACACCCTCCTGCTCTGTTTTTAATAAGCTATAATAATAGCAAAAAATGCTGCCATTTAGTGGCATACAAAAAGTGGCTGTTGTACTCCATTTGTGCCCCACTGGTGCCAAGCTATTTCCAGCACCTCTGCATTACACCCTCCTGCTCTGTTTTTAATAAGCTATAATAATAGCAAAAAATGCTGCCATTTAGTGGCATACAAAAAGTGGCTGTTGTACTCCATTTGTGCCCCACTGGTGCCAAGCTATTTCCAGCACCTCTGCATTACACCCTCTTGCTCTGTTTTTAATAAGCTATAATAATAGCAAAAAATACTGCCATTTAGTGGCATACAAAAAGTGGCTGTTGTACTCCATTTGTGCCCCACTGGTGCCAAGCTATTTCCAGCACCTCTGCATTACACCCTCCTGCTCTGTTTTTAATAAGCTAAAATAATAGCGAAAAATGCTGCCATTTAGTGGCATACAAAAAGTGGCTGTTGTACTCCATTTGTGCCCCAATGGTGCCAAGCTATTTCTAGCACCTCTGCATGACACCCTCCTGCTCTCTTTTTAATAAGCTATAATAATAGCAAAAAATGCTGCCATTTAGTGGCATCTAAAAAGTGGCTGTTGTACTCCATTTGTGCCCCACTGGTGCCAAGCTATTTCCAGCACCTCTGCATGACACCCTCCTGCTCTGTTTTTAATAAGCTATAATAATAGCAAAAAATGCTGCCATTTAGTGGCATACCAAAAGTGGCTGTTGTACTCCATTTGTGCCCCACTGGTGCCAAGCTATTTCTAGCACCTCTGCATTACACCCTCCTGCTCTGTTTTTAATAAGCTATAATAATAGCAAAAAATGCTGCCATTTAGTGGCATACCAAAAGTGGCTGTTGTACTCCATTTGTGCCCCACTGGTGCCAAGCTATTTCTAGCACCTCTGCATGACACCCTCATGCACATTTTGCAATGCTATTTTTATAGCAAACTCAGGGAATTCCTTGCTGCATTTGATCATTCGGAGGGATAGAAAGTGAGGCTTCCTTTACTGTCCTGGTACACACAGAACATGGCCACTGTACCCACCTACCCACTTTTGCCACGCTATTTAATTTGCCCAAAGAGCTGACACTTTTTCTGCCATCCTAAAATTGTCTGGAATACTATGATATTGTTCCTTTGCTGCCAAGCAAGGTGCAACACCTGTGCATTTTACACTCCTTTCCATTTCTGGAACGCAATAATTAACTGCAGGTAGTCCAGCCAATCTTTCACGAAGGTGCAGGCGTGGATATAATGTTTCCTTCATCCAATGGTGGTTCTCTCGATGTCTGACAGCTCAACAATACCATCTGTTTGCACTTAAAAAACAAGTGACGACCTGCCAATCACACTCCCGCTTACGGGTAATGGGGTGGAAGTTCAGTGTGAAAAAGCATGTGTGACTGTTGTCCCCACAGTCACAGAGGATGAAGAGCACGCAGATGCACGTGATGGGGCAGGCGGTGGTTGCACAGCCCCGCTAGGCCGCATTGTAGCACAGTGAAATTCCCTTTGCGACTTATGCTTCATTTTAAGTCTTGTATTTGGTGGGATCCACAGTATGCAGCAAAACCACGCAACATGAAAAGCACTGTTTGCAGTTGGGTTCATAAATGATTCTTTCACTTTCCCAAAACAAACAATAAGAACCATGCATTAAATTGAAATAATAGAACAATCTATTCAGTTGCCTACTGCTTGCTAAGCCCTCTGAGTAGCAGCAGTAATTGTGTGTTTGTGTGTGTTTGTGTGTGTGTGTGTGTGTGTGTGTGTGCGAAGACAACTTACAAGTGGCGCATTACAAGAGCTTCCCAGTTATCTACCTAAACATAGACAAAACACATCACCCACCCTGAATACCCTTGTTAGCTGAAGCCTCACAGATAAGGCAGATGATAACAGTGTGAATGCAAACCACACAGCTTTGCAACACAGTCATGTAAATATTGAAAAGCAACATTCTATGCAAACATGTGTCGCTGTCCCTCTATGATTTAAACTGTACGTGACAATTTGACAGTGCAGAGGCAGCAAGTGTGATTGTCTATATAGTTATCCTACCCAGAACAGATATGTGTTTTTATAATAAAACAAAGTGTTGCGTGCACACATTACTGTCTGGGCACAGCCTACCGTACCCGGGTAATGTGATGTCCAGTTGCCATAAATACAGACTTTACGCTCCTATCATGGTTAACAGTATAGACAGCACCGGAAGAATGTTGGTCTGTGGCACAGGATGCTGCTCACTGGCGTTACGTTACTCCTCACCAAACTCCAAAATGACTCCCCTCACAACTGAATGAAGTGTTTCCGCAGTTGCTCCTTCCTGTGTGCCGATTTACCCCAGCCGCAGCCTAACTCCAGTGTTTCGCCAACTGAGCATGCTCTGCCTGACTGTGTCATTCCTGAGGCAAAGTCTTAATTTTGGGCTACAGCGCATGCTCGTTTGGAGTGTGCCTGAGTCATTCTGCGACCTGTGGCTCAACACACTTACACAGGGCCCTGGTGCTTGACTCACTCTCGGGAGGCCACTAAAACTAACTGCACCCAACATCAGCCCCAGGTGTCCCCTTACACTGCAGTGGCAGGCCTCACTGACCGCAATACTGAGAGTGGCATCATGAAAATACATATAAAGAAGCAACCTAAGTGTGACCAGACTCTTCCTCCACGTGGAGTCCCTGAAGGTAATGCACCAACACAACACCTGTAGGGCTTCACACTGACTGAGAAAAGCCTCTTTGCACAGGTACTTGCACTCCGTGCCGGGTCTAAGTCCTGTGTTGTGCCTAGACAGCATGCTGAAGCGGATAGTCTTTTTTTCAGAAACTGTATTTCATGCTACTGAGCATGCTCAGGCACTTACTGAATCAGAGGCTAGGTCGGGTAATGAACTCTTTGGCCCTGCCCCTGATGTGGGGAGCCCATATAGACCACAGGGAATCAGGTGTACTGACAATTTGGCCAGGCTACTCCCAACAGGCTTGCAGAGGGCCGCCCCTATGACTTGTCACCTCATTGTTGTTGGTCAGACGATGACTGTTGTGGTGTTTTGGTTGTGGCAGCCATGAGGTCATCATTCAAGTGGCGGTTCAAAATAGGACGCTAGTTATGCCACTCATGACGTGTCACTCTGCTTTTGTCTCCAGGAGGTGCATTGTGGTCCACCCTGGTTTGGGACGGACCCAGGTTATAAAAGGGGCTGGAGCCAAGAAGAAGGTGCCCAGTCTTCTATTATGCTCCGAAAGAGCACACCTCCATGTGTTGAACCCATTGCAGCTTTAGGCCAGAGGTAGGCAGGGATAGGTCATCGATGCAGGCCGCCACCACAGTTGGTAACACAGAACGTTTAAGAACAGCTCCTGTCCTACCAGTCCTGCTAGTGCAGCCCAGTGGCATAAACAGGCCTGCTGCTGCTAATGCACCTGCTGTCCACAGGTGTGTCCCCTACGCACACGGACTGCGTAAACAATGGCCCCTGTGTTGTTAACAGGGAGTTCCGGGGCTGGGTGGTCGTGTGGACCCTGTCACGCTAACAGGGCTCCAAGTCTCCAGATCCGAGTTACGTCTAACTCGGTTCAGGCTACTATTTGTTTGAGAGTCAACCTGCTCTGTATCCTCCACCTAACCTTCCAGTTGCCAACCTCTCCTTTTCCATCTATGAGCACGGTGGACACCAAATGGTGATTGGGATATCTACCTTTCTCTTTCTTTTCTTCTTAATATTTTTGATATAGCGGTAACATAGTATGTACCACCTTATTCAAATCTGCCAGTCCCACCATACCAGATGTTGTTTCTTCAACAAATGTTAATGTTGCTTAACCACCAAACCCACGAACAAAAACTTTTTTACCCTTTCCAACACACCTGTTCCCCTTTCCACCAGCATCTGTCCTTTTTCAACTCAGTTTGTATATGACCAAAAATGCAACTCTGCAGAGACACCGTACTCAACGCCGTCTCAGCACAGCAGCCAGCCCTCGGTCCCTCAGATGTGGACAAGTAAAACCATTTCCTCCTATCGATGAAAAAGCGTTGAGATTCACTCTGTGCACCACTGGTGTTTAGTGGAAAAGCAGATGTAAAATTGCGTACCACCTTCTGCTGATACTCCTGCATACGTGCGTCCCTTTCTATGGCAGGAGTTATTTCGCAAAATTTTGTGTTGTACCGGGGATCTAACAGTGTGGCAACCCAGTAGTCAGCATGACTTGTAATTCGTACAATCCAAGGGTCATGTTGTAGGTAGTGCAGCAAGAAGGCGCTCATGTGTCTTGAGCATCCAGGAAGACAAAATCCTTGGTGTGTTGGTGGCGGAGAGGTGAGAATCGTGCCTCCTTCCTCTGCCCTCTCCCCACAACCTCGCACAACCGAAATGTGAGCAAGCGCTCACTAATCTGCTGAGTCTTCCATGCCCATCGCCAGATCGTCCTCCATTTCTTCCTGGGCTCCTGCACCTTCCTCAACTGTTTTGCTGATACTATGCTCCCTTGATAATCCCTCCCCCCCACCGTACCATGACTGCCGCCAAGGTGCCGCTGACCGTCTGGACCTTGTAGATCTTGTTATCCCTTCCGCATATGACTCCTCCAGTACTTCCTCCCTTCCTCTTGGACCAACACCTGACTCTGAATAATACTTACAGTGTGTTCCATCATGTAGATGACCAAAATTGTCATGCTGAGAATGTCATCGCCAGTGTTAAACATCTGCGTCGACATTTGTAAACTGTGTAGAACGGTGCATATGTCCTTGATCTGACACCACTCCAGCAGCGTGATCTGCACCACCTCTGGATCAAGTTAGCCCAGGGTATATGTCATAATAACGTATTTCAGCAGGGTTCGGCGGTGCTGCCACAAACGCTGCAACATGTGCAGATTCAAATTCCTGTGTGTCGGAACATCGCATTTCTGACGTTTAACCGCCAGACCTTAAGACTTCAGGAGTGATGAAAGTTGTTGAGCTACTGGGTGCGAACAATGGAAGTGAGCACATAGTGAGCGTGCCCGCTGTACAAGGCCATGTAGGCCGGGATATTGTTTTAAAAATTGCTGGAAAATCAGATTAAACACGTGAGCCATACAAGTCACGTGTGTCACATGGACCTGACGAAGGCACGCTGCCATGTTTGCATCATTGCCGCACACAGCTGTTAAGTCACCACCGTAGTCCGCTACATCAATTTGTACTCCTGTCTCAAGGTGACAACGTGTTCCTTTCGTGCATAGTGCTGATGATGGGAGAGGAGTCGACGCCAGCGGCGCAGGTGGACACAGGTTATGCTCACCCACTGGGATGCGTTACCTTGACAGATGCAGAACCACAGGCTAAATGCAGGTGGTGGGTATCTCACAGATGAAGTACCATCATTCAGCTACAACCAATGGGAAGACACAGCAGCCTTTTTTAGGCCCCTCCTGTCTGAAGACCACTGCAGACATAGCTATGAACCTCTGGTTACTGTTACCCCCAGTTTAGTTTTATGAGTTTGTGTGCTTGTTACCTGACTACTTTTCCTGCTTGCTGTTTAGGTACCTCGTTGGCCGATTTGCATTTCACCTCTGCTTGTTTTCTGATTAAGTCCTGTCCCTCCCATTCTGTTCCTCTTCCTCAATTAATGTTTTGACCCTGCATGACTACTATTCTCTGGAACTGCAGCCTTCCACAGGTATTGATCAACTTGGGCCCTGTGTCATTCAACATCACTGTATAGGGATTAAAGGGTTTCAGGGTTCTGGGGGTCCAGCTTGGTGAGTGGGTTCCCTCTAGCCTATCCTTTACAGCCCGTCTGAGTGTGTCAATCCAGGCAGGCATTACACCGTGCCCTCGACAGAAGGACATGTAGGCTGGGATAGTGTTTTAAAAATTGCTGGAGATTCGGATTCAACACGTGAGCCATACAAGGCACGTGTGTCACATTGCCCTGAAGAAGGGCCGCAGACTATTTAGCATCATTGTCGCACTCCCTGGCTGCTGGTTGAGTGGAGACAACCATTGATGAAACTTGGTCTCACTCTACAGAGCTAACTGTCCACAATTCCTCAGCGGTGTCTCACATTTCCCCTACATTTCAAAGTAAACATTTGACCGCCTGATGGCCTTGAGCTCTGCTGCCAGCATAGTAAGGAGGTGTGTGGGATTCCTTGGGCGCAGTTACAAGGAAGGGTGGCCTGACCACACAGGGTTTGGGCTGAGGTGCAGGAACAACACGAGGTTGATGAGGCAGAAGCAGTGGAGGAACTTGTACATACAGAGGAAGGATTTAAACACACAACTCGTGGGGACGGAAAGACTTGTACAGCAGACACTTCTCTATCTATCAACACAGTTACCCAGTGCCCAGTCAGCGACATGTAACGTCCCTGTCCATGCTTACTGTTCCAAGTATCTGTGTTGAAATGCACCCTGTCACACACACAGTTTCTCAAGGAAGCGGTGATGTTGTGTGCGACCTGCTGTGTTAGTGCGGGCACCAATTTCTTGGAGAAGGAGTGTCAAATGGCCATCGGCTCTTGGGGCACTGCAATGGGCATAAGGTCTCGAAAATCCTCGGTGACAAAAGGGTGTAAAGGCAGCCTTTCTGTAGCTAACAAGTTTGAGATGCCGAAACTAAACCTCTTAGGCATGTCATGCCCTTCGAAAATCATGTAAAAAACAGCGAGGGGACTCCAACCACAGTCTCCCTCGTTGCCACTAATAGGGCCTCACACACCCCACTTGACTGGCATCAGTTGATCCCCCTTTTCAAAATGAAAAAGATGCTTTGCATGAAGCACTCTCAAAAATACGCGTGCCTTTCGCCTCCCCTGGCTGACCCAGGGGAAGAAAAGTCCTCTGAGAGCCATGACTTGTTCATCTTGGTTCTTTTAGAAACACAGCGAGGGGACTCCAACCACAGTCTCCCTCGTTGCCACTAATTGGGCCACACACACTCCACTTGACTGGCATCAGTTGATGCCCCTTTTCAAAATTAAACAGATGCTTTGCATGAAGCACTCTCAAAAATACGCGTGCCTTTCGCCTCCCCTGGCTGACCCAGGGGAAGAAAAGTCCTCTGAGAGCCATGACTTGTTCATCTTGGTCCTTTTAGAAGCACAGCGAGGGGACTCCAACCACAGTCTCCCTCGTTGCCACTAATTGGGCCACACACACCCCACTTGACTGGCATCAGTTGATGCCCCTTTTCAAAATGAAACAGATGCTTTGCATGAAGCACTCTCAAAAATACGCATGCCTTTCGCCTCCCCTGGCTGACCCAGGGGAAGAAAAGTCCTCTGAGAGCCATGTCCACATTGTCAGTGGACAGACACCTGTGCTTATCTGCCAGCAGACCCCCAGCAGCACTGAAGACAGGTTCTGAGAGAACGCTGGCTGCAGGACACGACAAGATCCCCAAGGCGTACGTGGCAAGCTCAGGCAATGTATCCAGATTGAAAGCCTAAAATGAGCAGGGCTCAAGTTGCACAGTAATGGCATCGATGTTTCCTTGCATATACTCATATATCTGTGTCTCCTCCTCTTTTTCCTTGTCCAGCTCTTTTGTTTTCGCACGAGTATATGTCCTTGTCACTTTCCCATTTGTTTGTGTTGTGTTGTGAGTTGTTTGTCACCTTTTGGACACCTTTGAGGGTGTTTTCTAGGTGTTTTTATGTGTTTGTGATTGCCTCCCATTGTTTCCTATGCGGTTTGAGTGGTTCGCCGAACCGGTTCGCCGAACCGAACTCGAACGAGACCTCCGTTCGGCGAACCGAACTCAAGCCGAACCGCTGCCGGTTCGCTCATCTCTAATTATAGGGGTTTTTTGTGTTGGTCTTCTGACCTTTTAAGCATGCTATTAAAGGTTACATTTTAATGGGGTTTTTCAGTTTGGCTTACATGCTATTGTACCCCTTTCTTTGTATTAGCTGCGGCTTTGGTTTTCTCAAGGTTTAATTTCAGGCCTGTGTTGTTTTGGTTTAAGAATTCTGCTTGAGACTCTGATTTCAATCAAATATGTAAAAACAATCCAACAGCCAAACAGCAACAACATCAATTATATTTTCCCAATATAAGACCCCAGTGAAATTAGGCAGACCAATATGAAGAGGGTGGGTGCCGCTCTGAATTCAGGTTTTTCTTGGCTGTTGGGTGACACCAGCCCCTTTGGCAGTGTTTTCATTGGGACCATCTCTGTGACTTTGATGGCATGATGATGCCATTGTTTCAAAGTAGCCAGAAAAAGCCGAAAGGATCTAGGCCTGGCAACTACTGGTTGATGATGACTTGGGAAACTGGACTAATATTTCCTTATTTTTTTACCCTCTGTGGCTCTCTCCACTGCTGTGTCACCTGAGTGCCCTATGTTAGTTACAAGCAGGGGTATAACTACCGCAGTCGCAGAGGTCGTGATTGCAACCGTGCCCGGCAGCTTAGGGGCCCACTCTGCAGATCAGCAAGCTGCTCCTTTCTTTCAGAGAGGAGCTGCGCAATTCTGGCGCAGACCATGCGGCTGCTATATGACCCGAAGCCGCCACTGACATCGGGCCCCCCTGCCCGGTGCCAGCGGCGGCGGCACCGGTCCCCCTCCCTCGTCATCGCGCACAGCAACAATGAAGCGTGGAGCGGCTTTTGCAGCTCCACGCATCATCATTCTCCCCCTGTGCCTGCGCGGTGATGTCACTCCTGTGCAACTGCTGTGCTCTGAGCACAGAGAGCAAGATGGGAGGACGCCGACTGCAGCAGCAGGAGAACGGAGGAGAACCGAGGACGGAGCAGTGGGGGAACAAGGAGAGAGGTAAGAACTTGTTTTTTGCTTTTTTTAAATCAGTGCATACACGGTGGCCAGGGGGGGTTGCTGCATTATACATGGAGCATGGAGGGGCTGCATTATACATGGAGCATGGGGGGCTGCCTGCATTATACATGGATCATGGAGGGGCTGCCTGCATTATACACGAAGCATGGAGGGCCTGCCTGCATTATACAAGGAGCATAGGGGGCTGCCTGCATTATACATGGAGCATGGGGGGGGCTGCCTGCATTATACATGGAGCATGGAGGGGATGCCTGCATTATACATGGCGCATGGGGGGGCTGCCTGCATTTTACATGGAGCATGGATGGCTGGCTGCATTATACATGGAGCATGGAGCGGCTGCATTATACATGGAGCATGGGGGGCTGCCTGCATTATACATGGATCATGGAGGGGCTGCCTGCATTATACACGAAGCATGGAGGGCCTGCCTGCATTATACAAGGAGCATGGGGGGGGCTGCCTGCATTTTACATGGAGCATGGATGGCTGGCTGCATTATACATGGAGCATAGGGGGTCTGCCTGCATTATACATGGAGCATGGGGGGGCTGCCTGCATTTTACATGGAGCATGGATGGCTGGCTGCATTATACATGGAGCATGGAGGGGCTGCATTATACATGGATCATGGGGGGCTGCCTGCATTATACATGGATCATGGAGGGGCTGCCTGCATTATACACGAAGCATGGAGGGCCTGCCTGCATTATACAAGGAGCAGGGGGGGGCTGCCTGCATTTTACACGGAGCATGGATGGCTGGCTGCATTATACATGGAGCATAGGGGGGCTGCCTGCATTATACATGGAGCATGGGGGGGCTGCCTGTATTATACATGGAGCATGGGGGGCTGCTATGGGGGATACATTATAATATATGGATGACTATGGGGGCTACCTTATACATGGACTATGGGGGTGCATTATAAAACATGAAGAACTATGTTGTGTAGTATAGTATATGAAGTACTATGGGGTGCATTAAAATATACTGAGAACTTTGGGGTGAATTATAATATATGGAGAACTATGGGGTGAATTATAATACATGGAGAACTATGAGAAATTAATTATAATAATTGGAGGGCTATGAGGGCTACTTTATACATGGAGGACTATGGGGTGAATTATAATACATGGAGAACTATGGGAAATGCATTATAATACATGGAGGACTATGGAGCTGCATTCTAATATATGAAGGTCTATGTGGGACCCTTTATACACTATGGAAGGCTATGTGGGGGCCATTATAGTATTACTAGAAGGTGGCCCGATTCTAACGCACCGGGTATTCTAGAATTTACGTATTCTGTAGTTAATGTATGATTTTTGTTATATATATAGATGTTGTTGTGTGTAGTTGCCAGTGTTTGTGTAGGGCACTGTAAATGTTCTGGGTGTTGTCTGGGTGTGTGAGAGCGGTGTTGTTTGTGTGTTGCGTTGTGTGTGTTGCGTTGTTTGTGGAGCGCTGTGTGTCTGCAGCGCTGTGTGTGTGGTGCTGTGTGTGTTGCGTGGTTTGTGGGTGTGGGTGTGTGTGGGGTGCGTGTGTGTGTTTTGGGGGAGGTATGTTTTGTGCAATTTGTGTGTGTTGTGCGGTATGTGCGTATATTTGTGTGTGCCGCGATGTTTGTGTGTTGGGTGTTGTGTGTGTGCGGCGTTGTCTGTGTGTGTGGGTGTCTGTGTAGGGCGGTGTTTGTGGTTCCCAGTGTGTGTGTGGTGTGTTGTGTGGTGCGTGTGTGGCGGTGTGTGTGTGTGTTTTGGGGGGAGGTGTGCACCACTCATCGTGGTCCACCCCCCATGCTGCGCACCCCCCATCGTGCTCTACCCCCCATGCTGCGCACCCCCCATCGTGCTCCATTCCCCATGCTGCGCACCCGCCATTGTGCTCTATCCCCCATGCTGCGCACCCCCCATCGTGCTCCATCCCCCATGCTGCGCACCCGCCATCGTGCTCTATCCCCCATGCTGCACCCCCCCATCGTGCTCCATCCCCCATGCTGCACTCCCCATCATGCTCCATCCCCCATGCTGCACCCCCTCATCGTGCTCCATCCCCCATGCTGCACTCCCCATCGTGCTCCATCCTCCATGCTGCGCACCCCCCATCGTGCTCCATCTCCCATGCTGCGCACCCCCCATCGTGCTCCATCCCCCATGCTGCACCCTCCATCGTGCTCCATCCACCATGCTGCGCACCCCCCATCGTGTTTCATCTCCCCATTCTGGGCACTACCCATCGTGGTCCACACCCCATGCTGCGCTCCCCATGGTGCTCCATCCCCCATGCTGCACCCCCCATCGTGCTCCATCCCCCATGCTGCACTCCCCATCGTGCTCCATCCCCCATGCTGCGAACCCCTCAGAGAGGAGTATAATAGGAGGATTATTATAGGAGGAGTATAATGGGAGGAGTAGTCCTGGGGAAAAAGGAGTATAATGGGAGGAGTAGTACTGGGGAAAGAGGAGTATAATGGGAGGAGTAGTCCTGGGGAAAGAGGAGTATAATGGGAGGAGTAGTCCTGGGGAAAGAGGAGTATAATGTGAGTAGTAGTCCTGGAAGGAGGTGTACAGGTGCCCAACGTGTGCGGGGGGCGAGCCCGAGCAGGCATAGTGTGCGGGGGGCGTGGCCGAGCGGGCATAGTGTGAGGGGACATGGCCGAGCGGGCATAGTGTGACGGGGGCGTGGCCGAGCGGGCATAGTGTGAGGGGGCGTGGCCTAACGGGCATAGTGTGAGGGGGCGTGACCTAGTGGGCATAATGTGAGGGGCGTGGCCTAGCGAGCATAGTGTGAGGGGGCGTGGCCTAGCAGGCATAGTGTGAGGGGGCGTGGCCTAGCGGGCACCGTGTGAGGGGGCGTGGCCTAGCGGGCATCGTGGGGGCGTGACTTAGAGGGCATTGTGTGCGGGGGTGTGGCCTGGCAGGCATCGTATGCAGAGGGCGTGGCCTAGCGGGCATCGCGTGCGGGGGTCGTGGCCTAGCGGGCATCGTTTGTGGGGGACGTGGCCTAGCGGGCATCACGTGCGGGGGGCGTGGCCTAGCGGGCATCGCGTGCGGGGGGCGGGCCTGGGCAAATGGTTAATTTTTCTTGTATTCTTCTAACCCTATGGAAAGAGTAACTCTGAAGTAAGATTTATATATGTTGTAGTTAATTTCTTTAAGAGGTCTCGAACTTCCTTCCATAAGGGTTTAACCCCTTCAGCCCTTGGGCATTTTGCGTTTTCCGGGATTTTTTTTCCCTCTCTTTCTTCCGAGAGACGTAACTTTTTTATTTTTCTGTCATTCTTGCCATATGAGGGCTTGTTTTTTGCGGAACGAGTTGTAGTTTTAAATCAAACCATACGTTTTACCATATAGTGTACTAGAAAATGGCAAAAAAATTCTAAGTGCGGAAAAATTGCAAAAAAAGTGTGATCACACAATAGTTTATGGGATATTTTATTCACCGTGTTCACTATATGGTAAAACTGATGTGTCAGTGTGATGCCTTAGGTTGTTGCGAGTTTGTAGACACCAAACATGTATAGGTTTACTTTTATCTAAGGGGTTAAAAAATTCACAAGCGTGTCCAACGTGATAACGTGATAACGTGATAATGTCACGTTACTTCAGATGGGGGCGGGGTAAGTCAGGATAATGGTGGCACGCATATACATCTCGCTGCCAGATTTTAGCAGCGAGATATAAGGGGTTATAAGTTGCGGGTGTAAGCGATTCCACCCGCGACTAGCAGGCACATATGTCAGCTGTTGAAAACAGCTGATATGTGCGCAGATCGCAGCAGCCTGCCCATGGCAGGGGGCAGGGATTAACCGCACACGATCCATGACGTACCCAGTACGTCATGGGTCGTTAAGGGGTTAAGTAAAGGACATCCCCAGAAAATGTGGATAAAGGATCCATTTTTCACGCAACCTCTCCAATATAGTGGTGAGTTTTCAGCAGAAAACTTGCACAACTTTAGAGGGGTATAGTACCATCTGGAATACACTTTATAATATGTCTCCTGAAGAGAAGCACAGGTTGCAGTTGCATAAGTTGTTTCCAGAGCTTGTTTCCATGTACTTATAGGGAATTCCTTGTGCAAATCTTTCTCCCAATTATTTAGGTTTAGCTTTTTCTCAAATTCATAATCTTCATTTAGTAAGGAATATATATTACTGGTTTTCCAAATAATTTGGCTTAGTGGATTATTCAATAAATTTATTAGGGGTTTAGGAAGCTGAAATCTAGGTTTTTTGTTTGTAAGAAAATTTTCTATACGGTACTAAATTTTTTTCTCCTTATTTGGGATGTTAAATTTACTTTGTATGTTTTTGAAGGGCAAGATTTTGTTATTTTCTATTAGGTCGAGAAAATTGTTTATGTTGTATTGTTTCCATTTTATTATGTTCATTTTGGGACTCAGAACTTGTATTGTTTCAATTGGGCAACATTTAATATCCTCCAAAGGTACATTATCTTTCATCAATGTTTTTAATAGGGATTTCCATGCCCATAGTTCTGCTTTACTTGTTTACTTGAAATTTAGTTCATGTTTTTTGTGTGTTTAAAAGTTGGGCCAAAATGATATCTGATTTGGGAATGTTTCGATTATAATGTTTTTCTATATGTACCCAACTATTTTTAAATTCTGTAATTAGACTATTTTGGGTCTGTTTAATGAGATTAGTTAAATAATACGTGTAAATATTCGGTAAACCTAGGCCTCCATTCCTCTTATGTTGACATAAGATTTTTTGGGAAATTCTAGGTTTCTTACTTTGCCAGATGAATAGTGATAACTGAGATTGTAGTTTCTGGATCCAGGGCTTAGGAATTGTTGTTAAATATCGGAATAGGTATAGAATTTTTGGCAAAATCATAGATTTATATGATATGACCTTTCCCATCCATGAAACTTCAGTCATCTTTAAATTTTTCAATTCATTTTGTATGTTGTTTAATAACGGGGTAATGTTCATAGATACAATTTTTTTGGTTGGGTTTGTGATGTATATCCCTAAATATTTCAATTTTTTAGTTTCCCACTTGAAGGCAAATTCCTTTTGAATACATTCTTTTAAATCAGGGGCTATGTTATAACTAGAGATGAGCGAACCGGTCGCGGTTCGGCTCGAGGTTGGTTCGCCGAACGGACCTCCCGTTCGAGTTCGGTTCGTCGAACGTTCGACGAACCGAACTCGAACTGCATAGGAAACAATGGCAGGCAATCACAAACACAGAAAAACACCTAGAAAACACCCTCAAAGGTGTCCTAAAGGTGACAAACAACTCAAACACATTGGAAAGTGACAAGGACATATACTCATGCGAAAACAAAACAGCTGGACAAGGAAAAAGAGGAGGACACACAGATATAGGCATGGCACGCCCTTCTAAAATCATGTAAAACACCGCAAGGTGACTCCAAGCGGAGTCTCCCTTTTTTCCAAAAATTGGGCCACACACACACCCACCCCTTCAGTGGCAGCACTTGTGCCCCAGTTGTACACTTCACAGCTACATTTGCATCAAGCACATTCAAAAATACGCCATTCTTATCCGTCCCCAGGATGACACCGGGGTAGGTAGCAAAGTCTTTCCTGATCCCAGCTCTGTTCATCTTGGCTTCTTTTAAAAACACAGCAAGCAAGGGTTACTCCAAGCGGAGTCTCCCTTTTTTCCAAAAATTGGGCCACACAGACACCCACCCCATCAGTGGCAGCACTTGGGCCCTAGTTGCAAACAGGATGTTTTGATTTGCATCAAGCACATTCAAAAATACGCCATTCTTATCCATCCCCAGGATGACACCGGGGTACGTAGATAAAGTCTTTGCTGATCCATGACTTGTTCATCTTGGCTTCTTTTAAAAACAATGTAAGCAAGGGTTACTCCAAGCGGAGTCTCCCTTTTTTTCCAAAAATTGGGCCACACAGACACCCACCCCATCAGTGGCAGCACTTGGGCCCTAGTTGCAAACAGGATGTTTTGATTTGCATCAAGCACATTCAAAAATACGCCATTCTTATCCGTCCCCAGGATGACACCGGGGTAGGTAGCAAAGTCTTTCCTGATCCCAGCTCTGTTCATCTTGGCTTCTTTTAAAAACACAGCAAGCAAGGGTTACTCCAAGCGGAGTCTCCCTTTTTTCCAAAAATTGGGCCCACACACACCCACCCCTTCAGTGGCAGCAGTTGTGCCCCAGTTGTACACTTCACAGCTAGATTTGCATCAAGCACATTCAAAAATACGCCATTCTTATCCGTCCCCAGGATGACACCGGGGTAGGTAGCAAAGTCTTTCCTGATCCCAGCTCTGTTCATCTTGGCTTCTTTTAAAAACACAGCAAGCAAGGGTTACTCCAAGCGGAGTCTCCCTTTTTTCCAAAAATTGGGCCACACAGACACCCACCCAATCAGTAGCAGCACTTGGGCCCTAGTTGCAAACAGGATGTTTTGATTTGCATCAAGCACATTCAAAAATACGCCATTCTTATCCGTCCCCAGGATGACACCGGGGTACGTAGATAAAGTCTTTGCTGATCCATGACTTGTTCATCTTGGCTTCTTTTAAAAACAATGTAAGCAAGGGTTACTCCAAGCGGAGTCTCCCTTTTTTTCCAAAAATTGGGCCACACAGACACCCACCCCATCAGTGGCAGCACTTGGGCCCTAGTTGCAAACAGGATGTTTTGATTTGCATCAAGCACATTCAAAAATACGCCATTCTTATCCGTCCCCAGGATGACACCGGGGTAGGTAGCAAAGTCTTTCCTGATCCCAGCTCTGTTCATCTTGGCTTCTTTTAAAAACACAGCAAGCAAGGGTTACTCCAAGCGGAGTCTCCCTTTTTTCCAAAAATTGGGCCCACACACACCCACCCCTTCAGTGGCAGCAGTTGTGCCCCAGTTGTACACTTCACAGCTAGATTTGCATCAAGCACATTCAAAAATACGCCATTCTTATCCGTCCCCAGGATGACACCGGGGTAGGTAGCAAAGTCTTTCCTGATCCCAGCTCTGTTCATCTTGGCTTCTTTTAAAAACACAGCAAGCAAGGGTTACTCCAAGCGGAGTCTCCCTTTTTTCCAAAAATTGGGCCCACACACACCCACCCCTTCAGTGGCAGCAGTTGTGCCCCAGTTGTACACTTCACAGCTAGATTTGCATCAAGCACATTCAAAAATACGCCATTCTTATCCGTCCCCAGGATGACACCGGGGTAGGTAGCAAAGTCTTTCCTGATCCCAGCTCTGTTCATCTTGGCTTCTTTTAAAAACACAGCAAGCAAGGGTTACTCCAAGCGGAGTCTCCCTTTTTTCCAAAAATTGGGCCACACAGACACCCACCCCATCAGTGGCAGCACTTGGGCCCTAGTTGCAAACAGGATGTTTTGATTTGCATCAAGCACATTCAAAAATACGCCATTCTTATCCGTCCCCAGGATGACACCGGGGTACGTAGATAAAGTCTTTGCTGATCCATGACTTGTTCATCTTGGCTTCTTTTAAAAACAATGTAATCAAGGGTTACTCCAAGCGGAGTCTCCCTTTTTTTCCAAAAATTGGGCCACACAGACACCCACCCCATCAGTGGCAGCACTTGGGCCCTAGTTGCAAACAGGATGTTTTGATTTGCATCAAGCACATTCAAAAATACGCCATTCTTATCCGTCCCCAGGATGACACCGGGGTAGGTAGCAAAGTCTTTCCTGATCCCAGCTCTGTTCATCTTGGCTTCTTTTAAAAACACAGCAAGCAAGGGTTACTCCAAGCGGAGTCTCCCTTTTTTCCAAAAATTGGGCCCACACACACCCACCCCTTCAGTGGCAGCAGTTGTGCCCCAGTTGTACACTTCACAGCTAGATTTGCATCAAGCACATTCAAAAATACGCCATTCTTATCCGTCCCCAGGATGACACCGGGGTAGGTAGCAAAGTCTTTCCTGATCCCAGCTCTGTTCATCTTGGCTTCTTTTAAAAACACAGCAAGCAAGGGTTACTCCAAGCGGAGTCTCCCTTTTTTCCAAAAATTGGGCCACACAGACACCCACCCCATCAGTGGCAGCACTTGGGCCCTAGTTGCAAACAGGATGTTTTGATTTGCATCAAGAACATTCAAAAATACGCCATTCTTATCCGTCCCCAGGATGACACCGGGGTACGTAGATAAAGTCTTTGCTGATCCATGACTTGTTCATCTTGGCTTCTTTTAAAAACAATGTAAGCAAGGGTTACTCCAAGCGGAGTCTCCCTTTTTTTCCAAAAATTGGGCCACACAGACACCCACCCCATCAGTGGCAGCACTTGGGCCCTAGTTGCAAACAGGATGTTTTGATTTGCATCAAGCACATTCAAAAATACGCCATTCTTATCCGTCCCCAGGATGACACCGGGGTAGGTAGCAAAGTCTTTCCTGATCCCAGCTCTGTTCATCTTGGCTTCTTTTAAAAACACAGCAAGCAAGGGTTACTCCAAGCGGAGTCTCCCTTTTTTCCAAAAATTGGGCCCACACACACCCACCCCTTCAGTGGCAGCAGTTGTGCCCCAGTTGTACACTTCACAGCTAGATTTGCATCAAGCACATTCAAAAATACGCCATTCTTATCCGTCCCCAGGATGACACCGGGGTAGGTAGCAAAGTCTTTCCTGATCCCAGCTCTGTTCATCTTGGCTTCTTTTAAAAACACAGCAAGCAAGGGTTACTCCAAGCGGAGTCTCCCTTTTTTCCAAAAATTGGGCCACACAGACACCCACCCCATCAGTGGCAGCACTTGGGCCCTAGTTGCAAACAGGATGTTTTGATTTGCATCAAGCACATTCAAAAATACGCCATTCTTATCCGTCCCCAGGATGACACCGGGGTACGTAGATAAAGTCTTTGCTGATCCATGACTTGTTCATCTTGGCTTCTTTTAAAAACAATGTAAGCAAGGGTTACTCCAAGCGGAGTCTCCCTTTTTTTCCAAAAATTGGGCCACACAGACACCCACCCCATCAGTGGCAGCACTTGGGCCCTAGTTGCAAACAGGATGTTTTGATTTGCATCAAGCACATTCAAAAATACGCCATTCTTATCCGTCCCCAGGATGACACCGGGGTAGGTAGCAAAGTCTTTCCTGATCCCAGCTCTGTTCATCTTGGCTTCTTTTAAAAACACAGCAAGCAAGGGTTACTCCAAGCGGAGTCTCCCTTTTTTCCAAAAATTGGGCCCACACACACCCACCCCTTCAGTGGCAGCAGTTGTGCCCCAGTTGTACACTTCACAGCTAGATTTGCATCAAGCACATTAAAAAATACGCCATTCTTATCCGTCCCCAGGATGACACCGGGGTAGGTAGCAAAGTCTTTCCTGATCCCAGCTCTGTTCATCTTGGCTTCTTTTAAAAACACAGCAAGCAAGGGTTACTCCAAGCGGAGTCTCCCTTTTTTCCAAAAATTGGGCCCACACACACCCACCCCTTCAGTGGCAGCAGTTGTGCCCCAGTTGTACACTTCACAGCTAGATTTGCATCAAGCACATTCAAAAATACGCCATTCTTATCCGTCCCCAGGATGACAACCGGGGTAGGTAGCAAAGTCTTTCCTGATCCCAGCTCTGTTCATCTTGGCTTCTTTTAAAAACACAGCAAGCAAGGGTTACTCCAAGCGGAGTCTCCCTTTTTTCCAAAAATTGGGCCACACAGACACCCACCCCATCAGTGGCAGCACTTGGGCCCTAGTTGCAAACAGGATGTTTTGATTTGCATCAAGCACATTCAAAAATACGCCATTCTTATCCGTCCCCAGGATGACACCGGGGTACGTAGATAAAGTCTTTGCTGATCCATGACTTGTTCATCTTGGCTTCTTTTAAAAACAATGTAAGCAAGGGTTACTCCAAGCGGAGTCTCCCTTTTTTTCCAAAAATTGGGCCACACAGACACCCACCCCATCAGTGGCAGCACTTGGGCCCTAGTTGCAAACAGGATGTTTTGATTTGCATCAAGCACATTCAAAAATACGCCATTCTTATCCGTCCCCAGGATGACACCGGGGTAGGTAGCAAAGTCTTTCCTGATCCCAGCTCTGTTCATCTTGGCTTCTTTTAAAAACACAGCAAGCAAGGGTTACTCCAAGCGGAGTCTCCCTTTTTTCCAAAAATTGGGCCCACACACACCCACCCCTTCAGTGGCAGCAGTTGTGCCCCAGTTGTACACTTCACAGCTAGATTTGCATCAAGCACATTCAAAAATACGCCATTCTTATCCGTCCCCAGGATGACACCGGGGTAGGTAGCAAAGTCTTTCCTGATCCCAGCTCTGTTCATCTTGGCTTCTTTTAAAAACACAGCAAGCAAGGGTTACTCCAAGCGGAGTCTCCCTTTTTTCCAAAAATTGGGCCACACAGACACCCACCCCATCAGTGGCAGCACTTGGGCCCTAGTTGCAAACAGGATGTTTTGATTTGCATCAAGCACATTCCAAATCCACAAGCATTTACTCTCCCCAGGATGACACAGGGGTAGTAAATTCCTTCTGGATCCATGACTTGTTCATTTTGATGAACGTCAGTCTGTCCACATTGTCACTGGACAGACGCGTGCGCTTATCTGTCAGCACACACCCAGCAGCACTGAATACACGTTCAGAGACAACGCTGGCAGCTGGACACGACAAAATCTCCAAGGCGTAACTGGAGAGCTCTGGCCATTTTTCTATGTTTGAAGCCCAAAAGGAGCAAGGCTCCAGTTGCACAGTCATGGCATCGATGTTCATTTGGAGATACTCCTGTATCATCCTCTCCAGCCGTTGAGTATGTGTCAGACTTGTTGTCTCTGGTGGCCTTGCAAAAGAGGGTCTAAAAAAATTATGAAAAGATTCCATAAAATTGCTGTTACCGGCACCAGATACGGTCCTACTGGTACGGGTAGACTGGTGAAGATGACGAGACCGTCCCATGTTTGTCAAGTTACAACTGGGAGATTCCCTCCCTGCACCTGCACGGTTGTTTGGTGGAAAAGCCGAGCTAAGATCGAGTAACAGCTTCTGCTGATACTCCTGCATACGTGCGTCCCTTTCTATGGCTGGAATTCTGTCACAAAATTTGGACTTGTACCGGGGATCTAATAGTGTGGCAATCCAGTAGTCATCATCACTTCTAATTTTGACAATACGACTGTCATGTTGGAGGTAGTGCAACAAGAAGGCACTCATGTGTCTTGCGCAGCCATGCGGACCAAGTCCACGCTGTGTTTGTGGCATAGAGGTGCTAACCGTTCTTTCTTCCTCTGACATCTCCCCCCAACCTCTTTCAACTGAAATTTGACCAAGGTCTCCCTCATCCGCTGAGTCTTCCATGTCCATGGACAGTTCGTCCTCCATTTCTTCATGTTCTCCTGCACCTTGCTCAACATTTCGCCTGCTACTATGCGCCCTTGTCGATCCCTGTTCCCCATGGTCCCATGCCTGCTGCGTTGGTGATGATGAATGTCTGGCTCTTGGTGATGTTGTTGTCCCTTGCACATATGAATCCTCCTGTAGTTCCTCCCCTTCATGTTGTCCCACCCCCTGACTCCGAATAGTGTTTAGCGTGTGCTCCAGCATGTAAATGACTGGAATCGTCATGCTGATAATGGCATTGTCAGAGCTAAACATATTCGTCGCCATGTCGAAACTGTGCAGAAGGGTGCATAGGTCCTTGATCTGAGACCACTCCATCAGGGTGATCTGCCCCACCTCTGCATCTCGTTGGCCCAGGCTATACGTCATGACGTATTGCACCAGGGCTCTGCGGTGCTGCCACAGTCGCTGTAACATGTGTAGAGTTGAATTCCAGCGTGTCGCCACATCGCATTTCAGGCAATGAACCGGCAGGCCGAAAGACTTCTGGAGCGATGCAAGTCGCTCAGCTGCGGCGCTTGAACGCCGGAAGTGAGCAGACAGTTTTCGTGCCCTGTTCAGAAGGCCATCTAGGCCGGGATAGTGTGTTAAAAATTGCTGCACGACAAGGTTCAACACGTGAGCCATACAAGGTACGTGTGTCACCTTGCCCAGGCGAAGGGCCGCACCCAGGTTTGCAGCATTGTCGCACACGGCCTTACCAGGCTGCAGGTTGAGTGGAGACAACCATTTATTAAACTCGGACCGCAGAGCTGACCACAACTCCTCAGCTGTGTGACTCTTATTACCAAGACATGTCAAGCTAAAGACCGCCTGATGCCGTTGCGCTCGGCTGCCAGCATAGTAATGAGGCGTGCGTGATTCCTTCTGCGCAGTGAGAACGCTGGTGGCCTGACCAGGCAGGCTTGGGGCGGAGGTGGAGGACCCAGATGAGGTGGAGGATGCAGAAGCTGTGGCGGAACTTGGACAGACAGAGGATTGACACACAAGTCGTGGGGACGGCAAGACTTGTGCAGCAGACCCTTCACCATCTATCACCATAGTTACCCAGTGCCCAGTCAGCGACATGTAACGTCCCTGTCCATGCTTACTGGTCCAAGTATCGGTGGTGAAATGCACCCGTTCACACACAGAGTTTCTCAAGGAAGCGGTGATGTTGTGTGCGACATGCTGGTGTAGCGCGGGCACACCTTTCTTAGAGAAGTAGTGGCGACTAGGCATCTGGTACTGGGGCACAGCGACAGACATAAGGTCTCTAAAATCCTGTGTGTCCACTAGGCGGAAAGGCAGCATTTCGGTAGCCAACAGCTTACAGAGGGATAGAGTCAACCTCTTAGCTTTGTCATGGGTCGGAGGAAGTGGCCTTTTATTTGACCACATCTGAGGGACAGAGATCTGGCTGCTGTGTGTAGACGGTGTTGAGTAGGGTGTCCCTGGAAAAATGCAGGTTTGTGAGGAAAGTGCAGGCGGAGACATGATGTTGCCTTCATCCAACGTTGGTGCTATCGATGTCTGAGAGAGCTGTACACACTCACTTGTTTCCCCTTCCAAACCAACTGACGACCTTACAAGCAAACTGCCTGTTGCGGTTACAGTGGTGGAAGTTTTGCATGGAAAAACAGGTGTGACAGCTGTCCCCACAGTCCTAGAAGATGAAGAGCGCGCGGATGCACTGGAAGGGGCGGGCGGTGGATGGTTCGCTCCGCTAGCCGGCATTGCAGCACGGTGAGCTTCCCACCGGGACTTATGATATTTATTCATGTGACGATTCATGGAAGAAGTTGTCAAACTGCTGAGGTTTTGACCTCTACTAACAGAATCATGACAAATGTTACATATCACATGAGTTGGGCGATCTTTTTCGATGTGAAAAAAGGCCCAGGCTAGGCAAGGCTTAGAGGCCATGCGACCTGTTGATCCACCCCGAATAATGCTCATAGGCAGAGTGGTGGCTGAGGATGCAGTTGTAGACGTGCTACCAGTGCTCCGACTCTGTCCAGGAAGGCGCAAGGTAACTTCGTCGTCGGTTGCATCCTCCTCCACCGCCTCTGTTGACCTCCTCGAGTGCCTGACTGGGGGTTGACAGTAGGTGGGATCTAGAACGTCATCATCAATTGTTGTGTTTGCACTCCCCTCCCCCTCAGACCGAGCCTCTTCTTGCCCTGACCGAATATTTAAGTTGTCATCCCAATCGGGTATCTGCGTCTCATCTGCATCAGTATGTTCCTCATTGTCTATAACCACAGGTGTTACAGTTTGTGACAAAGGGTCAACATTATGCTCAGAAACTTGGTCCTCACGGCCTGAATCTGAGTCACAAAGGTTCTGGGCATCACTGCAGACCATTTCCTGTTCTGTACTCACTGTAGCTTGGGAGCAGACCTCTGATTCCCAGGCTATAGTGTGACTGAACAGCTCTGCAGACTCAGCCATCTCAGTTCCACCATACTGTGCAGGGCTGATGGAGACTTCAGAGCTGGGAGAAATCAAGTGTGATTGGGATGACAACTCAGAGGAATGGTGTTTTTTGGATGCGGTACTTGAAGTGGCTGAGAGGGCACTTGTTGGACCACTTGAGATCCATTCAAGCATTTTCCTTTTTTGCCCATCATCTACCTTTGTTCCTCTTGTTCGTGTCCGTAAAAAAGGGAGCACATCGGATTGTCCACAATAAGTAGTAGACATCTTACTTTTGCTAGTAGATGGTCTATCTTCAGCAGATGATAATGGAGCTTTGCCACCTTCCCCACTGACAAAACATTTTTTGCCTTTTCCACCACGCCTCTTCCCCTTTCCACCAGCATCTGTCATTTTGCCACTCATGTTGATTGCGACAAGATTGTGGACTGAAAATGTGGTAGTAAAAATTGAGAGGTGGTGAAGATTGCAGTGGTGGTCTAGCTTTATTAACAGCAGAATAATAAAGAATAAATATCCCTGACAATGTAACTTAGTTATAATTCGTTGGAGTGTGCAACGCAGGCAGACGTGCTGCAAATGTCTTGGCACTAGTGGGACTATAGCAAAGTCCAATAGCCACGTATAGGATGCCACTAGGTACACTGAGTGTTTGCTAGTATAATGGCTTCGTTATAATTTGTTGTAGTGTGCAACGCAGGCAGATGCGCTCTGCAAATGTCTTGGCACTAGTGGGACTATAGCAAAGTCCAATAGCCACGTATAGGATGCCACTAGGTACACTGAGTGTGTGCTAGTATAATGGCTTCGTTATAATTAGTTGGAGTGTGCAACGCAGGCAGATGCGCTCTGCAAATGTCTTGGCACTAGTGGGACTATAGCAAAGTCCAATAGCCACGTATAGGATGCCACTAGGTACACTGAGTGTTTGCTAGTATAATGGCTTCGTTATAATTTGTTGTAGTGTGCAACGCAGGCAGATGCGCTCTGCAAATGTCTTGGCACTAGTGGGACTATAGCAAAGTCCAATAGCCACGTATAGGATGCCACTAGGTACACTGAGTGTGTGCTAGTATAATGGCTTCGTTATAATTAGTTGGAGTGTGCAACGCAGGCAGATGCGCTCTGCAAATGTCTTGGCACTAGTGGGACTATAGCAAAGTCCAATAGCCACGTATAGGATGCCACTAGGTACACTGAGTGTGTGCTAGTATAATGGCTTCGTTATAATTAGTTGGAGTGTGCAACGCAGGCAGATGCGCTCTGCAAATGTCTTGGCACTAGTGGGACTATAGCAAAGTCCAATAGCCACGTATAGGATGCCACTAGGTACACTGAGTGTTTGCTAGTATAATGGCTTCGTTATAATTAGTTGGAGTGTGCAACGCAGGCAGATGCGCTCTGCAAATGTCTTGGCACTAGTGGGACTATAGCAAAGTCCAATAGCCACGTATAGGATGCCACTAGGTACACTGAGTGTTTGCTAGTATAATGGCTTCGTTATAATTTGTTGTAGTGTGCAACGCAGGCAGATGCGCTCTGCAAATGTCTTGGCACTAGTGGGACTATAGCAAAGTCCAATAGCCACGTATAGGATGCCACTAGGTACACTGAGTGTGTGCTAGTATAATGGCTTCGTTATAATTAGTTGGAGTGTGCAACGCAGGCAGATGCGCTCTGCAAATGTCTTGGCACTAGTGGGACTATAGCAAAGTCCAATAGCCACGTATAGGATGCCACTAGGTACACTGTGTGTTTGCTAGTATAATGGCTGAGTTTAAAAAACTTGGAGTGTGCAATGCAGGCAGATGTGCTCTGCTAATGTCTTTGCACTAGTGGGACTATAGCAAAGTCCAATAGCCACGTATAGGATGCCACTAGGTACACTGAGTGTTTGCTAGTATAATGGCTTCGTTATAATTAGTTGGAGTGTGCAACGCAGGCAGATGCGCTCTGCAAATGTCTTGGCACTAGAGGGACTATAGCAAAGTCCAATAGCCACGTATAGGATGCCACTAGGTACACTGAGTGTTTGCTAGTATAATGGCTTCGTTATAATTAGTTGGAGTGTGCAACGCAGGCAGATGCACTCTGCAAATGTCTTGGCACTAGAGGGACTATAGCAAAGTCCAATAGCCACGTATAGGATGCCACTAGGTACACTGAGTGTGTGCTAGTATAATGGCTTCGTTATAATTAGTTGGAGTGTGCAACGCAGGCAGATGCGCTCTGCAAATGTCTTGGCACTAGAGGGACTATAGCAAAGTCCAATAGCCACGTATAGGATGCCACTAGGTACACTGAGTGTGTGCTAGTATAATGGCTTCGTTATAATTAGTTGGAGTGTGCAACGCAGGCAGATGCGCTCTGCAAATGTCTTGGCACTAGAGGGACTATAGCAAAGTCCAATAGCCACGTATAGGATGCCACTAGGTACACTGAGTGTGTGCTAGTATAATGGCTTCGTTATAATTAGTTGGAGTGTGCAACGCAGGCAGATGCGCTCTGCAAATGTCTTGGCACTAGTGGGACTATAGCAAAGTCCAATAGCCACGTATAGGATGCCACTAGGTACACTGAGTGTTTGCTAGTATAATGGCTTCGTTATAATTAGTTGGAGTGTGCAACGCAGGCAGATGCGCTCTGCAAATGTCTTGGCACTAGTGGGACTATAGCAAAGTCCAATAGCCACGTATAGGATGCCACTAGGTACACTGAGTGTGTGCTAGTATAATGGCTTCGTTATAATTAGTTGGAGTGTGCAACGCAGGCAGATGCGCTCTGCAAATGTCTTGGCACTAGTGGGACTATAGCAAAGTCCAATAGCCACGTATAGGATGCCACTAGGTACACTGAGTGTTTGCTAGTATAATGGCTTCGTTATAATTAGTTGGAGTGTGCAACGCAGGCAGATGCGCTCTGCAAATGTCTTGGCACTAGTGGGACTATAGCAAAGTCCAATAGCCACGTATAGGATGCCACTAGGTACACTGAGTGTTTGCTAGTATAATGGCTGAGTTTAAAAAACTTGGAGTGTGCAATGCAGGCAGATGTGCTCTGCTAATGTCTTTGCACTAGTGGGACTATAGCAAAGTCCAATAGCCACGTATAGGATGCCACTAGGTACACTGAGTGTTTGCTAGTATAATGGCTGAGTTTAAAAAACTTGGAGTGTGCAATGCAGGCAGATGTGCTCTGCTAATGTCTTTGCACTAGTGGGACTATAGCAAAGTCCAATAGCCACGTATAGGATGCCACTAGGTACACTGAGTGTTTGCTAGTAAAATTGCTTAGTTTAAAAAACTTGGAGTGTGCAATGCAGGCAGATGTGCTCTGCAAATGTCTTGGCCCTAGTGGGACTATAGCAAAGTCCAATAGCCACGTATAGGATGCCACTAGGTACACTGAGTGTGTGCTAGTATAATGGCTTCGTTATAATTAGTTGGAGTGTGCAACGCAGGCAGATGCGCTCTGCAAATGTCTTGGCACTAGTGGGACTATAGCAAAGTCCAATAGCCACGTATAGGATGCCACTAGGTACACTGAGTGTTTGCTAGTATAATGGCTTCGTTATAATTTGTTGTAGTGTGCAACGCAGGCAGATGCGCTCTGCAAATGTCTTGGCACTAGTGGGACTATAGCAAAGTCCAATAGCCACGTATAGGATGCCACTAGGTACACTGAGTGTGTGCTAGTATAATGGCTTCGTTATAATTAGTTGGAGTGTGCAACGCAGGCAGATGCGCTCTGCAAATGTCTTGGCACTAGTGGGACTATAGCAAAGTCCAATAGCCACGTATAGGATGCCACTAGGTACACTGAGTGTTTGCTAGTATAATGGCTTCGTTATAATTAGTTGGAGTGTGCAACGCAGGCAGATGCGCTCTGCAAATGTCTTGGCACTAGTGGGACTATAGCAAAGTCCAATAGCCACGTATAGGATGCCACTAGGTACACTGAGTGTTTGCTAGTATAATGGCTTCGTTATAATTTGTTGTAGTGTGCAACGCAGGCAGATGCGCTCTGCAAATTTCTTGGCACTAGTGGGACTATAGCAAAGTCCAATAGCCACGTATAGGATGCCACTAGGTACACTGAGTGTGTGCTAGTATAATGGCTTCGTTATAATTAGTTGGAGTGTGCAACGCAGGCAGATGCGCTCTGCAAATGTCTTGGCACTAGTGGGACTATAGCAAAGTCCAATAGCCACGTATAGGATGCCACTAGGTACACTGAGTGTTTGCTAGTATAATGGCTTCGTTATAATTAGTTGGAGTGTGCAACGCAGGCAGATGCGCTCTGCAAATGTCTTGGCACTAGTGGGACTATAGCAAAGTCCAATAGCCACGTATAGGATGCCACTAGGTACACTGTGTGTTTGCTAGTATAATGGCTGAGTTTAAAAAACTTGGAGTGTGCAATGCAGGCAGATGTGCTCTGCTAATGTCTTTGCACTAGTGGGACTATAGCAAAGTCCAATAGCCACGTATAGGATGCCACTAGGTACACTGAGTGTTTGCTAGTAAAATTGCTTAGTTTAAAAAACTTGGAGTGTGCAATGCAGGCAGATGTGCTCTGCAAATGTCTTGGCACTAGTGGGACTATAGCAAAGTCCAATAGCCACGTATAGGATGCCACTAGGTACACTGAGTGTTTGCTAGTATAATGGCTTCGTTATAATTTGTTGGAGTGTGCAACGCAGGCAGATGCGCTCTGCAAATGTCTTGGCCCTAGTGGGACTATAGCAAAGTCCAATAGCCACGTATAGGATGCCACTAGGTACAGAGTGTTTGCTAGTATAATGGCTGAGTTTAAAAAACTTGGAGTGTGCAATGCAGGCAGATGTGCTCTGCTAATGTCTTTGCACTAGTGGGACTATAGCAAAGTCCAATAGCCACGTATAGGATGCCACTAGGTACACTGAGTGTTTGCTAGTAAAATTGCTTAGTTTAAAAAACTTGGAGTGTGCAATGCAGGCAGATGTGCTCTGCAAATGTCTTGGCACTAGTGGGACTATAGCAAAGTCCAATAGCCACGTATAGGATGCCACTAGGTACACTGAGTGTTTGCTAGTATAATGGCTTCGTTATAATTAGTTGGAGTGTGCAACGCAGGCAGATGCGCTCTGCAAATGTCTTGGCACTAGTGGGACTATAGCAAAGTCCAATAGCCACGTATAGGATGCCACTAGGTACACTGTGTGTTTGCTAGTATAATGGCTGAGTTTAAAAAACTTGGAGTGTGCAATGCAGGCAGATGTGCTCTGCTAATGTCTTTGCACTAGTGGGACTATAGCAAAGTCCAATAGCCACGTATAGGATGCCACTAGGTACACTGAGTGTTTGCTAGTAAAATTGCTTAGTTTAAAAAACTTGGAGTGTGCAATGCAGGCAGATGTGCTCTGCAAATGTCTTGGCACTAGTGGGACTATAGCAAAGTCCAATAGCCACAGATAGGATGCCACTAGGTACACTGAGTGTTTGCTAGTATAATGGCTTAGTTAGAATGAGTTGGAGTGTGCAGAGGACAAGAGGGTACAGTGGCAGGATTGTGGTGCTCTGGGTAGAGGAATGGAAGCCTGCCTTTCTATTCCCTCCTAATGGTGAAATGCAGGGAGGAAATCCCTGACCTGGGCTACACAGACGCTGTTGCTGTTTGCAGGACCTGTCACTTACGGCTCTCTGACCCTGCCGGTACGAGCCCTTAAAAGGACTGCTAGAATGTGCTCTCCCTAAGCTGTCTAACGCTGTGTATGCAGCGCATACAGCTGTATCGGCGATAGGACAAAGGACGGAACTGCGACAGTGATGTCTGACACCAAAGACGCAGAAGGCAGATAATGGCGATCGTGAAGAAAATGTCCGGTTTTATAATGCAGGGACATGTGACATGCAGATCCTATCACACATGCCATTGCTTCTCTGCCTCAAAGTCCACTTAGGTGTGTGTGTGTCTGTGATTGGCTGACATGCTGGCCCGCCCCACAAGACGCGCGCACTTAGGGAAGGAAGACAAGAAAAAAAAAAAAAAAATGGCGATCGCCATTATAGAAACAGCAGTGATCTGAAGGCGCTGTTCACGCACACTATACACTGAAATGTGATAATAGTTTGATTCACAGAGTGACTTACACTATTACAGCAGAAACCAAGCTAAGATTTAGCTGTTTTTTGGCTGCTAGAACCGTTCTCGAACGTTTCTAGAACTATCGAGCTTTTGCAAAAAGCTCGAGTTCTAGTTCGATCTAGAACATGCCCCAAAATCACTCGAGCCTAGAACTGGAGAACCACGAACCACGAACCGCGCTCAACTCTAGTTATAACCCAAAATTTGGGACTTAGAATAATTGATTTTATAATATGATACAGCTGAGAAATCATCCAGAATATTAATTGTATTTATAAGTGACTCTAGTGGATCCGTTACACTAAGAATTACATCGACAGCATATAGTGTGATTTTATACTGTTTGTGATTTGTGGAAATACCTTTTATATTTTCTCTTACTCTAATTTTTTCAGCTAGGGGTTCCATCATTATGGCAAATAATAAAGGAGAGAGTGGGCAGCCCTGTCTGGTTCCACTGCTTATAGGGAAATTTCTAGAGAGGAAGTTACTGACTTAGATTTTTGCAGTGGGTTGGAAATAAATTTCTAATATTAATTTTAATATCTAACCATTAAATCCAAATTTTTTCAAGTTCGCTATCATGTAATCCCAGTGGATCCTATCGAAAGCCTTCTCTGCATCCAATGAAAGCAGCAGAGAAGGCTCCCGATTTTTCTCAACCAGATCCACCAGGTTCAAAATGTTATGCCTCGCATCAGATGACTGCCTGTCTTTAATAAACCCCACCTGATCCAAGTGGATCAAATTAGGGAGAATTTTCTGAAGCCGGCTTGCAATAAGCTTAGAGAGATGGGAAGTTTTGTGCTGAGGGAAAAGGGCTCTTTCCCTTAGCACCCAGCTTTCCCATGCTCTTCTATACATCTCTCACAGCCCAGCTCTCCTATGCTCTGATATGGGAAAGCTGGTTGCTGAGGGAAAATGTATAGCAGAGAATGGGGAAGCTGGGTGCCGAGGACAAGATGGATATCAGAACATAGAAAAGCTGGGTGCTGATAGAGGGATTTCAGATAATGTGAAATCTGGGTGCTGAGGGTAAGAGTCAAGTGTCAGCGTCATTATCCCGTACCCCGAGTGTCAGTGTCATTGTCCCGTACCCCAAGTGTTGGTGTACGTGGAGTGGGGGGGGCCAGGTCCGAACTCTGCACCGGGGCCTATCAAACTCTAGTTACGCCACTGGTTACAAGTATTACTACGATTTATTTTTTTACTTACTGCAGGGTATTTGCTCATTGTTATTATTTTAGGTTTTGTTTGTTAATGGCCACAATGTGAATTAGCACCTATACATTGCACTTATGCCAACTGGTGTTGGTCCAGTTTTCCACTTTTGCAAATATTGTTAGCTTCCAGTGAACGCTGTCGGCACAAAACTGTCACTGTGTGTTTATATGCAGTGATGCAGTTACAGTTCAAAGCCATGATGTACATATCATGTCACGGTGTGGGACCTGACACCTGTCTTTAAAGGAATTAAAGCAATATAGAAAGAAAAAATGAAAATGTTATTTTTTCCCACAAAAATGTTACTTTAGGCCCAAATTTTGCATTTTCACAAGGGTAACAAGTGAAAATGCAAAGTACTATTTGTTGTGCAGTAGCTTCAGAGTACGCCAATACCCCATATGTGGTAAAAATCTACTGTTTGGTTGCACAGCAGGGTAAGGAAGGGAAGAAGCGCCATTTGAATTTTAGAGCACAAAATTGTCTGGGTTACACTCCCTGACAGAAGTTCTGTCGCTTATTCATGTTATGTAAATAAAATCTTATAACCTAACTTTAAATTCATCCATTGGTTTTATAAATTACTCTTTTGAAAGCTGAAACCCTCCCAAATTTGGTTTAGGTTATGAAAATAAAGTTGCTGCAAAGCTGAAATATTGATCATTTAATGAACACACAAGGGTCAGATTTTGTCAAGACAAAAGTTTTGTCGTCCACAGAAAGTAAAGTAAAATTCAAACAAATAATTCACTTCTAATACAAAGATATGTTGCATAACATTGGTGAATTAAGTTGTGGTGCTATTAGAGCCATATTTAATATTTTGTGGGACTTCCATGAGCTTGAAGGACTGCATCCATGCGGTTCAACAATGATTCATACAATTTATTGATGAAGTCATCAGGAATAACAAAGAATGCAGTCTTACATGCCTCCTAGAGTTCATCTAGATTCTTTGGTTTTGTCTTCCAAGCTTCCTCTTTCGTCCTACCCCAAACATGCTCAATGATGTTCATGTCTGGTGACTGGGCTGGCCAGTCCTTGAGCACCTTGATCTTCTTTGCCAGGAGAAACTTTGTTGTAGAGATGGATATATGAGATGGAGCACCATCCTGCTGCAGAATTTGACCCCTTTTATGATTGGGAAGGTAAAAGGTAGCTAATACATCTTGATATTTTAGGCTATTGATATTTCTTTCCACCTTGAAAATGTTTTGCACACCCCTATACTGAATGTAACCCCAGACCATGATCTTTCCACCACCAAACATAACTGTTTTCTGGGTGTATTTTGGATCTATATGGGCTCCAGTAGTTCTCCTGCAGTATTCGCGGCGGCTGTTGTGTAATTCAACTGAAGATTCATCAGAGAAATTCACCTTCTGCCACTTTTCCAGCGTCCATCTGTTTAGCAGGCTGTGGGACTTGGCAAATGCCACTTGTTTTTTTAATTGCCTTTTATATGACAAGGCAACAAAACTTTTGTCTTGCCAAAATCTGACCTTTCTGTGTTCATTAAATGATCAATATTTCAGCTTTGCAGCAACTTTATGTTCATAACTTAAACCAAATTTAGGAGGGTTTCAGCTTTCAAAAGAGTAATTTTTAAAACCAATGGATGAATTTAAAGTGAAGTTATAAGCTTTTATTTACATAACATGGATAAGCGACAGAACTTCTGTCAGGGAGTGTAGCTAGCAGACACCATATCGCATTTGGAGAATCCCTGATGTACCTAAACAGAGGCGTGACCACATTTTGGAAACTAGACCCCTCTAGTAATTTATCTACACATTTGATGAGCACCTTGAACCCCCAGGTGCTTCACAGAATTTTATAACGTTGAGCCGAGAAAATAAAAAATCATATTTTTCCCAAAAATGTTGGTTTAGCCCAAAAATTTGCATTTTTACAGAGGTAACAAGAAGAAAGGCACCATACAATTTGTTGGGCAATTTCTCTTGAGTACGGCAATATCCCATATGTAGTTGGAAACAAGTTTTCAGGCACAGTGCAAAGGAAGGAGCGTATATCAAGAGCAGATTTGGCTGGAATGGTTTGCGGACTCCATTTGCAGATCCCTTAAGTGCCAGAACAGAATAAATCCCCTCAAGTGACCACATTTTGGATATTACACCTCTGTGGGAATTAATCTACGGGTGTAGTGACAATTTAGTCTCTGGAAAAACACCCATGGTGTCAAACACAGTGAATGTTGGAGAGTTAAAAATGAATATTGGAGAGTTAAAAATTGCAAATAAGTTCTTGTCATGCCCAGTATATTGTAGTGCCCAAACATTGTGTCCAGCTTGTGCTTATGGAGACACACACCCTGTAAATTAAGGCTTCCTCACTACAACAATACCAAACATGTGGACACTAACTTTGGTTTAGAAACACTGTGGGGCTCAGAAGAGAGTGGGGCATTTGGATTTGGGAGCACAGATTTTGCTGGATTTTTTTTTTGAGTATGGGAGCCATAGCCTTTTCCAGAGCCTTTGTGTTACCACTAACGTGGAAGACCCCTATGTTTCCTTTAACAGAAGACGGACCTAAGTGGGGACTTGTTTTTCTGTGGGTTGAGTTGAATGCTATTTTTTGGCAATTTGGGGTACAGAACATTTTGGATGAATTCACATTGATCCTGTCCTCTATGCTGGGTACTTACATAAGGGTTTAGATCTACATCTTTGAAATACATGATTCAGGTGAAATCCCTGACGGATCCTATCACTATATTGAGGCAGCAGAGTTACTCCGGACTCAGTTTGGCCTCTGTTCAGTGGTGTCCATCTTCTCAAAGTTGAACAAAAGTGTTGATGACTGTGCTTTTGTGCATGTCTGAAAAGAGGCATAAAAACATGGACACTGCCAAACCACCAGTCAGATGGGAGATCAGAATGACTCCCTCTGCCTCATTACAGGGAATTTTCCATTGAGAATATTGTCTAAAGCATGTAGCGCGCAGGATGAATATTAGCCACGCCGTACTGTGATCTCTGGGAGGCAGAATGAACAAATCATTAGCAGTTGAATGTGACGCCCCTGGGCTATGGGGTACTCGGTCACAGGCGATGTACTACTGGGATGTGTCACTTGGTGGCCATTGCCTAGTTCCGTGACCCTGGGGGTCGCTTTAAAAGGGGATTATATACAGGGGAATTGTTAATAAAGTTTATGTCATGATGCCAATTGCGTGTTGCGGTTATGGTGATGGAACCGTCGCTGCACAGTCTCTCCGCTGGGACTAATGTTGACAACAGCCTGGATGTCGGGCCCTCCACAAGTAGGGCCGGGGCCCCAGGGGGTAGATGATAGAGTTAGGCGTGGAAAGAAGGTAGGCACACAAGGGGTTACTGTGTAACTGGTTCTCTTTACTCACAGTAGCTGGTAACTGGTACCTGAAGGAAAGCTGGTATTCACCTCTGGTTCCCTTAGTCCCAGTGCCGGGTTGGTGACCTGTTGGCTTCTTTCCCCTGCACGTTTCTCAAGTTGGTGGGCCCCCATGGCTTGGAGCATCTGGGGGTCCCCTCCTGTTTGACTCTCAGTCTCTGGTCCATGCGACGGGCAGTGTAAACCCTGTAGGATCGGTTTTCCGTTCTGGTCCCTGGTTCTCCCGTTACTGCTGGTGCACCCGAATTTCTAAGGTCAGTGAGGTCCTGGATGGTCCCCTCACTGTGCAGATTTTATCAGGTCTGCCTGGAGCGTTTGCCTGACCTAGGACTCTGTTCCCCATTGGTGCTCTGGTTCCGGGAGTACTTCACCGTACTTCGCCGGCAACCACACACTCAGGTCACCGTTACACTCCCATGTCAGAGCAGTTACGTCTGTCTCCTCTCACTAGCACTTACTAAATGTCTAACTGTCCGTTCCCTACCTCCTGGTTGTCATCTAGTGGACTGGATCAGCTCCACAACCGGGTGGCCATCCATTGGTTCCAATTCTAGTTTTTCACCAGTACTTGGGAATGGGGAAAACTGGGATTATAGTGTGTATTACTATTACCGGCACTGGTCTTCCAGGTCCCTGGGGGTAGGCCCTGCATCTTTGACAGGATGCAGTACCTTGTAGTGTCCTTGGGTTCAGGGGCGCTACATTGAAGAGTTGGCTTTATTTATTAATTTTTTATGTCTTTCACCCTGCGTTATAAGTGATTAGGCAGCTATATTCCTCCAGTCAGTACAATTACAGCAATACCAGATTTATATAGTTGTTTTAGGTTCAGCTACTATGACGCTAAAAATCCTTTTTTACAAAATAAAGAGTTTTTTGCATCACTGAATTTTGAAGACTACAAATTTTTATTTTTCTGTCATTAGAGTCATGTGAGGGCTTGGTTTTTTGCGGGATGAGTTGGAGTTTTTATTGGCACCATTTTGGCCTACATTATAGTTTTGATCGCTTTTTATTCCACTTTTTGTGAGGCAGAATCAAGAAGAAAGAAATTTACTAAACGGTTTTTTTTACATTGTTCACCTTGTTGTAAAAGTGGCAATTACTTTTCTTTCATTGGAAACAAATCCGTTTTTTTCTTACATTGATCAGATTCAAATGGAAGAAAATTTGTGGATTTTTAACAGATCCGTTTTCCATAGACTTCAATGTTAAAAAAAACGGATCGAGTTGAAATTATTTTTTTTAGCCAGACAAAAATATTGTGTAAGCAGAACATTATTGTCAACAGATTGCTGCTGGATCCATTGTAATGGATGATTACTGGACATGTGAAAGTAGATTCACAGTGTACCCAGGAAGCTGCCAGTCAGGAGTGTGGGGGGTTATACACAGAAAAGAAGACTTAGCTCTGCTACATCTACATCAGACAAACCAGGATTCTATCAGCACCTACAGAAAGCCGTCCGATAAGTGACAAATGAATGGAATCAGGCTTTCTTCACCTACAGTCATGGCCAAAAGTTTTGAGAATGACACCAAAATTATATTTTCACATGATCTGTTGCCCTCAGGTTTTTAATTGTGTTTGTCTGATGTTTACATCACATACAGAAATATAATTGCAATCATATTATGAGTACCAAAAGGTTATATTGACAGAATGAGTTAATGCAGCAAGTCAATATTTGCAGTGTTGACCCTTCTTCTTCAGGACCTCTGCAATTCTCCCTGGCATGCTCTCAATCAACTTCTGGACCAAATCCTGACTGATAGCTGTCCATTCTTGCATAAGAAATGCTTGCATTTTGCCAGAATTTGTTGGTTTTTGTTTGCCAACCCATCTCTTGATGATTGCCCACAAGTTCTCAATGGGATTAAGATCTGGGGAGTTTCCAGGCCATGGACCCAAAATCTCTATGTTTTGTTCCATGAGCCATTTAGTGATCACCTTTGCTTTATGGCAAGGTGCTCCATCATGCTGGAAAAGGCATTGTTGGGCGCCAAACTGCTCTTGGACAGTTGGGAGAAGTTGCTCTTGGAGGACATTCTGGTACCATTCTTTATTCATGGCTGTGTTTTAGGCAATACTGTGAGTGAGCCGATTCCCTTGGCTGAGAAGCAACACATATATCGTTTCAGGATGCTTAACAGTTGGCATGAGACAAGACTGGTGGTATCGCTCACCTCTTCTTCTCCTAATAAGCTGTTTTCCAGATGTCCCAAACAATCGAAAAGGGGATTCATCTAAAAAAATGACTTTACCCCAGTCCTCAGCAGTCCACTCCCTGTACCTTTTGCAGAATATCAGTCGGTCCCTGATGTTTTTTCTGGAGAGAAGTGGCTTCTTTGTTGCCCTCCTTGAAACCAGGCCTTGCTCAAAGAGTCTCCGCCTCACAGTGCGTGCAGAAGCACTCACACCAGCCTGCTGCCATTGCTGAGCTAGCTCGGCACTGCTGGTAGTCCGATCCCACAGCTGAAACAGTTTTAAGATACGGTCCTGGCGTTTGTTGGTTCTTCTTGGGCGCCCTGGAGCCTTTTTGGCAACAATGGAAGCTCTCTCCTTGAAGTTCTTAATGATGCGATAGATTGTTGACTCAGGTGCAATCTTTGTAGCTGCGATACTCTTCCCTGTTAGGCCATTTTTGTGCAGAGCAATGATGGCTGCACGTGTTAGAGATAACCATGGTTAACTGAAGAGAAACAATGATACCAAGCACCAGCCTCCTTTTAAAGTGTCCAGTGGTTTCATTCTTACTTAATCATGACTGTGTTAATGGAACAATCACTAAAACAATGTTAGCTGCTCCTTTTAAGGCAGGAATGCAAGGATGTTGAAATGTGTTTTGGGGTTATAGTTCATTTCCTTAGCCAATATTGACTTTGCAAGTAATTGCTGTTAAGCTGATCACTCTTTATGACATTCTGGAGTGTATGCAAATTGCCATTAGAAAAACTTAAGCAGTAGACTTTGTAAAAATTAATATTTGTAGCATTCTCAAAACTTTAGGCCATGACTGAACATAATGCTGCTCTCAGATCACAGCAAAATCCTGTTGACAGATTCTCTTTATTACTAGTTCCACCACAACAGTATTGCTGGCTTTTGCAGATATTTACTTTTTGTGCATGAATCTAAGGTGAAGTTCCTACCTCCTGACATTTATTTTTACTTGAACCTTCTTAGCCAGGGGTTAGTAACCCCTTAAGGACCGAGCCATTTTGTACATTAATGATCAAGCCTCATTTTTTAAAATCTAACCAGAGTCAGTTTATGAGGTTTTTTCGTGACATGTTGTACTTCATAGTAGTGGAAAAGTTTGGTCGATATTATTTGCGTTTATTTATGTGAATATAAAAAATTTGCCACAAAAAAAGTCTCAATTTTCAAACTTTGAATTTTTATGCCATTAAGCCATATTGTTACACCATGCAAAATAGTTAAGAAAAAATATTTGCCACATGTCTGCTGCACATAAGCACCATTTCTGAATCATATTTTTTATGTTAGGAAGTTAGAAGGGTTAAAGGTTTATTAGCAATTTTTTATTTTTCCAACAAACATTTACAAAACCATTTTTTTAGGGACCACGTCACATTTGAAGTGACTTTGAGAAAGCTATGTTACAGCAAATACCCCAAAGTAACACCATGCTAGATTGCTCCCCTCAAAGTGCTCAAAACCACATCCAAGAAGTTTATTAAGACATCAGATGCTTCACAGGAACTAAAGCAATATGGAAAGAAAAACTAAAAATTTTACTTTTTCCCACAAAAACTGTACTTTAGCCCCAGTTTCTTCATTTTCATAAGGGTAACAGGAAAAAATGCACAACATAATTTCTCCTTGGTTGAAAACTACTGTCTGGGCTAATGGCAGGGCTCGGAAGAGGAGGAGAGCCATTTGACTAATGGAAAGCAAAATTGACTGTAATAGATAGCGGACACCATGTCACATTTACAGAGCCCCTGATGTGGCTAAACCGTGGAGCTCCCCCACAAGCGACCTTATTTTGTGTACTAGACCCATCAAGGAATTTATCTAGAAATGTGCTTCGTGTACGCGTGTGACTTCCTCAGGGAAATGTGGATGAGTTAGGGTTACAGAGCAGGGGGTATTTAAACAGTGTACTGCATATATACTCTAATCACACATATTTAATAACTATTGGGCTGATTATTTCACTATAACATTAATGCATGGCCACATAAATACATACATTTTTGACCTATATCCTGGTTTTAGACATTATCTAACCTATACACAAGATTGGAATTCTTTAAATACTACTTACAACTACAGCATACTAGTTTCTGTCTATTTACAGGCTATTGGCTATTTTCTGGTAATTTTTTACTTGTATGGTCCTATATTTCATACCCTCTGCTGCCTTCTCACAAGGGAACCCTGTCTGTTAATGCACTTTATATATGAAAACTACTTTAGAGGAGACTACTTTTAATCTATTTTTAAAAAAACTCACACAGTTTTCTTTTATATCACTTTGACCCCCACTAGTTGAGAGTTGTTTCTCACTATTTGTGAGGGTCTTTTTGAGATATATCTGCCTTTACTAACCCTGACATGTGCAGTAAATGATTGGAGACAGCTCCTAAGACATGTACATAAGAGCTTTTTCACCTACAATCCCATTTGCCGGTTTCATCCTTCCTTTATTTACCAACTAATCGCAATCACTGGGTAACATCCACATCATCAAGGAACATCAAGTTTTTTCAATGGCCTCCTGATGAAGTTGTTGTTCAGGAGAAACGCGTCGAGGCTGAGTTATCGGACCTCACCATCAAGGGAAGTGACAATTCAGATGTTATCATTCTATTTGATATCTTGCATTGGCACTCTATGTATGTCCATATATTGAATTAATGTTGCTAAGAAAAAAGAGTTTTGTCCAGCTCACCTGCTCAGTGGAGACCAGGCTTGAACAAGTAATCCAAGAAGATTCCAACAATCCAGTCCAAAAACTTTTTTTCTTAAAATATATACATTTTTATTTTTAAATCATGTTTAAAAGTCCAATACAGGGTCAACATAAGCCCAAAAAGGGACGCGTTTCAACTTGTTGTTCTTAATCTGTCTCTGATATTGTTGACAGATTAAGAACAACACGTTCGAAACGTGTCCCCTTTTGGGCTGATGTTGACCTTGTATTGGACTTTTAACATGATTTAAAAATAAAAATGTATATATTTTAAGAAAAAAGTTTTTTGGACTGGATTGCTGGAATCTTCCTGGATTACGAATTAATGTTGCTGTCTGACTCTGAACCATAGTCTTTAACCGGTGTTTTATGCATTTGAACTGTAGCCCTATGATTGCTACAAACACTGTGTGTCATATATATATATAATCTTGGATTCTCTGCATTATTCTGTTTATTGATTTTGACTCATTAGTGCCAATAGTGGATTTCTGATATCCCTTTTTTGTCAGTGGATTTTATATTCACACGGTGTTGCACTTGGCACATTATATCCCTTTTTGGTAGTGACATACTAGGGAGCAGGAGGGAAAGCCGTGGTTGTGTAAGGACGCCACTTGCGCATTTCAGGGTGTGAACCTCTGCGGCTAGGTAGGGTGTTTCATCAGGGTCAATGTTAGGGCTTTACAGAATGAAAATTAAGCTTGTATCCAGCACACAGCTCATGGATGCACATTGTATTGATATTCATCTTATAGCTCCTTCAGTTGGGTTCCCCTCTACAGATTATCACTATACACCATTGGGGAACACTCCAATTTTTGCATTTCTGTTTTATTTTAATGCATAACCAGTAAAGTTTTGTCTTTTACCATAGGAATTTTTGATTTTGGTAAAGTTAACATTTCCCCCCTTCCACATGAGGTCTATTAATCTACGATCAATAAATGAAATTATTCATTGGATTGTAGACATCTTTGTTTTTCTTCATTTTTGTGTTGCCTCTTCTGAATATCTTTGGTACATAGTCACTTCATTCTCCATAGTCCCATATCCTTCCCAGCACAGAAAGAAGGGGGGACGACATTATAAATCCATCACACAGGCCGCAATATATGAGTATAACTTTCACACAAGAAAAGACTCAGACCAAGTAAAGAAAGTTAAAGTATGTGATATTTATTAATAGTGTATGTGTTATGTGTAAATGTTTGCTACCTCCCATCACTCACGAAGAGCGTACAGCGACACTCAGGTCAGGAAAAACCCCCAGTGGAGGAAACCTGCAGGGAATCCATGGCCGCTGTACTGCCCTTCCTCTGGGCATACTAAAGGAAGTTAACACTATATATCATTCAGTGTGTGTTTGTATGGATGTGTGGTATGCATGTGTGTATAGGCATGTGTGTATGTATTGTGTGTTTTGTATGCACATGTGTGCGTTATACATTACCCGCTCCTTTTGTTGGTCATTCATCATGGTCTTCTCCTCTCGGGCAGCAGGATCTCCTAGTGAGAAATGAATGTACAGAAGACATAAGAACCATAACTGTATTTTGTATTAACCTGACATGCAGTATACTATTTCACAGAGTATATCTTTGATTTCCTACTTCTCTATGGCATTAATATTTACTTACCATTGATAATATTAGTCAAGGATCTCAACTGATGTCCCAGGGTCCACTGTTGTGTCTATCCGGCTGATGATGTTTCCATTCACTTCCCATTTGCATGGATGTAAAATGATGTTTCTGCAACGGGCACAGGACAGTGGCCTCCTCCATGGGCCATGGACTTTGAGCTCCCATGCATTCCTCTCCCAGTACCGTATAGCCCAGCTGTGATGGATCCGCCGGTTTCTCATCCACACCCAATGGGAAGGATCTTGTGCCATGATCTGGAATTACATCATGTATAATGAAATTTGTCTTCAGTTGACAGCTGTAGATATATATATATATATATATATATATATATACTAACCAGATCACATGTGGCCCGGTCCACCCATGCTCTGAAGTCCATCCGGAGGAGCAGCTGGTCGCGTTGATAATGCAGCTCTTCTTTCCGCTGTTCCCAGGTTCTTCCTAACGCCCATGCGTAGATTTCTTCACGGAATTCTTCAACATCCTCTTCAAACTGGTTTGCTAAAAAGCTAAAAATAAACACAAAGGGTATGACCCATATACTTCAATATATACTGCAAGTGCAAAAGGAAGGGTTGAATATAAATGATACCAGTGATGTAAAAACCAGCCAATATGGACCCAAGTAAGTCATAAGGCCGCATAGTACGGATCTGATCACACGTTAAAAGCTGCTTTTAGCAAACGCTAGAAGATTTCATAAATGTCATGCATATGTTGCTTTTTCTTTCTGAATTTGAAATCTACAGCATGTCAATGGTTGAAAAATGGGCATTTTGACTACAGTAATTTTAATTCCAGAGAGCAGATTTTGGCTGCAGAAAAAAAAACACAAGAATCATGCGTGTGAACACAGCCCAATATATATAGGCAGTCTATCCTCTCTTTGCAGATAGAATGATAAAATATTTTTTACTTCCCACTTAGATAATGACCATAATTGTGTTTCCGTCTATAACTGATATAAATATTATAAAATACTGGATCCACAATTATTCAGAGTTTTTCTTTAAACATGTTTCCTTTAAAACACTTACAGGGCTGGAAAGAAGTTCTGTCTATATTCCTCGGTGCTCAGTCCGGCTCTCTTGAAGTACACGAGGACCATGGCCAGGAGATACTAGTGGAAGAAGACAAGAAGTCCCATTTTGGAAATGATTCGCTGTATTTTATGATGAATAATGTAATTCTGTAATCTGAATAGAAAGGTCACTGACTATTGTGCACCCTGTAATACCGCTCTACATGTATGTGGATGTAAAGAGTAAATTCTGGTAAAGGGAACCCGTCATCAGGACACTTATCCTCAGAAAAGGCCTTTCACTGCTGACTCCATCCATACTTTGCTTGTAGTATTTCCTCACTCTTCTCTCAGTGACCGGCCTTCCCAGGCTGAGATTCTGCACCAGGTGCCATCATTGCCCACAGTTGTCTCCTCAGAGGCGGTGAAGCATGCGCAGTAAGCTCCTGATGACGTTAGCTAATCTGCACATGCACCTCCCCATCTGATGAGATGACCGCGGGCAATGATGGCACCTAAAGAGTCTAATATGTTCATGACAGGTTCCCTTTAAAGACATTCCCTGGCTAATTGTTCTTGTATTTTCCCATTATAAAGATACCTTGTCCGAAATCCTTAAACAGATGTCTTTTGCCAAAAATAGCTGGACATCCTTATCTCCTGGGGGAAAAGATAAAATAAAATATTTAATAAATTACACATTATTAAAATGAATTTCTGTAATATTAACCCCTTCCTGATGTATAACATCAGGTCCCAGTTTGTGATATGAGCTAAGACATTAAATATAAAATAAAAATAAGGTTATTTGTATCACTGTGTCCATAAAAGTCCGTTCTATTAAACTTAATTAACCTTATAGGCAAATGCCATAACAGGGAGAAAAAAATCCAAATGCCCCAATTGTGCATTTTCAGTCACTGTAATGCCGCACAAAAAACCCGCAATAAGTAATCAAAAAATTGCATCAACCAAAAATCAACAAGAACTCTATGTCACTCAAAAAACAAGATCTTACCCAACTGTATTGACCAAAAATGGAAATGTATTAAAAAATGTCGACATAGGCAATTGTTTTTTGTCTTTTTCAAATTTCCAATTTTTCCATTGTCACATGACTCATGGTGTCCAATCCGTGGGCAGAATGAATCAGAGCCCGGCTACACGATTGTAGCTAAGTCTGTTATTCTCTAAAATGACGTTTCAGAAGGGATAAAGTGAGAGGATTCGGCTGAGCACTATAACTGGACTAGTCTCGCCCCCAGCTATGGTCCCTGGCCGGATGTTCAAACTTTTCTATTTCTGAAATGTCGGTGAGTTTCAGAGAACATAACAGGCAGCAAACGTATAGCCGGGCTCTGATTCATGCTGCATGTAGTTTGGTATTGCGGTAATTTTACTGACCTGGAAAATCATATTTTTACAATGCAAAAATAAAAAAACACAAAATAACCATTTCAGAATGTACTGGAATTTTGATCCTGTCTTCCAGTACACTTAATAATAAAATGAATAATGATGTTCAAATCTGCAACCTATACTGAAAAAAACAAGTCCTCATATGACTATGGCGATGGAAAAATTACAGTTATGGCTGTCAGAAGAAAAGGACATGAAACGCCCAAAAACATAAAATCACCATGCTGTGAAGGGATTAATGTTGATGGACTGTCCTTACCAGTGTCCACTTCACTGGATACCCAGACAGAACACTACATATACAGGTGTGGCCATATCCATCCTGTACTGCTGCTCACTCCTACTCACTTCAATGGGACTAGGATGTAGTGACATGCAGCACCAGGCACGGCACAACCGTATGGTGTAAAGCCAAGGTAAACAGTGAAGAGGATATTCCTCCCACTACAGTACAGAATTATCGTCACTGAGCTGATAGATGGGGGCTTCAGAGCTCAGATCCCCACTAAACACGATAACCCAACAGTCAGGGAATGTTACCAAGCAGATTAAAGAACGCAGCCCGTTCTTCTGGATGCAGGCTAAGGTCCTTCATCTTCTTTTGGCATATTTTTATCATGGTGGTCCTTGAACTGTAATATGAAAAAACATATGTACAGATCGGTATAAATTAATATATTTACAATTAACCCCGTCTTGACATACGCTGTACATATAAGAGTCATATTGCGTCCGTTTACATGGAGCAGGTTCAAGTCTCATAAGGGGATTAAAAAAATAAAATAAAACATTAAATAAATAAATAAATAAATAAATAAATAAATAAAGAGAACATCTGAGTCACTCCTGTTTAGGCTACTAAACAAAAGAGTATATATATATATATATATATATATATATATACAGCAGGGGAAAAAAGTATTGAACACCCCATCAATTTTCAGTTTTTATGTGGAAAAATGGGTCTAAATCACATCTGAGCAATGCATGTGACTAGTTTCTTCATACAGGAGGTGTTTTGAAGCTGCTATAACCAACAAAAGCTTCTGTATGGGGTATTAAATACATTTCAGTAAGAATGTTCAATACTTTTTCTCTCTGTGGAATTTTTTCATTATTATACATTACTAAATTTATGGACATATACTTTATGGATTAATTTCTTTGCCTGTGTGGATGGGATGGGTTGTTACCAAAATGTGGTGAGAAATACGTGTGAAAAAGTACCTTTAGAAATCTATTTATCTAGAAAGTTGGTGACGTGTTCAATACTTATTTCTCTCTCTGTCTGTATTTATACTGTACATATACTGTATATATATATATATAGTGCCTTGAAAATGTATTCATACATTGTGAACTTTTCCACATTCTTTCACGCTACAGCAACAAACTTAAATGTATTGTATTGGGATTTTATGTAATATACCAATACTACATAGCAAGTATTTGTGAAGTGTAAAGGAAATGATAGAATACAGAAAAGGATGTCTCCAAAGTACCAAAGTATATAAAACTTCCAATTTATTCAAAGATCTTGAAAAATCCATGATAGGTCTGTGTCACTCAAACATGTTTCTGGCGCTGGGCCCTTGTTCACTGAGTGTCGCGCTGATGCATGGGAAAACATTTAAAATACCAAGAACCAATCATGGAGAGACTGCTCATAATCAGAATATATTGAGAACAGGTTCTGAACTTCACATTTAGGCCTGTTTCACACTTCAGTGATCTTGGTACGTATGTGCTAGTTTTTATATGTACCAGAGTCACGGACATATGCAGACCCATTATAATCAATGGGTAATCAATATAATAATCTCCTGTGAAGGATCAGAATAGGTGAATTTCAAAGCAACATCATTGTCATTGATATACGTGAAAAATGCAACTATGTCGATAACGTCCTGACGCCATATTATCAGAACGTCGTCGGCATATCTATCATACCAAACAATATTGTTTTTAAAAGGATTATTGTCAGAAAAAATCGCTAACTCCTCCCACCATGCGACAAGCAAAATCACTAATGATGGTGAGAAGTGTGACCCCATCGGGGCCCCTTTGGTCTGTAGAAAAAAATCATTGTTGAACATAAAAAAAAATTATGTGTCTGAAGATAATTAATACTGGACAAAATTATTTCTTTTGCATTACTGTCATAAGCACTCTATTTTAGAAAATAGTGTTCTCTCAATGAGGGGCTGAAGGTGAAAATCAACCCTTCTGCTCAGTCCCTCATTGAGAGAACCTATACTCGAAATTATAGGTTGCAAGGGTGGGGGGAAAACAGGTTTGTGTGTTTTGGGTAGACCATGAAAAATGGGAGAAACGGGGTTGTCTGGAATAATGGATTTCATAGTGTTCTTATTGAATACACCTAAGGCTATGTTCACACTTCCGTTGTTTTGTATCAGTCACAATCCGTCGCCTTGAGGAATTACAGTATCCTGCAAAACATTTTGCAGGAATCCTGTTTTTCCCCATAGACTTCTATTGGCGACAGATTGTGACTGATGATGCTGCGTTGCATCCGCTGCATCGCGGTCAGTCGTTTTTTGACTGACCGCCGGGCGGGAGCAACGCAGCATGTAACGTTTTTTGTGCAGTGGAATCCGTTGGATTTCGCTGCGCATGCGCTCTCTGGCTCCCCGCACAGGTAACCAGGATAAACATCGGGTTACTAAGCAACGCGCTTTGGTTAGTTACCTGGTATTTACACTGGTTACGGGTGCAGGGAGCCCGCGCTAAGCGGTGTATGTTGGTAACCAAGATAAATATCGGGTAACCAAGCAAAAAGTGCTTTGCTTTTACCCGATATTTACCCTGGCTGTGCACGGAGCCCGACACTTCACCGCTCGGCTCCGCCCCCTCCTGCACTCAGCATATATATACACACACACACTCTCACACTCACACTCATACTCACTTGTCCTGCAGTCCCCGCGGCACTGATGTCCTCAGTGCCACGGCCCCGCTCGCCTACACCCACCCCGAACTCCGCCCCCTCATGCTCCGCCCCCTGCACACAGCATGTATACACACACACACACTTACACTCACCTGTCCTGTAGTCCCCGCGGCACTGACGTACTCAATGCCACGGCCCCGCTCGGCTCCACTCACCCCGAAGTCCGCCCCCCGAACTCTGTCCCTCGCACACAACGGAATCCGAGAAAGAATTCTGTTCTTTGTCATCCGTTGTCATCCGTTGTACAGCGCATCAGTCACATGCGTCAAGCGACGCATGTGACTGATGCAAAACAACGGAAGTGTGAACTTAGCCTAATCTTTCTTCCTGTTCATATAACATTGTCAAAGATGATTTACAATACAAAAATATAAAAAGTAACCGTTACTGGCTAGCGCATTATGTTTTCATGATTTTTTTAGTGTTTCTTAAAGCCAGAAAGTTGCCATTTGAAATGACTTTAGTTTGGTGCCATCTGTGACCCGATTTTTTTAAGCTGAAGGAAACAACTGAATGAACATCCTCAGATCCAGGTGATTCCATAATTTTTGCCAGGGGTTGTACAATCATTCGTGGGATCTGATGGAATACGTTTATATGTGTCATTATCATCTAGTATGTTATAGACTTGTTTTTCATACAATGCTGAGTCCATTACAACTACACAACCTGCTTTATCTGATATTTTGATGATTAAATTGGCATTTTTGCTCAGATGGTTAATAGCTTTCCATTCAGATATTGGCAGGTTGTGTTTGTTGGAACTCTTAACAGAGACTTTTTCATGAAGAATTTTTAATTGTCTCTCAACAACAAGTTGAAAAGAAGATAAAGCATCAGCCCTGGATTCTTTAGGGTAAAAGTTAGGATTGGGAATGTAGAAGTGATTGGAGTCAGCCTGTAACAAATGAACATCATTACTTTCATTAGACAAATTCTCTAATGTGAATCTGGTACATTGTTCCAAAAATAGAAATTCAGCATTATTTGACACTGTATTATTCAATCTTCTATCATCCAAATTATTAGAGTCATTAGTGGTACTAGGCTCAAGATCAGCATTGGAAAAATGTCTTTTTACCATAAGCAAACGAGAGACTTTATTTATGTCCAGTAAAGTTTAAAAGAGATTGAAGTTGTGACATGGTACAAAATTCATCCCCTTTATACATTTATTTCTGGTTCAGACAAAATTTTGGGTGTCAAAACAAGTACACTCGAAATGACTTCTTTCTTGGTATTATTTTTCTCCTCGGGTATCTTTGTGGGTCTGGGAGATCTATTGGAGTATAGGTTCTCTCAATGAGGGACTGAGCAGAAGGGTTGATTTTCACCCTCAGCCCCTCATTGAGAGAACCCCAGGTTTTTTGAAAGACACCCATACTGTAATTAAAAGTATGAACCAATTTACATGGACAAAAAAAATGCAGTTTGTGTCCTGCGACATTGTCAACTTATTTTCCTGAATTCCACACAATTTAGCACTAAAAAGTATACAACACCATTTACTAAAATATAGTGCTTATGAGTGTAATACAAAAGATATGATTTTGTCCAGTATTAATGATCTTCTGACACATAATTTTTTTATGTTCAACAACAAATTTTTTCTACAGAGCAAAGGAGCCCTAATGGGGTCACGCTTCCCACCATCATTAGCAATTTTGTTTGTCGCATGGTGGGAGGAGTTTGCGATTTTTTCTTACAATAATCCTTTTAAAAACAATATTGTTTGGTATGGTAGATATGCCGACAACTGTCTGATAATATGGAGTCAGGACGTTGTTGACATAGTTTTATTTTTCACGTATATCAATGACAATAATGTTGCTTTGAAATTCACCTATTCTGATCCCTCACAGGAGGTTAGAAATTGTTCCAATGAAAATGTTTTTCTTGAAAACTGACAACCTCCCGGTTGTTAGATAGAGGCTATAGTAAAGCCTGCTTTACATGCTGCAATTTCTCGTGCGATCGCATTTGCGATTGCACCCGCCCCCATTGTTTGTGCGGCACGGACAATTTCTTGCCCGTGTCGCACAAAGTCGGTAACCCCCATCACACTACTTACCTCCCAAACGACCTCGCAGTGGGCGGCGAACATCTTCTTCCTGAATGGGGAGGGACGTTCGGCGTCACAGACACGTCACACAGCAGCCGGCCAATAGAAGCGTAGGGGCGGAGATGAGCGGGACGTAAACATCCCGCCAACCTCTTTCCTTCAGCATTGCCGGCGGGATGCAGATAAGCTGTGTTCATCGTTCCCGGGGTGTCACACGGAGCGAGGTGTGCTGCCTCGGGAACAATGAACAACCTGACGTTTGATTTATAGTAAATGAGCGACATGTCAACGAGCAACGATAAGGTGAGTATTTTTGCTCGTCCACACTCGCTCGTAGCTGTCACACGCTATGATATGTCAAACGAGGCCGGATGTGCGTCACTTATGACGTGACCCGACGAAATATCGTTTGATATATCGTAGCGTGTAAAGCCCGCTTAAGCATGCTATATCAAAAGCTTTCAATAATTTAGCTGAAAACAGAGTCATCTATAACCCTTTATGTATACAATCAGTAAAAAAAAAACACCAAAACAAAATATGGTGAAATTCATTCTTTTATAAATTGTGATAACAATTATGTAGTCTATTGTATTGAATGTAAAATCTGTAATATGAAATATATAGTCTGTACTATATGGAAGCTAAAAAGATGTATTGCAGAACATCTTTCTATACTTAAGCAGCACTTAAAGGGTCAAAAAAAGAGGGCAGAACAATTCCGTTTTATCAGAAAAACTGCCTCAATTCTAATTTTATATATAATAAAAAAAAATTATTCTAAATTTCATTAAAATTCACAGAACAACAAACCATTCCACAGCATGACCAATAGCACAAAAAACAAAAATAAAAAAACAAAGAATAATGGAACAGTCTCACTGTATGCTATCTGTATGGAAAAAAAAATTCTATTCATTCAGTTAGTCTTGGTTTTTGTCAATGTGAGTCTTTCCTCCGTGAGCAGTAACTGCAAAAATCGAATAGATGTTGATTTCGACTCACTCTCCCTCTTCTCAAGTAAACTAGTACTTCTAGATCTAGCCGCCAGAGCCACCATGATTCTCAGCCCCTTAGGTACAATCCCCTGTTTGAAATAATTTTCAAGGCATTGTACCTCCCAACCATTCTTTCAAATTTGGAATTTCTCCTGAATATGCTACGTCTGTCCTGTCGGAAAACACCTTGTCCGTATTTGATAACCATGCATTGGCATTAATGGGTGCAGAAAGAAAACCCGCGTCAAATCTATATTTCTAGCCCCCCTGAGCCACTCAGGGCACTACTAGGTATTGCATCCTAACCAGGATGCAGGGCCTACCTCCAGGGACCTGGAACACCAGTGCCAGCAACACCTAGACACAACAAAATCCTAGTTACTACTCCACACCAGGGGTAATTGGCTAGTCGGACACAAGGGAACGGCAACCTAGAGGGCGGAGTCAGGCCAAGGGATTAGACAACCTGGTGGGAGGGGACAGCAGTCAGTCTAGAGAAGTCAGTAGTAGTGAGTGAAAGTGGAAACACGTGCCTAGAGCTGGGTCGTGTAACGGTGACCCAGGGCACAGAAAAGTGGTCGCCAGGGAAGGTACACCCGAGTACCGCTATGACCAGAGTACTGACAGGGCACAGGGCCCTAAGTCAGGTGACAGTTTCATACTTCCTGGACAGTTCATACTACCTGCACAGTGAGGGGACCTTCACGGACCTCACTGACCCACAGATCCGGGGGCACCAGCAGTAAAGCAAGAATCAGGGTTCGGGACACAGACCAGCCCTACAGGGTCCACACTGCCCACTGTATGGACAAGGACACTGCCACAAAAAGGGACAGTTGGGACCCAATCGCTCCATGCTATGTTGACCCAACCACGCTGAGGGTGCTGGGGACAGAGCAACCGAGTCATCAACTGGCACTGGAACTACAGGGACCTGAACCAGCCATTCGAGGGTCAAGAGTGAGTAGAGACTGTTAACTACTACCCATGGTGTGGCCTCCATTATTACTACATCATATGTCTCCCAGGCTCAGCCCTACCTGCAGAGAGCCTACCACCACAGCTGCCATTACCACCAGCCCTGGGGATGATCAACTCAGCACTCAGCAGTAGAGTTGAGCGCGGTTCGAGGTTCTCCAGTTCACGGCTCGAGTGATTTTGGGGGCTGTTCTAGATCGAACTAGAACTCGAGCTTTTTGCTAAAGCTCGATAGTTCTAGATACGTTCGAGAACGGTTCTAGCAGCAAAAAGCAGGGCTTTTTACAGCTACAGTGTGCAGGAGCCATCGCTGGCAGCCTGCCAGAAGCTGGTAACCAAGATAAACATCGGGTATCCAAGCAAAGCGCTTTGGTTAGTAACCCGATGTTTATCCTAGTTACGTGCAGGAAGCCCACAGTTCCCCGCTCAGCTCACTCCGCCCCCTCCTGCATGCGGCATGTACACACACACTCACACACACACACACACACACGTCCCCAGCCATGCAGTCCACGACACTGACGTCCTCCTGGCACTCTGCACACATGGTCCCGCTCGGCTTACCTGCGGTGATGAAGTCCCGACCTCAGCGCTGTCACTGTCCTCCATGGCCGCCGCTTGTCACATCACCTTCTCTCGCTTCCGACCCGAGACTGACTAGCGGTGACGTCACAGGCCTCTCGCGATACTTGGCTGTGAAGGAGTGTCAGCAGTGTCAGTGTCAGCAGTGCAGGAGATCAGCGCAGGTAATGTACCTCGCTGACAGCAGCACTTGTCATCCCCTGCAGTGACCTGGGCTGACCCATTGATGTTAGCTCAGGTCACTGCACTGCTCTCCCAGCCAATGGGGAACATCCTGCTCTTCATTGACTGGGACAGTGTGGATCGTCATGGCAACCCCTTGGATTACACCAGAACTGGATTTGTTTTTCTTTCTAATAAATTGGTTAAAAAGGGAATGTATTGGGGAGTGTTTTTTCAAATAAAAATGTGTTTGTCGTCTATTTTTTTTTATTACTGACTGGGTTGGTGATGTCGGGTATCTGATAGACGACTGACCTCACCAACCCCAGGGCTTGGTGCCAGGTGACATTACACATCTGGTATTAACCCCATATATTACCCCGTTTGCCACCGCACCAGGGCACGGGATGAGCTGGGGCGAAGCACCAGGATTGGCGCATCTAATGGATGCGCCACTTCTGGGGCGGCTGCGGCCTGCTATTTTTAGGCTGGGGTGAGTCCAATAACCATGGACCTCCCTAGTTTGAGAATATTAGACCCCAGCTGTCTGCTTTACCTTGGCTGGTGATCCAATTTTGGGGGGACCCCTACGTGTGTTTTTTTTTAATTATTTAATTTAAAATAACAGCGTGGGGTGCCCTCAGTTTTGGATTACCAGCCAAGGTGTAGCTGCCAGCTGTGGTCTGCAGGCTGCAACCGTCTGCTTTACCCTAGCTGGCTACAAAAATAGGGGGAACCCTACGTCATTTTTTTTTTCATTTTTTTTGCTAAATACAGCCGCCCCAGAAAATGGCGCTGTCATAGAAGCGCCATCATCTGGCGCTGTATCCAACTCTTTCAACAGCCCTGGAGCCGGGTGGCTTGTTGGGTAATCATGAGTTAATACTGGCTTTGTTTTACTAGCCAGTATTAAGCCAGAGATTCTTAATGTCTGGCACGTTTGACCCGGCCATTAAGAATCTCCAATAAAGGGTTAAAAAAAACACCACACAGAGAAAAAATACTTTAATAGAAATAAATACACAGACACATTAGAGACTCCATCTTTATTACCCCCTGTCAGCCCTCCACGATCCATGGTCTTCTGTCTTTCTCGTTCAACAAATGCAGCTCTGCTCCATCACTGCTGCATGGGGGAAGACGCTGCTTCCGTGAAGGCTGCACGGGAAGCAGCGTGCAGCCTTCACTCCGTGAGAGATCAGTGCTGCTGGCTGCTGGCGGTGACAGACGCGTTACCATAGCAACAGGGCTCCGATCATGTGATTCCCGGAGCCGCGGTTAGCGGTGACGTCACCGCTAACTGCGTTGCTATGGCAACGGTGATCTCCGTTAATGACCGGCTGTGTCAGCCGGTCCCTAACGGAATGGGGAGTCGACCGTGTGCTAGAGCATGTCGCCGGTACACGGCGATACACAAATGTGCACCGTGTACCGGAGAGTGCAATGACAGGTCCTACATGACGCGTCATAGTCATGTGACCAGTCTGTGGCCAATGAGATAATAGCCACGTGACTGGTCACATGGCTATTTTGACGTCACGATAGGTCCTGCATCACTGCTGGCAGTGCTGGTCACCGGGAGGATTCAGCGATCATCGGATGGAATAGCGGCAGGAGACAGAGTGCAGGAGGGATCGCGGGGACCGGTAAGTGTTATGGCAATGTTTATTAACTGTATGTGTACATTTATAATGCGTTTTTATGTGTTTGTGATTGCCTCCCATTATAGCCTATTGGTTCGAGTTCGGTTCGTCGAACGTTCGCCGAACTGAACTCGAACGAGACCTCCGTTCGACGAACCGAACTCGAGTCGAACCACGGCCAGTTCGCTCATCTCTACTCAGCAGCGACGGTTCTACCATCCTACCCGCAATCCGCAATCACACAAATGACTTTACTCTCCCCTGTAAATATTCCCCATTAAAATAAGCACCCACTGCACGGGATCGGGCAACGGCCACCAAAGTGACATTACCCAGTTATACACTGGGTAAACCAAGTACCCCATTCCATGGGCAGCACATATTTACTTAAGCAGTACTTAAAGGGTCAAAAAAGGAAGGCAGAAAAATTCAGTTTTATAAGAACTACCAGGGAAAGCCATCGAGGAATGGGGGCACCAATTTCATTTAGGCCTGTGCCACACATCCGTGCCTCCGGCACGTGTTTGTCATTTTTTACACGTACCGGCGGCACGGAGACACTTTAACCAATGCTACCCTATTGTAGCAGGCACACACACGTAAAACCACACGGAACGTGTGTCCGTGTGCGTTTGTACGTGTGTGCGATTTTCAAAGCGCTGACATGTCCGGTTTTTCGCCGGCAGCACGGGTGTCACACGGCCCGCACCCGCACCACACGGGTGTAGTGTGGATGCGGTCCCGTGTGACACGCGCCGGAGAAAACACACATGTCAGTTAAAAAAAAAAAAACATTAACTCACCTTCTCCAGCCCTCCTGTCTCTGCCGCTGCTGCCTCTTGCTGCCGACCGCCGCTCATTATTCTCATTGAATATTCACTTCACAGCCTGGCAGCAGCAGCAGAGGGGAGACGGGAGGGCTGGAGACCGAGGATCAGCACCACGGACAGCAGCGCGGACATCAGGAAGGACCAGGTGAGTATAATAATTACTGATTCTACGTGTGCTATCGCGGATAGCACACGTAGAACACACGTGTCACGCACGTACCAGAGACACGTACTTACCTGCACACAACACGCAGGGAAAATACGTGTCTCTCGGCACGTGCGTGAAATTCACGTGAGTGTGGCAGAGGCCTTAGGGTGCGTGTGACGCAAGTTATATCTCCATTGATAGGTAGTGGAAAGACAGATTGAGGGCCATCTTAGTGAATGATTGCCCCTTTTGAGCACTACCAATTGATTTTCTGTGGATGTGATTTTTTCCATACAGGTTGCATACATTGAGACTGTTCCATGATCCTTTGTTTTTTTATTTTGTTTTTTTTTTGTGCTATTGGTCACGGTGTGGAATGGTTAGTTGTTCTGTGAATTTTAATGAAATTTAGAATATTTTTTTTTATTATATATAAAATTAGAATTGAGAACATCTTTCTAACATTGCTAATGATATTACTATGTATTCTGGGGTTACTAAACATTTCCTTGAACAACACAATGGAAATATTTACAATTTAGTCTTCTTTGGTGTGTGGAAAGAGTTAATTGTCCAGTCCGAGGAGGCGACTGGCATTAAAAACTTCTATTTAGAGAAGCTTTCTGGATCACACATTTGAACACTAAATACCCAAGAGGGATAAATTTCAGGAATGATACTTTATTTATTGTTTGTATTTGTAAATGTGAAGTTTAGAAACAGTTCTCAATATATTCTGATTATGGGCAGTCTTTCCATGTCCATGATTGGTTGATTGCATTTTAAATGTTTTCCCATGCATCAGAGCGACACTCAGTGAACAAGGGCCCAGCGCCTGAAACATATTTGAGTGACACAGACCTATTATGGTTTTTAAAGATCTTTGAATAAATTAGAAGTTTCATATACTTTGGAGACATCCTTTTTATGTATTCTGCATTGGACCGACAGCCCGGACCATGGATTTATCTCCAATCAGCTAAACAAGCGGGTATATCAATCTACTGAACACGGTGAGGCACAAAACCTTTTTGCTTGTAAAAAAAATTAAAATGGTTTTATACATATTAAAAAATATAGAAATCTGAGAATTGTAATATGAATTGGTATTCAGCTCTTCCTGAGTAAATACCTTGTAAGACCACCTTTCACGGCAATTACTGCTATAAGTATTTTGGGAATTGTCTCTACCACATTTGCAAATCTATATGCTGAAATTTTTCCCATTCTTCTTTAGCAAAATACCTATAGTGAGATTGATGGAGAGCGTCTGTGAACAGCAATTTTGAAGTCTTGTCACAGATTGTCAATGGGATTCGGGTCTGGGCTGTGACTGGGCCATTCAAACACATGAATATGTGTTGATCCATTGTAGCTCTGTCAGTATGTTTAGGGTCAGATGATGAACCTACACCCCAGTCTGAAGACTTTTATAGCCTATAACAGGTTTTCCTGTATTTAGTTCCATCCATCTTTCCATCAACTCTAGCCAGCTTCCCTGTCCCTGCTGAAGAAAAGCCTCCCCATAGCATGATGCTGCCACCACCATGTTTGATGGTGAGGATGTTGTTTTCAGGGTGATGTGCAGTTTTAGTTTTCCATTACAAATAGTGTAGAGCATCTATCCTAAAAAGTTCTACTTTGGTCTCATCTGACCAGAGCAACGTTTTCCACCATTCCATCCACCATATCATTTCATTTACATGTTCCAAATACTTGGTAGATTGTGTTGGTATATCACGTAAATCCCAATAAAACACATTTAAATTTGTTGGTGTAACTAGAAAAAATGTGGAAACGTTCACTGGGTATGAACACTTTTTCATGGAACTGTACATATATAAATAATTATATGTGGTATTGCTGCATCTTAAAAGCATAAATTCATCAAAATAATAAAATATGTCATCTATCAAGTAAAATCAGTAGATCAAAAAGAAATTGAAACATTAGAAATGTTTTTTTGTTGTTGCATTTCTGCAAAAAAAATGCAATAAAAAGTGATTAAAATATCGTAAATAAATAATAATAGTGTAAGTAAAAAATCCATCAACTTGGATGCAAATAAGGAAACAAACAAAAAAGACCTCACACGGCTCCATCCATGGAAAAGTGACAAAGTTACGGATCTTAGGAAATAGCAGCAGCAAGAAACATGTTTTTTGTTTACCACTTATTACATTATATTACTAATAATACTAATAAGAAAAATATAATTGACTTTCTTATTGCTATAATTGTGCAAAACTGGAGAATCATGTTGCCAGGATATTTTCACCATACAGATAACCGTAAACAAAAGCATAAAAATAAACCCATGAATAGTTATTTTCCAGTACATTGTAGGGTGAAATGAATGAAGCAAATAAAATTCTCTCTTCCTGCAAAAAATACCGGACATCATATTTTCAGCTATGTGGACGGAAGAGGAAAAAACAAAAATGCCAAAATAAACATTGTTTGCGGTGTGAAATGGTCTTATAAGAAGTGACGCATTGCGATGTAAGTAAGATACATGACCCGACCTTAGAGCTGTCATCTTGGCCAAACGGGAAACGGAAATATAACTGATGAGGGTTGTGCCGTAAATATCATATCAGATAACTTGTAATAAATAAGTTTGGACTCTATATGTGGGGACTATAACACTAATAAATCTCACGTCTCTTCTTCATAAGGAGCGTTCAGCTCTCTCTTCCTCTTCCTGCTCATCTCTTCTTCCTGGGAGTCTTAGAGAGAAGGGAATGTCACCATGAACATCTTCCAGAGACCTTACAGAGACCTATATTACCATGAGCTTGTAATATGAGAGCTGGACCTCCATTATATCATGGGCACAGCTATAGGCAATACACATGATTGGTGTCACACCTCGGTCCGGGTGCCGGAGGGAACCCAATAGCCACATGAAATGTCACATCCATTAGAAATGGCTCATAGTGTATGAGGGCCCTGCTACAGATGTTATTGAGGCCCATGGGCTTCATACCTCAGCATTATACAGGTGTATATTGGTAGCTCATCTACTAAGTTGTGCGCATCTCGCAAAAAAAGTAACTGTGATGAGATACTGGAGTAGGAAACGCCGGCCCTTTTTCTTAATTTCATAAGCGTGCACTGCCATGCCCTGTTTTGCCCTGCCTTCTCCCCGCTCTTCCCATTTGGCAGCAATTCTTTAAACTTGCATAAAAATGTCTAAATTCACAAGATTTTTGTACGACTTCATGTTGCAGAAAACGTTTGTGAATACTCAAAGTGTTTTCCTTCAGATTTCTGGTGAAAACACTGATAAATCTCATCCTTTGTGTTTCCCTATTGACTATAAATACATTTTCAGTAATTAAGCGATATAATAAAAGTGCAATCATTGTATTTGTTCTGGAAGATCACAGTTCAATCACCCTGGCTCCTTTCATTTTACATAATCCCTATATACAGTATGTCCTGCTCCTCTGTTGTTCACGGCATTCCCCAAAATGTCTGTAAACCCAATTCAGATAAATAGCAGTCGTTGAAATTTCGGGAATAAATATGACACATGGGACTATACCCTTAGAAACAGCAGAGACCCCTTATGGGTGCAATTTTGAGTATAAGGAAATCACTTAAAACAGAATTTTCCCTTTTTGTGTCCATGTCTCTGTATAATTATTCCATAAATCATAATATAATGACATAAGACACATTTTCCCTGTGACTTTCGGCTGACTCAGAAAGAGGTGACTTTTTCCTCCACTACCGGCCCGCTCCTGGCTAATAACTATGGAATAATAATGAATAATAATGACGACTACCATCAAATTACTGGGTTATTCTCTATTGTCCTTCATCTTGGATCCATCCATCAGACAGAATTGGGGAATGGAAGTGATAAGTCTTGGGTTTACTCTGGTCACCACCATTTATCTACTTTCTGGAGAATTTAGATGAAAATCTTTGTGTTTATTAAGTGTATTTCTGTTTAATTGGTAAATGGCTAACTGTGGTTGAGTTCTGGATGACCTGGAGCGATAATTCTAGGCAATAAATGATGGTAATTTACCACTGCTGATGACTTGAAGACAGTTGGTGTTATCTTCCAGAAGATGCTGATGTGCAGTAGGGGGTCTTCCTCCTCCAAAAATGTCACAGCAATCGCTAAATCACTTCCAAGATCAAAGTGAAGCCTGTCCTATCTCTATAAAAGCAATAGCAGACTGGCACCAACTGACGTTTTTTTTCTATTTTTAAACAAAAATTCTGCGATTCTATTGGTTGAAGCTTGCGGCACCCGCCATGATGGTTTATTCTCTAGCAAATTTAAAGAGAAAGTACACTCATATAAATGTAATGTTAAATTTAAAATATGACTTGTCCAATTAAGTAAATGAAAAATCTAAAGTTATTTTCAATCCTTCTTTTTATTGCCATTGGTGGGTGCCATGTTGTTATATGTCAATTCTTTGGCTAATGTTCAATCAGCATCTGGATAAAAAGTGTTTGTGACAAATGTATCTAATCTGTGTCAGATTCTGAAAGTTGATGTATGGAAGTATTTATTTTGGCATGACTTAGTTTAAGAGGTATTGCCTGATGTTTGGGGATAGATTTGTGGTTTTAGTGCCTTCACATCACCAATCCTACATTTTCCACCTATGTGGCTGCTAATTTGTGGGCAACCTCTATGTTTTGTCACCTCCTCTTAAGGCCACGTCTCACTAACACTAGAAGTTCCAGAGAGGGGTCATTTAATATTTCTTCCTTTGGAACCCAGAGACGAGTCGAATGACCTGAAGGATTTTAGCTAACATCCTATAATAACCATATTTTGTTCTGTAATTAAGGTCATTACTGTCGCACCAAAGGAGGTTGATATTTCCATTGAGTTTAGCCATTTAGTTTCTAGTTAGTTCTATTCAGTTTAGACTAAGGGTCCTCTTTCAGGACTTCAGGGGGGAGCTTGAAATTTCTGGGACTTCTAGTGCCAAGCGACATTGCTAGTGACATCGCTGCTGAGTCACAGTTTTTGTACCGCAACAGCGATCTTGCTAGCGATGACGCTGTGTGTGACATCCAGCAAAGACCTGGCCCCAGCTGTGAGGTCGCCGGTCGTTGCTGAATGTCCTGGACCATTTTTTGGTCATTGCTCTCCCGCTGTGAAGCACACATCGCTGTGTTTGACAGCGAGAGAGCAACAATCTGAATGTGCAGGGAGCAGGGAGCTGGCTTCTGCGGATGCTGTAAGCAAAGTACACATCAGGTAACCAAGCAAAGCGCCTTGCTTGTTACCCGATATTTACCTTGGTTACCAGCGTCCGCAGCTTCTAGAAGCCGGCTCCCTGCACATGTAGCCATGGCACACATCGGGTAACTATAAGCAAAGTGCTTTGCTTAGTAATCCGATGTGTATCATGGTTACGAAGCTCAGCGTCGTTACACGGGTCGCTGGTGGCTGATCTCTGTTCGCTGTGGAGATCTGCCTGTTTGACAGCTCACCAGCGACCATGTAGTGACGCTCCAGCGATCCCTGCCAGGTCAGATCGCTGGTGGGATCGCTGGAGCGTTGCTAAGTGTTACAGTACCTTTACATTTGTTTTTTCTTGCAACAGCCTCTGTGAGTAGTATGTCACACATGACGGCCAAAGAGCAGAGTCTAAAGAGAAGAGCATCCCAGCACGGACTGTATGCAATGAGCCTATGAAGAATGATGGCCAATAAGCAGGGTCTGAAGAGAAGAGCACCCCAGTATGGACAACTGTATACAGAGAACTTGAGAAGAATGACGGCCAATGAGCAAGATCTGAAGAGAAGAGCACCCCAGCATGTACAACTGTATGCAGTGATCCTGAGAAGAATGAGTTTGGTTGGCTTTGCTTTTAGAAAACATATTTTGTTAAATTATATCTGTTTTATTAAACACTTGTAGTCCCTTAGAAACTCCTCAACATTGAAATTGTAACACCAAGAAGAAAAAGTCATGAAATTATGAAAATCTCAGGATTTATTGACATGTTGGTTATATGTAAATAATGAAGAAGAAAAACAGAATATTGAAAACATTTTTATTTAGTATTGAGTATGAGCACAATGAGCAAAATTGCATGCACTTACACACCTTAGCATGCTTTTAATGAGGGTATTAATGGTTATCTGAGGAATGTTCTACCATGCTGAATGCACTTGGGCACACAAATCATCAAGATCTGCTGCTGGCAGCTCCCTTTGCAATTGCCGGCCAATGATGTCTCAGATATGCTCGATGGTAGATAAGTCCAGAGTTGCCGCAGGCTATGGTAGCATGTTTAAGCCATACAAGCTGCTCATATGTTCATAGTAGTATGAAGAAAATATAGCCTTGCGTTGTCGTGTTGAAATACAAGTCCTTAGACACTTTGGAGAAATGGCTGTTCACTGGTTCCACAACCAGATATATGTGATGTCGAGCCGTTAGTTATCTGGAATAAAGACTAGAGAAAGTTACAATCTCAATGTTGAGAAAGAAGTATGTATATCAATTCTGGAGCTTCTTCTGTTAGAACTCCATGTTGTGTTGTTTCTCTGTTATTAATCCTAGAAATGTATAAATAAATTGGGATCATGTTGTTACCATTTGGGAATGTGTTCATGCAAAGTCCAACAAGTTCTTCAATGTCAGTAATATGGATGTAGCTACCCAAAGACGGTTGTCTGAATTCATTTAGATGGAAGCTTACATTCCCAAGCAAGTACGCTCACCAGAAGAGACAGCCACACGTGTGTGCCCACCTCTCCATTCCTGGCAATGTGCAAAGGGGCCTTATTCTAATACTGTGTGTCCTGATGGGGGCATATCTTGACAATATGTCATAGATGGCCCACACGGGAGAACACCTTTAGGGTTTCATTTCATGTAAACCAAACAGAAAAACCCCATTAAAATCTAACCTTTAATAGCATACTTAAAAGGTCAGAAGACCAACACAAAAAACCCTTATAGTAGTGGGTGAGGTAGTGAGGGAACGAAATCCTAATGGGACAACGTTTTGAGGAACCTGACTACTGGACCTCTAGAACAGATGAGTAATAACCATGATATATGTGGTATTATTGGTGCTTAGTTTTACTCGCCTGGTCTTTTTATTATTATTATTATTATTATTATTATTTCACCTGTTTTCAGTTGGTGAATTAATTACAGTGCAGGGTGATCTAGGGATTGTTAGGGTTTCCCGTTTGTGAATGGGGGTGCCACAACCCTATGGCGTCATACTCTCCATTGCTTTGTAGGGATACTCAGGGCTCAACAGGGTGAGTTTTCTTCCCTACCTATACATGTTTTACATCATTGTTGTTATTAACATTATTATTAGGATTTTGTTCCCTCACTACCTCACCCTCACTATTATAGGAGTTTTTTGTGTTGGTCTTCTGACCTTTTAAGTATGCTATTAAAGGTTACATTTTAATGGGGTTTTTCAGTTTGGCTTACATACTATTGTACCCCTTTCTTTGTATTAGCTGCAGCTTTGGTTTTCTCAAGGTTTAATTTCAGGCCTGTGATGTTCTGGTTTAAGAATTCTGCTTGAGACTCTGATTTAAATCAAATATGTAAAACCAATCCAGCAGCCAAACAGTAATAACATCAATTATATTTTCCCAATATAAGAACCCAATGACATTAGGCAGACCAATATGAAGAGGGTGGGTGCCGCTCTGGATTCAGGTTTTTCTTGGCTGTTGGGTGACACCAGCCCCTTTGGCAGTGTTTTCATTTGGGACCATCTCTGTGACTTAGATGGCATGATGATGCCATTGTTTCAAAATAGCCAGTAAATGCCGAAAGGATCTAGGCGTGGCAACTACTGGTTGATGATGAGTTGGGAAACTGGAATAATATTTCCTTATTTTTTTACCCTCTGTGGCTCTCTCCACTGCTGTGTCACATGAGTGCCCTATGTTAGTTACAAGCAGGGGCATAACTACCGCAATCTCAGAGGTCGTGACTGCAACCGGGCCCGGCAGCTTAGGGGCCCACTCTGCAGATCAGCAAGCAGCTCCTTTCTTTCAGAGAGGAGCTGTGCAGTTCTGGCACAGACCATGCGGCCGCTATATGACCCGAAGCCGCCACTGACATCTGGCCCCCCTGCCCGGTGCCAGTGGCGGTGGCACTGGTCCCCCTCCCTCGTCATCACGCACAGCAACAATGAAGCGTGGAGCGGCTCGTGCAACTCCACGCATCATCATTCTCCCCCTGTGCCTGCACGGTGATGTCACTCCTGTGCAACTGCTGTGCTCAGAGCACAGAGAGCAGGATGGGAGGACGCCGACTGCAGCAGCAGGGGAACGGAGGAGATCTGAGGACGGAGCAGTGGGGGAACAAGGAGAGAGGTAAGAACTTGTTTTTTGTTTTTTTGTAAATAAGTGCGTACACGGTGGCCAGAGGCCAAGAGGGGCGGGTTGCTGCATTTACATGGAGCATGGAGGGGCTGCATTATAGATGGAGCATGGGGGGCTGCCTGCATTATATTATACATGGAGCATGGAGGGGCTGCCTGCATTATACATGAAGCATGGAGGGCCTGCCTGCATTATGCATGGAGAATGGGGGGGCTGCCTGCATTTTACATGGAGCATGGATGGCTGGCTGCATTATACATGGAGTATAGGGGGGCTGCCTGCATTACACATGGAGAATGGGGGGGGGGGCTGACTGCATTTTACATGGAGCATGGATGGCTGGGTGCATTATACATGGAGCATAGGGGGGGCTGCCTGCATTATACATGGAGCATGGGAGGCTGCCTGTATTATACATGGAACATGGATGGCTGGCTGCATTATACATGGAGCATGGATGGCTGGCTGCATTATACATGGAGCATGGATGGCTGGCTGCATTATACATGGAGCATAGGGGTGCTGCCTGCATTATACATGGAGCATGGGGGGCTGCTATGGGGGCTAAATTATAATATATGGAGGGCCATGGGGGCTACCTTATACATGGACTATGGGGGGTGCATTATAAAACATGAAGAACTATGTAGTGTAGTATAGTATATGAAGTACTATGGGGTGAATTTTTAATATATGGAGAACTATGGGGTGAATTATAATACATGGAGAACTATGGGAAATTCATTATAATAATTGGAGGGCTATGAGGGCTACTTTATACATGGAGGACTATGGGGTGAATTATAATGCATGGATGACTATGGGAAATGCATTATAATACATGGAGGACTAAGGAATTGCATTCTAATATATGAAGGTTTATGTGGGACCCTTTATACAATATGGAAGGCTATGTGGGGGCCATTATAGTATTATACTATATACAAGGGGGGACAAAGATACAAGCATGGGATGGGAACGTTTTGTATACTTTATTACATTTTAAGGGGTTTACAATAACAGGGGAGGGGGTAATTGAAGTATTTAAAATGCATTCTTAAAAATATTGTTGAAAGAACAAAGAAGGGGAAGAGGAAGGGAAGAAAGGGTAGGCTAAAAGTGGATGGAGAAGGGGTATTGGAGGGGAGGTGGGAATGGAAGGAGTTAGGGAATATAAAGGGGGAGGAGAAAGGGAAGGAGGAAGACGTTGAGACAATTTGTTAAGTTTCAAAGTCAAGCAAGATTATAAACTCATATTCATTTAGCACAGTATATAAACACATTCGGAAATAAGATATTACATTTCTATTAATTTAGAGAATTTCAAGGAACTAACTCAAAACAAGGTTTGGCATGTATTTCTGGGACCAAAGAGACCATCTTATTTTATATCTTTGATAGGTTTTTTCTTTTAACGCAATAATGTACTCATATAAATTATGAGCTGAAACCCTGTCCGTAACTTCTGAAATAGATGGGATTCTTTCTTCTCTCCAGTTGGCTGCTAATAAATTCTTAATAACTAAGAAAATGTGACAGGCAATGTATCTATATTTTTTCTTGTATTTTTCGTGCCATATAAGGGCTTGTTTTTTTGTGGGACGAGTTGTAGTTTTAAATGAAACCATAAGTTTTGCCATATAGTGTACTGGAAAACGGCAAAAAAAATTCAAAGTGCGGAAAAATTGCAAAAAAAAGTGTGATCACACAATAGTTTTTGGGATATTTTATTCACTGTGTTAACTATATAGTAACACTTATGTGTCAGTGTGATTGCTCAGGTTGGTGCGAGTTTGTAGACACGAAATATGTATAGGTTTATTTTTATCTAAGGGGTTAAAAAAATTCACAAGCGTATCCAAAAAAAGGGGTGCACGTTTTGCGCCATATTCCGAAACTCATAGCGTTCTCATTTTTCAGGATCTATGGCTCAGTGATGGCTTATTTTTTGCGTCTCGAGCTGACGTTTTTAACTGTACCATTTTTGTGCAGATGCTACTTTTTGATCGCCTCTTATTGCATTTTGCACAAAATGTGCGGCGACCAAAAAACGTAATTTTGGCGTTTGGAATTATTTTGCTGCTATGCCATTTACCAATCAGATTAAATGATTTTAAATTTTGATAGATCGGGCATTTCTGAATGTGACAATACCAAATATGTGTATATTTTTTAATATTTTTAACCCTTTAATTTTCAATGGGGTGAAAGGGGGGTGATTTAAACTTTTAGGTTTTTGGTTTTTTGTTTAATTTTTTAAAACTTTTTTTACTTTTTTTTTTTTACTTTACTAGTACCCCTAGGGGGTTATAATGATCATCAATCTGATCGCTCTGCCATATCTCCAGATCACAGCTACAGAGCTAAGATCTGCAGATATGCTGCTTTACTTTCAATGCTGGCTGTATTTTGGCATTGAGAGCAAATGACTCATGTTAACTACAGGCGTCATCACATGACCCTGTGCTACCATGGCAACCACCAGAAGTTACGTGATCATGTCACGTTACTTCCGATGGGGGCGGGGTAAGTCAGGATAATGGCGGCACACATATATATCTCGCTGCCAGATTTTCACAGCGAGATATAGGCTTTTAATAGTCGCGGGTGGAAGCGATTCCACCCGCGACTAGCAGGCACACATATCAGCTGTTGAAAACAGCTGATATGTGCGCAGATCGCAGCGGCCTGCCCACGGCAGGGGGCGGGGTTTAACCGCACACGATCCATGACGTACCCAGTACGTCATGGGTCGTTAAGGGGTTAAGTAAAGGACATCCCCAGAAAATGTGGATAAAGGATCCATTTTTCCCGCAACCTCTCCAACATAGTGGTGAGTTTTCAGCAGAAAACTTGCACAACTTTAGAATTGTATAGTACTATTTGGAATACACTTTATAATATGTCTCCTGAAGAGAAGCACAGGTTGCAGTTGCATAAGTTGTTTCCAGAGCTTGTTTCCATGTACTTATAGGAAATTCCTTGTGCAAATCTTTCTCCCAATTATTTAGGTTTAGCTTTTTCTCAAATTCATAATCTTCATTTAGTAAGGAATATATATTACTGGTTTTCCAAATAATTTGGCTTAGTGGATTATTCAATAAATTTATTATAGGTTTAGGAAGCTGAAATCTAGGTTTTTTGTTTGTAAGAAAATTTTCTATACGGTACTAAAATTTTTTCTCCTTATTTGGGATGTTGAATTTACTTTGTATATTTTTGAAGGACAAGATTTTGTTATTTTCTATTAGGTCGAGAAAATTGTTTATGTTGTATTGTTTCCATTTTATTATGTTCATTTTGGGACTCAGAACTTGTATTGTTTCAATTGGGCAACATTTAATATCCTCCAAAAGGACATTATCTTTCATCAATGTTTTAATAGGGATTTCCATGCCCATAGTTCTGCTTTACTTGTTTCATATTTAGTTAATGTTTTTTGTGTGTTTAAAAGTTGGGCCAAAATGATATCTGATTTGGGAATGTTTCGATTATAATGTTTTTCTATATGTACCCAACTATTTTTAAATTCTGTAATTAGACTATTTTGGGTCTGTTTAATGAGACTAGTTAATAATAAGCGTAAATATTCGGTAAACCTAGGCCTCCATTCCTCTTATGTTTACATAAGATTTTTTGGGAAATTCTAGGTTTCTTATTTTGCCAGATGAATAGTGATAACTGAGATTGTAGTTTCTGGATCCAGGGCTTAGGAATTGTTGTTAAACATCGGAATAGGTATAGAATTTTCGGCAAAATCATAGATTTATATGATATGACCTTTCCCATCCGTGAAACTTCAGTCATCTTTAAATTCTTCAATTCATTTTGTATGTTGTTTAATAATGGGGTAATATTCATAGATACAATTTTTTTGGTTGGGTTTGTAATGTATATCCCTAAATATTTCAATTTTTCAGTTTCCCACTTGAAGGCAAATTCCTTCTGAATACATTCTTTTAAATCAGGGGCTATGTTATAACCCAAAATTTGGGACTTAGAATAATGGATTTTATAATATGATACAGCTGAGAAATCATCCAGAATATTAATTGCATTTCTAAGTGACTCTAGTGGGTCGGTTGCACTAAGAATTACATCAACAGCATTTGGTGTGATTTTATACTGTTTGTGATTTGTGGAAATACCTTTTATATTTTCCATACTATGAAGAAAAAGACATGGATCGCACATCCCAAAAATACAATGATCTAAAGCCGCTAGGCAAAAAATTAAATAGAACATGAGGTTCTTTTGTTACCATTCTGATCAGATTGTATTAAGCCCACTGCCACGTCACGGCAAACCTCTTGAGTGGGTCCCTAACCTGACCTTTTTGTGCGGCACCGTGCACTGACCACCGCCGTAGCGACAAAGCGCCAACAGGGCGGGCGACCTGGTGCCTCACAGCACCCATGCTGCAAGGCAAAGCCCCCAAGGCTCCAGGCCGCGCCACCCCACCAACACCACACCACCACAACAGCAGCCACCACACAGCACCAGCACACAGTGAGAGGAGCTGTGCACTCACCTCCCACTGGCTCCCAAATGTGAACTGGGAGCAAAAAGAAGGCTGACCCCTCTTGCAGTCTCCTGCTGATTAAAATCACCTGTGCCAAATGGGGAGAGTGCAGATCCAAGCAAAAAAAGAAGGGGATAGACTGATATAAATACCATACTATGAAGAAAAAGACATGGATCGCACATCCCAAAAATACAATGATCTAAAGCCGCTAGGCAAAAAATTAAATAGAACATGAGGTTCTTTTGTTACCATTCTGATCAGATTGTATTAAGCCCACTGCCACGTCACGGCAAACCTCTTGAGTGGGTCCCTAACCTGACCTTTTTGTGCGGCACCGTGCACTGACCACCGCCGTAGCGACAAAGCGCCAACAGGGCGGGCGACCTGGTGCCTCACAGCACCCATGCTGCAAGGCAAAGCCCCCAAGGCTCCAGGCCGCGCCACCCCGCCGACACCACACCACCACAACAGCAGCCACCACACAGCACCAGCACACAGTGAGAGGAGCTGTGCACTCACCTCCCACTGGCTCCCAAATGTGAACTGGGAGCAAAAAGAAGGCTGACCCCTCTTGCAGTCTCCTGCTGATTAAAATCACCTGTGCCAAATGGGGAGAGTGCAGATCCAAGCAAAAAAAGAAGGGGATAGACTGATATAAATACCATACTATGAAGAAAAAGACATGGATCGCACATCCCAAAAATACAATGATCTAAAGCCGCTAGGCAAAAAATTAAATAGAACATGAGGTTCTTTTGTTACCATTCTGATCAGATTGTATTAAGCCCACTGCCACGTCACGGCAAACCTCTTGAGTGGGTCCCTAACCTGACCTTTTTGTGCGGCACCGTGCACTGACCACCGCCGTAGCGACAAAGCGCCAACAGGGCGGGCGACCTGGTGCCTCACAGCACCCATGCTGCAAGGCAAAGCCCCCAAGGCTCCAGGCCGCGCCACCCCACCGACACCACACCACCACAACAGCAGCCACCACACAGCACCAGCACACAGTGAGAGGAGCTGTGCACTCACCTCCCACTGGCTCCCAAATGTGAACTGGGAGCAAAAAGAAGGCTGACCCCTCTTGCAGTCTCCTGCTGATTAAAATCACCTGTGCCAAATGGGGAGAGTGCAGATCCAAGCAAAAAAAGAAGGGGATAGACTGATATAAATACCATACTATGAAGAAAAAGACATGGATCGCACATCCCAAAAATACAATGATCTAAAGCCGCTAGGCAAAAAATTAAATAGAACATGAGGTTCTTTTGTTACCATTCTGATCAGATTGTATTAAGCCCACTGCCACGTCACGGCAAACCTCTTGAGTGGGTCCCTAACCTGACCTTTTTGTGCGGCACCGTGCACTGACCACCGCCGTAGCGACAAAGCGCCAACAGGGCGGGCGACCTGGTGCCTCACAGCACCCATGCTGCAAGGCAAAGCCCCCAAGGCTCCAGGCCGCGCCACCCCACCGACACCACACCACCACAACAGCAGCCACCACACAGCACCAGCACACAGTGAGAGGAGCTGTGTACTCACCTCCCACTGGCTCCCAAATGTGAACTGGGAGCAAAAAGAAGGCTGACCCCTCTTGCAGTCTCCTGCTGATTAAAATCACCTGTGCCAAATGGGGAGAGTGCAGATCCAAGCAAAAAAAGAAGGGGATAGACTGATATAAATACCATACTATGAAGAAAAAGACATGGATCGCACATCCCAAAAATACAATGATCTAAAGCCGCTAGGCAAAAAATTAAATAGAACATGAGGTTCTTTTGTTACCATTCTGATCAGATTGTATTAAGCCCACTGCCACGTCACGGCAAACCTCTTGAGTGGGTCCCTAACCTGACCTTTTTGTGCGGCACCGTGCACTGACCACCGCCGTAGCGACAAAGCGCCAACAGGGCGGGCGACCTGGTGCCTCACAGCACCCATGCTGCAAGGCAAAGCCCCCAAGGCTCCAGGCCGCGCCACCCCACCGACACCACACCACCACAACAGCAGCCACCACACAGCACCAGCACACAGTGAGAGGAGCTGTGCACTCACCTCCCACTGGCTCCCAAATGTGAACTGGGAGCAAAAAGAAGGCTGACCCCTCTTGCAGTCTCCTGCTGATTAAAATCACCTGTGCCAAATGGGGAGAGTGCAGATCCAAGCAAAAAAAGAAGGGGATAGACTGATATAAATACCATACTATGAAGAAAAAGACATGGATCGCACATCCCAAAAATACAATGATCTAAAGCCGCTAGGCAAAAAATTAAATAGAACATGAGGTTCTTTTGTTACCATTCTGATCAGATTGTATTAAGCCCACTGCCACGTCACGGCAAACCTCTTGAGTGGGTCCCTAACCTGACCTTTTTGTGCGGCACCGTGCACTGACCACCGCCGTAGCGACAAAGCGCCAACAGGGCGGGCGACCTGGTGCCTCACAGCACCCATGCTGCAAGGCAAAGCCCCCAAGGCTCCAGGCCGCGCCACCCCACCAACACCACACCACCACAACAGCAGCCACCACACAGCACCAGCACACAGTGAGAGGAGCTGTGCACTCACCTCCCACTGGCTCCCAAATGTGAACTGGGAGCAAAAAGAAGGCTGACCCCTCTTGCAGTCTCCTGCTGATTAGAATCACCTGTGCCAAATGGGGAGAGTGCAGATCCAAGCAAATAATTTTATATTTTCTCTTACTCTAATTTTTTCAGCTAGGGGTTCCATCATTATGGCAAATAATAAAGGAGAGAGTGGGCAGCCCTGTCTGGTTCCATTGCTTATAGGGATATTTCTAGAGAGGAAGTTACTGACGTAGATTTTTGCAGTGGGTTGGAAATACATTTCTAATATTAATTTTAATATCTGACCATTAAATCCGAATTTTTTCAAGGTTGCTATCATGTAATCCCAGTGGATCCTATCGAAAGCCTTCTCTGCATCCAATGAAAGCAGCAGAGAAGGCTCCCGATTTTTCTCAACCAGATCCACCAGGTTTAAAATTTTACACGTCGCATCAGATGACTGCCTGTCTTTAATAAACCCCACCTGATCCAAGTGGATCAAATTAACGAGAATTTTCTGAAGCCGGCTTGCAATAAGCTTAGAGAGGTGGGAAGTTTTGTGCTGAGGGAAAAGGGCTCTTTCCCTCAGCACCCAGCTTTCCCATGCTCTTCTATACATCTATCACAACCCAGCTCTCCTATGCTCTGATATGGGAAAGCTGGTTGCTGAGGGAAAATGTATAGCAGAGCATGAGGAAGCTGGGTGCCGAGGACAAGATGGATATCAGAACATAGAAAAGCTGGGTGCTGATAGAGGGATTTCAGATAATGGGAAATCTGGGTGCTGAGGGTAAGAGCCAAGTGTCAGCGTCAGTATCCCGTACCCCAAGTGTCAGTGTCATTGTCCCGTACCCCAAGTGTTGGTGTATGGGGAGTGGGGGGGGCCAGGTCCGAACTCTGCACCGGGGCCTATCAAACTCTAGTTACGCCACTGGTTACAAGTATAACTACGATTTATTTTTTTACTTACTGCAGGGTATTGGCTCATTGTTATTATTTTAGGTTTTGTTTGTTAATGGCCACAATGTGAATTAGCACCTATACATTACACTTATGCCAACTGGTGTTGGTCCAGTTTTCCACTTTTGCAAATATTGTTAGCTTCCAGTGAACGCTGTCGGCACAAAACTGTCACTGTGTGTTTATATGCAGTGATGCAGTGACAGTTCAAAGCCATGATGTACATATCATGTCATGGTGTGGGACCTGACACCTGTCTTTAAAGGAATTAAAGCAATATAGAAAGAAAAAATGAAAATGTTATTTTTTCCCACAAAAATGTTACTTTAGGCCCAAATTTTGCATTTTCACAAGGGTAACAAGTGAAAATGCAAAGTACTATTTGTTGTGCAGTAGCTTCAGAGTACGCCGATACCCCATATGTGGTAAAAATCTACTGTTTGGTTGCACAGCAGGGTAAGGAAGGGAAGAAGCGCCATTTGAATTTTAGAGCACAAAATTGTCTGGGTTACACTCCCTGACAGAAGTTCTGTCGCTTATCCATGTTATGTAAATAAAATCTTATAACCTGACTTTAAATTCATCCATTGGTTTTATAAATTACTCTTTTGAAAGCTGAAACCCTCCCAAATTTGGTTTAGGTTATGAAAATAAAGTTGCTGCAAAGCTGAAATATTGATCATTTAATGAACACACGAGGGTCAGATTTTGTCAAGACAAAAGTTTTGTCGTCCACAGAAAGTAAAGTAAAATTCAAACAAATAATTAACTTCTAATACAAAGATATGTTGCATAACATTGGTGAATTAAGTTGTGGTGCTATTAGAGCCATATTTAATATTTTGTGGGACTTCCATGAGCTTGAAGGACTGCATCCATGCGGTTCAACAATGATTCATACAATTTATTGATGAAGTCATCAGGAATAACAAAGAATGCAGTCTTACATGCCTCCTAGAGTTCATCTAGATTCTTTGGTTTTGTCTTCCAAGCTTCCTCTTTCATCCTACCCCAAACATGCTCAATGATGTTCATGTCTGGTGACTGGGCTGGCCAGTCCTTGAGCACCTTGATCTTCTTTGCCAGGAGAAACTTTGTTGTAGAGATGGATATATGAGATGGAGCACCATCCTGCTGCAGAATTTGACCCCTTTTATGATTGGGAATGTAAAAGGTAGCTAATACATCTTGATATTTTAGGCTATTGATATTTCTTTCCACCTTGCAAATGTTTTGCACACCCCTATACTGAATGTAACCCCAGACTATGATCTTTCCACCACCAAATATAACTGTTTTCTGGGTGTATTTTGGATCCATATGGGCTCCAGTAGTTCTCCTGCAGTATTCGCGGCGGCTGTTGTGTAATTCAACTGAAGATTCATCAGAGAAATTCACCTTCTGCCACTTTTCCAGGGTCCATCTGTTTAGCAGGCTGTGGGACTTGGCAAATGCCACTTGTTTTTTAATTGCCTTTTATATGACAAGGCAACAAAACTTTTGTCTTGCCAAAATCTGACCTTTCTGTGTTCATTAAATGATCAATATTTCAGCTTTGCAGCAACTTTATGTTCATAACTTAAACCAAATTTAGGAGGGTTTCAGCTTTCAAAAGAGTAATTTATAAAACCAATGGATGAATTTAAAGTTAAGTTATAAGCTTTTATTTACATAACATGGATAAGCGACAGAACTTCTGTCAGGGAGTGTAGCTAGCAGACACCATATCGCATTTGGAGAATCCCTGATGTACCTAAACAGAGGCGTGACCACATTTTGGAAACTAGACCCCTCTAGTAATTTATCTAGACATTTGATGAGCACCTTGAACCCCCAGGTGCTTCACAGAATTTTATAACGTTGAGCCGAGAAAAGAAAAAATTATATTTTTCCCAAAAATGTTGGTTTAGCCCCAAAATTTGCATTTTTACAGAGGTAACAAGAGGAAAGGCACCATACAATTTGTTGGGCAATTTCTCTTGAGTACGGTAATATCCCATATGTAGTTGGAAACAAGTTTTCAGGCACAGTGCAAAGGAAAGAGCGTATATCAAGAGCAGATTTGGCTGGAATGGTTTGCGGACTCCATTTGCAGATCCCTTAAGTGCCAGAACAGAGTAAATCCCCTCAAGTGACCACATTTTGGATATTACACCTCTGTGGGAATTAATCTATGGGTGTAGTGACAATTTAGTCTCTGGAAAAACACCCATGGTGTCAAACACAGTGAATGTTGAGGATGGGAGCCATAGCGTTTTCCAGAGCCTTTGTGTTACCACTAACGTGGAAGACCCCTATGTTTCCTTTAACAGAAGATGGACCTAAGTGGGGACTTGTTTTTCTGTGGGTTGAGTTGAATGCTATTTTTTGGCAATTTCGGGTACAGAACATTTTGGATGAATTCACATTGATCCTGTCCTCTATGCTGGGTACTTACATAAGGGTTTCCATCTACATCTTTGAAATACATGATTCAGGTGAAATCCCTGACGGATCCTATCACTATATTGAGGCAGTAGAGTTACTCCGGACTCAGTTTGGCCTCTGTTCAGTGGTGTCCATCTTCTCAAAGTTGAACAAAAGTGTTGATGACTGTGCTTTTGTGCATGTCTGAAAAGAGGCATAAAAACATGGACACTGCCAAACCACCAGTCAGATGGGAGATCAGAATGACTCCCTCTGCCTCATTACAGGGAATTTTCCATTGGGAATATTGTCTGAAGCATGTAGCGCGCAAGATGAATATTAGCCACGCCGTACTGTGATCTCTGGGAGGCAGAATGAACAAATCATTAGCAGTTGAATGTGACGCCCCTGGGCTATGGGGTACTCGGTCACAGGCGATGTACTACTGGGATGTGTCACTTGGTGGCCATTGCCTAGTTCCGTGACCCTGGGGGTCGCTTTAAAAGGGGATTATATACAGGGGAATTGTTAATAAACTTTATGTCGTGACGCCACTTGCGTGTTGCGGTTATGGTGATGGAACCATCGCTGCACAGTCTCTCCGCTGGGACTGATGTTGACAACAGCCTGGATGTTGGGCCCTCCATAAGTAGGCCCGGGGCCCCAGGGGGTAGATGATAGAGTTAGGCGTGGAAAGAAGGTAGGCACACAAGGGGTTACTGTGTAACTGGTTCTCTTTACTCACAGTAGCTGGTAACTGGTACCTGAAGGAAAGCTGGTATTCACCTCTGGTTCCCTTAGTCCCAGTGCCGGGTTGATGACCTGTTGGTTTCTTTCCCCTGCACGTTTCTCAAGTTGGTGGGCCCCCATGGCTTGGAGCATCTGGGGGTCCCCTCCTGTTTGACTCTCAGTCTCTGGTCCATACGACGGGCAGTGTAAACCCTGTAGGATCGGTTTTCCGTTCCGGTCCCTGGTTCTCCCATTACTGCTGGTGCACCCAAATTTCTAAGGTCAGTGAGGTCCTGGATGGTCCCCTCACTGTGCAGATTTTATCAGGTCTTCCTGGAGCGTTTGCCTGACCTAGGACTCTGTTCCCCATTGGTACTCTGGTTCCGGGAGTACTTCACCGTACTTCGCCGGCAACCACACACTCAGGTCACCGTTACACTCCCATGTCAGAGCAGTTACATCTGTATCCTCTCACTAGCACTTACTAAATGTCTAACTGTCCGTTCCCTACCTCCTGGTTGTCATCTAGTGGACTGGGTCGGCTCCACCACCGGGTGGCCATCCATTGGTTCCAATTCTAGTTTTTCACCAGTACTTGGGAATGGGAAAAACTGGGATTATAGTGTGTATTGCTATTACCGGCACTGGTCTTCCAGGTCCCTGGGGGTAGGCCCTGCATCTTTGACAGGATGCAGTACCTTGTAGTGCCCTGTTGGGTTCAGGGGCGCTACATTGAAGAGTTGGCTTTATTTATTAATTTTTTATGTCTTTCACCCTGCGTTATAAGTGATTAGGCAGCTATATTCCTCCAGTCAGTACAATTACAGCAATACCAGATTTATATAGTTGTTTTAGGTTCAGCTACTATGACGCTAAAAATCCTTTTTTTACAAAATAAAGGGTTTTTTGCATCACTGAATTTTGAAGACTACAAATTTTTATTTTTCTGTCATTAGAGTCATGTGAGGGCTTGGTTTTTTGCGGGATGAGTTGGAGTTTTTATTGGCACCATTTTGGCCTACATTATAGTTTTGATCGCTTTTTATTCCACTTTTTGTGAGGCAGAATCAAGAAGAAAGAAATTTACTAGATGTTTTTTTTTACATTGTTCACCTTGTTGTAAAAGTGGCAATTACTTTTCTTTCATTGGAAACAAATCCGTTTTTTTCTTACATTGATCAGTTTCAAATGGAAGAAAATTGGTGGATATTTAACAGATCCGTTTTCCCTAGACTTCAATGTTAAAAAAAACGGATCGAGTTGAAATTATTTTTTTTAGCCAGACAAAAATATTGTGTAAGCAGAACATTATTGTCAACAGATTGCTGCTGGATCCATTGTAATGGATGATTACTGGACATGTGAAAGTAGATTCACAGTGTACCCAGGAAGCTGCCGGTAAGGAGTGTGGGGGGTTATACACAGAAAAGAAGACTTAGCTCTGCTACATCTACATCAGACAAACCAGGATTCTATCAGCACCTACAGAAAGCCGTCCGATAAGGGACAAATCGATGGAATCAGGCTTTCTTCACCTACAGTCATGGCCAAAAGTTTTGAGAATGACACCAAAATTATATTTTCACATGATCTGTTGCCCTCTGGTTTTTAATTCTGTTTGTCTGATGTTTACATCACATACAGAAATATAATTGCAATCATATTATGAGTACCAAAAGGTTATATTGACAGTTAGAATGAGTTAATGCAGCAAGTCAATATTTGCAGTGTTGACCCTTCTTCTTCAGGACCTCTGCAATTCTCCCTGGCATGCTTTCAATCAACTTCTGGACCAAATCCTGACTGATAGCTGTCCAATCTTGCATAAGAAATGCTTGCATTTTGCCAGAATTTGTTGGTTTTTGTTTGTCCACCCGTCTCTTGATGATTTCCCACAAGTTCTCAATGGGATTAAGATCTGAGGAGTTTCCAGGCCATGGACCCAAAATCTCTATGTTTTGTTCCATGAGCCATTTAGTGATCACCTTTGCTTTATGGCAAGGTGCTCCATCATGCTGGAAAAGGCATTGTTGGGCGCCAAACTGCTCTTGGACAGTTGGGAGAAGTTGCTCTTGGAGGACATTCTGGTACCATTCTTTATTCATGGCTGTGTTTTTAGGCAATACTGTGAGTGAGCCGATTCCCTTGGCTGAGAAGCAACACATGTATCGTTTCAGGATGCTTAACAGTTGGCATGAGACAAGACTGGTGGTATCGCTCACCTCTTCTTCTCCTAATAAGCTGTTTTCCAGATGTCCCAAACAATCGAAAAGGGGATTCATCTGAAAAAATGACTTTACCCCAGTCCTCAGCAGTCCACTCCCTGTACCTTTTGCAGAATATCAGTCGGTCCCTGATGTTTTTTCTGGAGAGAAGGGCTTCTTTGTTGCCCTCCTTGAAACCAGGCCTTGCTCAAAGAGTCTCCGCCTCACAGTGCGTGCAGAAGCACTCACACCAGCCTGCTGCCATTGCTGAGCTAGCTCGGCACTGCTGGTAGTCCGATCCCGCAGCTGAAACAGTTTTAAGATACGGTCCTGGCGTTTGTTGGTTCTTCTTGGGCGCCCTGGAGCCTTTTTGGCAACAATGGAAGCTCTCTCCTTGAAGTTCTTGATGATGCAATAGATTGTTGACTGAGGTGCAATCTTTGTAGCTGCAATACTCTTCCCTGTTAGGCCATTTTTGTGCAGAGCAATGATGGCTGCACGTGTTAGAGATAACCATGGTTAACTGAAGAGAAACAATGATACCAAGCACCAGCCTCCTTTTAAAGTGTCCAGTGGTTTCATTCTTACTTAATCATGACTGATTGATCGCCAGCCCTGTCCTCATCAACACCCACACCTGTGTTAATGGAACAATCACTAAAACAATGTTAGCTGCTCCTTTTAAGGCAGGAATGCAAGGATGTTGAAATGTGTTTTGGGGTTAAAGTTCATTTTCTTAGCCAATATTGACTTTGCAAGTAATTGCTGTTAAGCTGATCACTCTTTATGACATTCTGGAGTATATGCAAATTGTCATTAGAAAAACTTAAGCAGTAGACTTTGTAAAAATTAATATTTGTAGCATTCTCAAAACTTTAGGCCATGAGTGTACATAATGCTGCTCTCAGATCACAGCAAAATCCTGCTGACAGATTCTCTTTTTTACTAGTTCCACCACAACAGTATTGCTGGCTTTTGCAGATATTTACTTTTTGTGCATGAATCTAAGGTGAAGTTCCTTCCTCCAGACATTTATTTTTACTTGAACCTTCTTAGCCAGGGGTTAGTAACCCCTTAAGGACCGAGCCATTTTGTACATTAATGATCAAGCCTCATTTTTTAAAATCTAACCAGAGTCAGTTTATGAGGTTTTTTCGTGACATGTTGTACTTCATAGTAGTGGAAAAGTTTGGTCGATATTATTTGCGTTTATTTATGTAAATATAAAAAATTTGCCTCAAAAAAAGTCTCAATTTTCAAACTTTGAATTTTTATGCCATTAAGCCATATTGTTACACCATGCAAAATAGTTAAGAAAAAATATTTGCCACATGTCTGCTGTACATAAGCACCATTTCTGAATCATATTTTTTATGTTAGGAAGTTAGAAGGGTTAAAAGTTTATTAGCAATTTCTTATTTTTCCAACAAACATTTACAAAACCATTTTTTTAGGGACCACGTCACATTTGAAGTGACTTTGAGAAAGCTATGTTACAGCAAATACCCCAAAGTAACACCTTCCTAGATTACTCCCCTCAAAGTGCTCAAAACCACATCCAAGAAGTTTATTAAGACATCAGATGCTTCACAGGAACTAAAGCAATATGGAAAGAAAAACTAAAAGTTTTACTTTTTCCCACAAAAACTGTACTTTAGCCCCAGTTTCTTCATTTTCATAGGGGTAACAGGAAAAAATGCACAACATAATTTCTCCTACGTATGGGAATACCACATATAGTATGTGGGGGGAAAACTACTGTTTGGGCACACAGCAAGGCTGAGAAGGAGAACTTTTTACCTTATGGAGCACTGAATTGGCTGGAATCAATAGTGGACAACATGTCGCGTATGCACAGCCTCTTACATGCCTTAACAGTGGAAACCCCCATAAGTGATCCCATTTTGGAAACTAGACCCCTCAAGGAATTTATCTAGATGTATGATGAATACCTTGAACCCCCAGGTGCTTCACAGAATTTTAAAACACTAAGCTGAGAAAAGAAAAATTATATATGATATATTTTTCCCCAAAAAATGTTGTTTTAGCCCCAAATTTTCAATTTTCACAAGAGTAGCAGGAGAAAATGCACTATACAATTTGTTATTCAATTTCTCCTAAGTACAGCAATATCCCATATGTGGTTGAAAACTACTGTCTGGGTTAATGGCAGGGCTCGGAAGAGGAGGAGAGCCATTTGACTAACGGAAAGCAAAATTGACTGTAATAGATAGCGGACACCATGTCACATTTACAGAGCCCCTGATGTGGCTAAACCGTGGAGCTCCCCCACAAGCGACCTTATTTTGTGTACTAGACCCCTCAAGGAATTTATCTAGAAACTAGACCCCTCAAGGAATTTATCTAGAAATGTGCTTCGTGTACGCATGTGACTTCCTCAGGGAAATGTGGATGAGTTAGGGTTACAGAGCAGGGGGTATTTAAACAGTGTACTGCATATATACTCTAATCACACATATTTAATAACTATTGGGCTGATTATTTCACTATAACATTAATGCATGGCCACATAAATACATACATTTTTGACCTATATCCTGGTTTTAGACATTACCTAACCTATACACAATATTGGAATTGTTTAAATACTACTTACAACTACAGCATACTAGTTTCTGTCTATTTTCAGGCTATTGGCTATTTTCTGGTAATTTGTTACTTGTATGGTCCTATATTTCATACCCTCTGCTGCCTTCTCACAAGGGAACCTTGTCTGTTAATGCACTTTATATATTAAAACTACTTTAGAGGAGACAACTTTTAATCTATTTTTTAAAAAAATCACACAGTTTTCTTTTATATCACTTTGACCGCCACTAGTTGAGAGTTGTTTCTCACTATTTGTGAGGGTCTTTTTGAGATATAACTGCCTTTACTAACCCTGACATGTGCAGTAAATGACTGGAGACAGCTCCTAAGACATGTACATAAGAGCTTTTTCACCTACAATCCCATTTGCCGGTTTCATCCTTCCTTTATTTACCAACTAATCGCAATCACTGGTTAACATCCACATCATCATGGAACATCAAGTTTTTTCAATGGCCTCCTGATGAAGTTGTTGTTCAGGAGAAACGCGTCGAGGCTGAGTTATCGGACCTCACCATCAAGGGAAGTGACAATTCAGATGTTATCATTCTATTTGATATCTTGCATTGGAACTCAATGTATGTCCATATATTGAATTAATGTTGCTAAGAAAAAAGAGTTTTGTCCAGCTCACCTGCTCAGTGGAGACCAGGCTTGAACAAGTAATCCAAGAAGATTCCAACAATCCAGTCCAAAAACTTTTTTTCTTAAAATATATACATTTTTATTTTTAAATCATGTTTAAAAGTCCAATACAGGGTCAACATAAGCCCAAAAAGGGACGCGTTTCAACTTGTTGTTCTTAATCTGTCTCTGATATTGTTGACAGATTAAGAACAACACGTTCGAAACGTGTCCCCTTTTGGGCTGATGTTGACCTTGTATTGGACTTTTAACATGATGTAAAAATAAAAATGTATATATTTTAAGAAAAAAGTTTTTTGGACTGGATTGCTGGAATCTTCCTGGATTACGAATTAATGTTGCTGTCTGACTCTGAACCATAGTCTTTAACCGGTGTTTTATGCATTTGAACTGTAGCCCTATGATTGCTACAAACACTGTGTGTCATATATATATATAATCTTGGATTCTCTGCATTATTCTGTTTATTGATTTTGACTCATTAGTGCCAATAGTGGATTTCTGATATCCCTTTTTTGTCAGTGGATTTTATATTCACACGGTGTTGCACTTGGCACATTATATCACTTTTTGGTAGGGACATACTAGGGAGCAGGAGGGAAAGCTGTGGTTGAGTGAGGACACCACTTGCGCATTTCAGGGTGCGAACCTCTGCGGCTAGGTAGGGTGTTTCATCAGGGTCAATGTTAGGGCTTTACAGATTGAAAATTGTGCTTGTATCCAGCACACAGCTCATGGATGCACATTGTATTGATATTCATCTTATAGCTCCTTCAGTTGGGTTCCCCTCTACAGATTATCACTATACACCATTGGGGAACACTCCAATTTTTGCATTTCTGTTTTATTTTAATGCATAACCAGTAAAGTTTTGTCTTTTACCATAGGAATTTTTGATTTTGGTAAAGTTAACATTTCCCCCCTTCCACATGAGCTCTATTAATCTACGAGCAATAAATACAATTATTCATGGATTGTAGACATCTTTGTTTTTCTTCATTTTCGTGTTGCCTCTTCTGAATGTACATATTCACTCCTTCTCCATAGTTCCATATCCTTCCCAGCGCAGAAAGAAGGGGGGACGACATTATAAATGCATCACACAGGCCGCAATATACGAGTATAACTTTCACACAAGAAAAGACTCAGACCAAGTAAAGAAAGTTAAAGTATGTGATATTTATTAATACTGTATGTGTTATATGTAAATGTTTGCTACCTCCCATCACTCACGAAGAGCGTACAGCGACACTCAGGTCAGGAAAAACCCCCAGTGGAGGAAACCTGCAGGGAATCCATGGCCGCTGTACTGCCCTTCCTCTGGGCATACTAAAGGAAGTTAACACTATATATCATTCAGTGTGTGTTTGTATGTATGTGTGGTATGCATGTGTGTATAGGCTTGTGTGTATGTATTATGTGTGTTTTGTATGCACATGTGTGCGGTATACATTACCCGCTCCTTTTGTTGGTCATCCATCATGGTCTTCTCCTCTCGGGCAGCAGGATCTCCTAGTGAGAAATGAATGTACAGAAGACATAAGAACCATAACTGTATTTTGTACTCACCTGACATGCAGTATACTATTTCACAGTTTAGTTATATCTTTGATTTCCTACTTCTCTATGGCATTAATGTTTACTTACCATTGATAATATTAGTCAAGGATCTCAACTGATGTCCCAGGGTCCACTGTTGTGTCTATCCGGCTAATGATGTTTCCATTCACTTCCCATTTGCATGGATGTAAAATGATGTTTCTGCAACGGGCACAGGACAGTGGCCTCCTCCATGGGCCATGGACTTTGAGCTCCCATGCATTCCTCTCCCAGTACCGTATAGCCCAGCTGTGATGGATCCGCCGGTTTCTCATCCACACCCAATGGGAAGGGTCTTGTGCCATGATCTGGAATTACATCATATATAATGAAATTTGTCTTCAGTTGACAGCTGTATATATATATATATATATATATATATATATATATATATATACTAACCAGATCACATGTGGCCCGGTCCACCCATGCTCTGAAGTCCATCCGGAGGAGCAGCTGGTCGCGTTGATAATGCAGCTCTTCTTTCCGCTGTTCCCAGGTTCTTCCTAACGCCCACGCGTAGATTTCTTCACGGAATTCTTCAACATCCTCTTCAAACTGGTTTGCTAAAAAGCTAAAAATAAACACAAAGGGTATGACCCATATACTTCAATATATACTGCAAGTGCAAAAGGAAGGGTTGAATATAAATGATACCAGTGATGTAAAAACCAGCCAATATGGACCCAAGTAAGTCATAAGGCCGCATAGTACGGATCTGATCACCCGTTAAAAGCTGCTTTTAGCAAACGCTAGAAGATTTCATAAATCTCATGCACATGTTGCTTTTTCTTTCTGAATTTGAAATCTACAGCATGTCAATGGTTGAAAAATGGGCATTTTGACTACAGTAATTTTACTTCCAGAGAGCAGATTTTGGCTGCAGAAAAAAAAACCACAAGAATCATGCGTGTGAACACAGCCCAATATATATAGGCAGTCTATCCTCTCTTTGCAGATAGAATGATAAAATATTTTTTACTTTCCACTTAGATAATGACCATAATTGTGTTTCCGTCTATAACTAATATAAATATTATAAAATACCGGATCCACAATTATTCAGAGCTTTTCTTTAAACATGTTTCCTTTAAAACACTTACAGGGCTGGAAAGAAGTTCTGTCTATATTCCTCGGTGCTCAGTCCGGCTCTCTTGAAGTACACGAGGACCATGGCCAGGAGATACTAGTGGAAGAAGACAAGAAGTCATATTTTGGGAATGACTTTTTGCTATAGATAACTGTATGTCACTGTATTTTATGATGAATAATGTAATTCTGTAATCTGAATAGAAAGGTCACTGACTATTGTGCACCCTGTAATACCGCTCTCCATGTATGTGGATGTAAAGTGTTAATCCTGGTAAAGGGAACCCGTCATCAGGACACTTATCCTCAGAAAAGGCCTTTCACTGCTGACTCCGTCAATACTTTGCTTGCAGTAATTCCTCACTCTTCTCTCAGTGACCGGCCTTCCCAGGCTGAGATTCTGCACCAGGTGCCATCATTGCCCACAGTTGTCTCCTCAGAGGCGGTGAAGCATGCGCAGTAAGATCCTGATGATATTAGCTAATCCGCACATGCACCTCCCCATCAGATGAGATGACCGCGGGCAATGATGGCAACTAAAGAGTCTAATATGTTCATGACAGGTTCCCTTTAAAGACATTCCCTGGCTAATTGTTCTTGTATTTTGCCATTATAAAGATACCTTGTCTGAAATCCTTAAACAGATGTCTTTTGCCAAAAATAGCTGGATATCCTCATCTCCTGGGGGAAAAGATAAAATAAAATATTTAATAAATTACACATTATTAAAATGAATTTCTGTAATATTAACCCCTTCCTGATGTATAACATCAGGTCCCAGTTTGTGATATGAGCTAAGACATTAAATATAAAATAAAAATAAGGTTATTTGTATCACTGTGTCCATAAAAGTCCGTTCTATTAAACTTAATTAACCTTATAGGCAAATACCATAACAGGGAGAAAAAAATCCAAATGCCACAATTGTGCATTTTCAGTCACTGTAATGCCGCACATAAAACCCGCAATAAGTAATCAAAAAATTACATCAACCAAAAATCAACAAGAACTCTATGTCACTCAAAAAACAAGATCTTACCCAACTGTATTGACCAAAAATGGAAATGTATTAAAAAAATGTCAACATAGGCAATTGTTTTTTGTCTTTTTCAAATTTCCAATTTTTTCATTGTCACATGACTCATGGTGTCCAATTCGTGGGCAGAATGAATCAGAGCCCGGCTACACGATTGTAGCTAAGTCTGTTATTCTCTAAAATGACGTTTCAGAAGGGATAAAGTGAGAGGATTCGGCTGAGGTCTATAACTGGACTAGTCTCGCCCCCAGCTATGGTCCCTGGCCGGATGTTCAAACTTTTCTATTTCTGAAATGTCGGTGAGTTTCAGAGAACATAACAGGCAGCAAACGTATAGCCGGGCTCTGATTCATGCTGCATGTAGTTTGGTATTGCGGTAATTTTACTGACCTGGAAAATCATATTTTTACAATGTAAAAATGACAAAACACAAAATAACAATATCAGAATGTACTGGAATTTTGATCCTGTCTTCCAGTACACTTAATAATAAAATGAATAATGATGTTCAAATCTGCAACCTATACTGAAAAAACCAAGTCCTCATATGACTATGGCGATGGAAAAATTACAGTTATGGCTGTCAGAAGAAAAGGACATGAAACGCCCAAAAACATAAAATCACCATGTCGTGAAGGGATTAATGTTGATGGACTATCCTTAGCAGTGTCCACTTCACTGGATACCCAGACAGAACACTACATATACAGGTGTGGCCATATCCATCCTGTACTGCTGCTCACTCCTACTCACTTCAATGGGACTAGGATGTAGTGACATGCAGCACCAGGCACAGCACAACCGTATGGTGTAAAGCCAAGGTAAACAGTGAAGAGGATATTCCTCCCACTACAGTACAGAATTATCGTCACTGAGCTGATAGATGGGGGCTTCAGAAGTCAGATCCGCACTAAACACAATAACCCAACAGTCAGGGAATGTTACCGAGCAGATTAAAGAACGCAGCCCGTTCTTCTGGATGCAAGCTGAGGTCCTTCATCTTCTTTTGGCATATTTTTATCATGGTGGTCCTTGAACTGTAATATGAAAAAACATATGTACAGATCGGTATAAATTAATATATTTACAATTAACCCCTTCTTGACATACGCTGTACATATAAGAGTCATATTGCGTCCGTTTCCATGGAGCAGATTCAAGTCTCATAAGGGGATTAAAAAAATAAAATAAAACATTAAATAAATAAATAAATAAATAAAGAGAACATCTGAGTCACTCCTGTTTATGCTACTAAACAAAAGAGTGTATATATATATATATATATATATATATATATATACAGCAGGGGAAAAAAGTATTGAACACCCCATCAATTTTCAGTTTTTGTGTGGAAAAATGGGTCTAAATCACATCTGAGCAATGCATGTGACTAGTTTCTTCATACAGGAGGTGTTTTGAAGCTGCTATAACCAACAAAAGCTTCTGAATAGGGTATTAAATAAATTTCAGCAAGAATGTTCAATACTTTTTCTCTCTGTGGAATTTTTTCATTATTATACATTACTAAATTTATGGACATATACTTTATCGATTAATTTCTTTGCCTGTGTGGATGGGATGGGTTGTTACCAAAATGTGGTGAGAAATACGTGTGAAAAAGTACCTTTAGAAATCTATTTATCTAGAAAGTTGGTGACGTGTTCAATACTTATTTCTCTCTGTCTGTATTTATACTGTACATATACTGTATATATATATATATAGTGCCTTGAAAATGTATTCATACATTGTGAACTTTTCCACATTCTTTCACGCTACAGCAACAAACGTAAATGTATTGTATTGGGATTTTATGTAATATACCAATTGTTACGGTTGCTGCGAGCACTGGAGACTAAGTCCAGATTTCTTACTACTGCACATGTGCGAGCGCTGGAGACTAAGTCCAGATTTCTTGCTACTGCACATGTGCGAGCGCTGGAGACTAAGTCCAGATTTCTTGCTACTGCACATGTGCGAGCGCCGGAGACTAAGTCCTATCTTGGAGCCATTGCACATGTGCGGGTGACATCATCGCTGACACGAGGTCACATGTCTCTGACACTTTCTATGCCGATTGGTCACTGGTCATGTGCTTGTGATGCCTTGCTCGGTGATAGGCCAGCATGACGTCACTCCTGTCGTTCTGGCAGCGGATTGGCTCTGGTGTCCTCCATCTTGGATGAGTCACAGAGTCTATATAAGACTCTGACACACGCCGCATGGCGCTCAGTCCTCTTGGTTCATGCATAAGAGTAGACGCTCTGTGCGCGTTCCTCTAGGCATTCCTCTGTCTATGCTAGGTGAGCGCTACCGGCAGGGTAGCGTTCTTATACCTTACAGCTTCGGCTGCTGTCCGTATCCTTACCTCTTAGGGGAGCGGACATAGGCAGGTGCCTGAGGCACATGGTCTGGCTGGGCCTTGTGGTTCGACTCGTAGGAGGACGTTGCCGCTAGGGTAACGGTCCTTATACTGCGTCTGGCAGTTGTTCGTATCCTCGCACACTAGGGGAGCGAACAGAGGTAGGAGCTTTGTGCGGCTTACGCTGCTGTTCGTCTCTTTTGCACCACTAGAAGAGCGGACCTAGGCAGGTGCCATATCTAGTGGTTCGTGTCCTCGCACACTAGTGGAGCGAACGCAGGTAGGAGCTTTGTGCGGCTTACGCTGCTGTTCGTCTCTTTTGCACCACTAGAAGAGCGGACCTAGGTAGGTGCCATTTCGCACACATTGCCTTTGTCTCTGTGATTATTAACAGAGATCATTCCACACACCCTCCAAGTAAGGGAGGAATTGCTTTACTTACTTATTATATCCTTCTGTGAGTTAACAGAGGTATTGCACTCTGCCATAGTCTGCAGCAGAGTCTTTGCACGGTGGACCCTGACTGTCTGATACTCCTTTAGGTTATCAGACAGCCCCCCGTAACATTAGGACTGAGCCAAGGGTCTGGCAGTTATGGCAGAATATCAGCAGTTACACCGTTACATACAAGTACTTGAGTCACGGCTCAAGAGTATAGAGGATAAACCTCAGACCATGGTGACATCTGCACATGATCCTCGACTTGCTCTGCCAAACAGATATTCTGGCGATGCCAGATCATGTCGTGGTTTCATTAGTCAGTGTCAGATACACCTAGAGGTCAACTCTTCTCGCTTCTCTACGGAGAGGTCCAGAGTAGGCTTTATCATCTCCTTACTTCAGGACAAAGCCTTAGAATGGGCGACTCCCCTATGGGAGCGCTCTGATGTGGTTACTCTGAGACATCAAGACTTTCTTGATGCTCTTAAGGCGGTATTCATGGGTCCGCAGGTTACCCATGATGCGGCCCTGAGACTGTTAGATCTATCTCAGGGTTCGTTATCCACTAGTTCTTATGCCATTGCTTTTAGAACTCTGGTGGCAGAACTAGATTTGCCAGAGAGGTTTGGGATCGGACTCAAGAGTCGATCCAAGCAGCTAAGGACCGTATGAAGACGGTGTCCGATCGGTTTCGTCGCCCGGCTCCTGTCTTTTCTCCAGGGGACTTTGTGTGGCTCTCTGCAAAACACGTGAGACTTAGAGTGAGCTCTGTCAAATTTGCTCCTCGCTTCCTGGGTCCTTATGAGGTTCTTCGACAGGTAAATCCTGTAGTCTACCAATTGAAGTTACCCGTCCATCTTAAGATTCATGACAAATTCCATGTCTCACTGCTAAAGCCGGCTATTTTACCTCACGCTCGTGAAGTGCACTCTCCTGCCTCTGATTCCTCTCGCTCTAGCTATGAGGTACGAGCCATAGTTGGTTCTAAGATGGTTAGAGGGCGCAGGTTCTTCTTGATAGATTGGGAGGGTTACGGCCCGGAACATCGCTCTTGGGAGCCTGAGGAGGCTGTCCATGCTCCCGACTTAGTTGCCGATTACCTGCGTCGCTGGGAGGGGGGCCCTTGAGGGGGAGGTACTGTTACGGTTGCTGCGAGCACTGGAGACTAAGTCCAGATTTCTTACTACTGCACATGTGCGAGCGCTGGAGACTAAGTCCAGATTTCTTGCTACTGCACATGTGCGAGCGCTGGAGACTAAGTCCAGATTTCTTGCTACTGCACATGTGCGAGCGCCGGAGACTAAGTCCTATCTTGGAGCCATTGCACATGTGCGGGTGACATCATCGCTGACACGAGGTCACATGTCTCTGACACTTTCTATGCCGATTGGTCACTGGTCATGTGCTTGTGATGCCTTGCTCGGTGATAGGCCAGCATGACGTCACTCCTGTCGTTCTGGCAGCGGATTGGCTCTGGTGTCCTCCATCTTGGATGAGGCACAGAGTCTATATAAGACTCTGACACACGCCGCATGGCGCTCAGTCCTCTTGGTTCATGCATAAGAGTAGACGCTCTGTGCGCGTTCCTCTAGGCATTCCTCTGTCTATGCTAGGTGAGCGCTACCGGCAGGGTAGCGTTCTTATACCTTACAGCTTCGGCTGCTGTCCGTATCCTTACCTCTTAGGGGAGCGGACATAGGCAGGTGCCTGAGGCACATGGTCTGGCTGGGCCTTGTGGTTCGACTCGTAGGAGGACGTTGCCGCTAGGGTAACGGTCCTTATACTGCGTCTGGCAGTTGTTCGTATCCTCACACACTAGGGGAGCGAACAGAGGTAGGAGCTTTGTGCGGCTTACGCTGCTGTTCGTCTCTTTTGCACCACTAGAAGAGCGGACCTAGGCAGGTGCCATATCTAGTGGTTCGTGTCCTCGCACACTAGTGGAGCGAACGCAGGTAGGAGCTTTGTGCGGCTTACGCTGCTGTTCGTCTCTTTTGCACCACTAGAAGAGCGGACCTAGGTAGGTGCCATTTCGCACACATTGCCTTTGTCTCTGTGATTATTAACAGAGATCATTCCACACACCCTCCAAGTAAGGGAGGAATTGCTTTACTTACTTATTATATCCTTCTGTGAGTTAACAGAGGTATTGCACTCTGCCATAGTCTGCAGCAGAGTCTTTGCACGGTGGACCCTGACTGTCTGATACTCCTTTAGGTTATCAGACAGCCCCCCGTAACACCAATACTACGTAGCAAGTATTTGTGAAGTGTAAAGGAAATGATAGAATACAGAAAAGGATGTCTCCAAAGCATTTAAAACTTCCAATTTATTCAAAGATCTTGAAAAATCCATGATTGGTCTGTGTCACTCAAACATGTTTCTGGCGCTGGGCCCTTGTTCACTGAGTGTCGCGCTGATGCATGGGAAAACATTTAAAATACCAAGAACCAATCATGGAGAGACTGCTCATAATCAGAATATATTGAGAACAGGTTCTGAACTTCACATTTAGGCCTGTTTCACACTTCAGTGATCTTGGTACGTATGTGCTAGTTTTTATATGTACCAGAGTCACGGACATATGCAGACCCATTATAATCAATGGGTAATCAATATAATAACCTCCTGTGAAGGATCAGAATAGGTGAATTTCAAAGCAACATCATTGTCATTGATATACGTGAAAAATGGAACTATGTCGATAACGTCCTGACGCCATATTATCAGAACGTCGTCGGCATATCTATCATACCAAACAATATTGTTTTTAAAAGGATTATTGTCAGAAAAAATCGCAAACTCCTCCCACCATGCGACAAGCAAAATCACTAATGATGGTGAGAAGCGTGACCCCATCGGGGCCCCTTTGGTCTGTAGAAAAAAATCGTTGTTGAACATAAAAAAAATTAGGTGTCTGAAGATAATTAATACTGGACAAAATTATTTCTTTTGCATTACTGTCATAAGCACTCTATTTTAGAAAATGGTGTTCTCTCAATGAGGGGCTGAAGGTGAAAATCAACCCTTCTGCTCAGTCCCTCATTGAAATAACCTATACTCGAAATTATAGGTTGCAAGGGTGTGGGGAAAACAGGTTTGTGTGTTTTGGGTAGACCATGAAAAATGGGAGAAACGGGGTTGTCTGGAATAATGGATTTCATACTGTTCTTATTGAATACACCTAAGGCTATATTCACACTTCCGTTGTTTTGTATCAGTCACAATCCGTCGCCTTGAGGAATTACGGTATCCTGCAAAATATTTTGCAGGAATCCTGTTTTTCCCCATAGACTTCTATTGGCGACGGATTGTGACTGATGATGCTGCGTTGCATCCGCTGCGCCGCGGTCAGTCGTTTTTTGACTGACCGCCGGGCGGAAGCAACGCAGCATGTAACGTTTTTTGTGCAGTGGAATCCGTTGGATTTCGCTGCGCATGCGCTCTCTGGCTCCCCGCACAGGTAACCAGGATAAACATCGGGTTACTAAGCAATGCGCTTTGGTTAGTTACCTGGTATTTACACTGGTTACGGGTGCAGGGAGCCCGCGCTAAGCGGTGTATGTTGGTAACCAAGATAAATGTCGGGTAACCAAGCAAAAAGTGCTTTGCTTTTACCTGATATTTACCCTGGCTGTGCACGGAGCCCGACACTTCACCGCTCGGCTCCGCCCCCTCCCGCACTCAGCATATATATAAACACACACACTCTCACACTCACTTGTCCTGCAGTCCCCGCGGCACTGATGTCCTCAGTGCCACGGCCCCGCTCGGCTACACCCACCACGAACTCCGCCCCTCACGCTCTGCCCCCCGCACACAACATGTATACACACACACTTACACTCACCTGTCCTGCAGTCCACGCGGCACTGACGTACTCAATGCCACGGCCCCGAACTCCGCCCCTCGCACACAACGGAATCCGACAGAGAATTCTGTTCTTTGTCATCCGTTGTCATCCGTTGTACAGCGCATCAGTCACATGCGTCAAGCGACGCATGTGACTGATGCAAACAACGGAAGTGTGAACTTAGCCTAACCTTTCTTCTTGTTCATATAACATTGTCAAAGATGATTTACAATACAAAAATATACAAAGTAACTGTTACTGGCTAGCACATTATGTTTTCATGATTTTTTTAGTGTTTCTTAAAGCCAGAAAGTTGCCATTTGAAATGACTTTAGTTTGGTGCCATCTGTGACCCGATTTTTTTAAGCTGAAGGAAACAACTGAATGAACATCCTCAGATCCAGGTGATTCCATAATTTTTGCCAGGGGTTGTACAATCATTCGTGTGATCTGATGGAATACGTTTATATGTGTCATTATCATCTAGTATGTTATAGACTTGTTTTTCATACAATGCGGAGTCCATTACAACTACACAACCTGCTTTATCTGATATTTTGATGAATAAATTGGCATTTTTGCTCAGATGGTTAATAGCTTTCCATTCAGATATTGGCAGGTTGTGTTTCTTGGAACTCTTAACAGAGACTTTTTCATGAAGAATTTTTAATTCTCTCTCAACAAGTTGAAAAGAAGATAAAGCATCAGCCCTGGATTCTTTAGGGTAAAAGTTAGGATTGGGAATGTAGAAGTGATTGGAGTCAGCCTGTAACAAATGAACATCATTACTTTCATTAGACAAATTCTCTAATGTGAATCTGGTACATTGTTCCAAAAATAGAAATTCAGCATTATTTGACACTGTATTATTCAATCTTCTATCATCCAAATTATTAGAGTCATTAGTGGTACTAGGCTCAAGATCAGCATTGGAAAAATGTCTTTTTACCGTAAACAAACGAGAGAGTTTATTTATGTCCAGTAAAGTCTGAAAGAGATTGAAGTTGTGACATGGTACAAAATTCATCCCCTTTATACATTTATTTCTGGTTCAGACAAAATTGTGGGTGTCAAAACAAGTACACTCGAAATGACTTCTTTCTTGGTATTATTTTTCTCCTCGGGTATCTTTGTGGGTCTGGGAGATCTATTGGAGTATAGGTTCTCTCAATGAGGGACTGAGCAGAAGGGTTGATTTTCACCCTCAGCCCCTCATTGAGAGAACCCCAGGTTTTTTGAAAGACACCCATGCGGTAATTAAAAGTATGAACCAATTTACATGGACAAAAAAAATGCAGTTTGTGTCCTGCGACATTGTCAACTTATTTTCCTGAATTCCGCACAATTTAGCACTAAAAAGTATACAACACCATTTACTAAAATATAGTGCTTATGAGTGTAATACAAAAGATATGATTTTGTCCAGTATTAATGATCTTCTGACACATCATTTTTTTATGTTCAACAACAAATTTTTTCTACAGAGCAAAGGAGCCCTAATGGGGTCACGCTTCCCACCATCATTAGCGAGTTTGTTTGTCGCATGGTGGGAGGAGTTTGCGATTTTTTTCTTACAATAATCCTTTTAAAAACAATATTGTTTGGTATGGTAGATATGCCGACGACTATCTGATAATATGGAGTCAGGACGTTGTTGACATAGTTCTATTTTTCACGTATATCAATGACAATGATGTTGCTTTGAAATTCACCTATTCTGATCCCTCACAGGAGATTAGAAATTGTTCCAATGAAAATGTTTTTCTTGAAGATAGAAAACTGACAACCTCCCGGTTGTTAGATAGAGGCTATAGTAATGCCTGCTTTACATGCTGCAATTTCTCGTGCGATCGCATTTGCGATTGCACCCGCCCCCATCGTTTGTGCGGCACGGACAATTTCTTGCCCGTGTCGCACAAAGTCGGTAAACGCCATCACACGCACTTACCTCCCAAACGACCTCGCAGTGGGCGGCGAACATCCTCTTCCTGAATGGGGAGGGTAGTTCGGCGTCACAGAGACGTCACACAGCGGCCGGCCAATAGAAGCGGAGGGGAGGAGATGAGCGGGACGTAAACATCCCGCCAACCTCTTTCCTTCAGCATTGCCGGCGGGATGCAGATAAGCTGTGTTCATCGGGTGTCACACGGAGCGATGTGTGCTGCCTCGGGAACAATGATCAACCTGACGTTTGATTTTTAGTAAATGAGCGACGTATCAACGAGCAACGATAAGGTGAGTATTTTTGCTCGTTCACACTCGCTCGTAGCTGTCACACGCTATGATATGTCAAACGAGGCCGGATGTGCGTCACTTATGACGTGACCTGACGAAATATCGTTTGATATATCGTAGCATGTAAAGCCCGCTTAAGCATGCTATATCAAAAGCTTTCAATAATTTAGCTGAAAACAGAGTCATCCATAACCCTTTATGTATACAATCAGTAAAAAAAAAACACCAAAACAAAATATGGTGAAATTTATTCTTTTATAAATTGTGATAGCAATTATGTAGTCTATTGTATTGAATGTAAAATCTGTAATATGAAATATATAGGCTGTACTATATGGAAGCTAAAAAGATGTATTGCGGAACATCTTTCTATACTTAAGCAGCACTTAAAGGGTCAAAAAAAGAAGGCAGAACAATTCAGTTTTGTCACAAAAACTGCCTCAATTCTAAGTTTATATATAATAAAAAAAATTATTCTAAATTTCATTAAAATTCACAGAACAACAAACCATTCCACAGCATGACCAATAGCACAAAAAGCAAAAAACAAAAATAAAAAAACAAAGAATAATGGAACAGTCTCACTGTATGCTATCTGTATGGAAAAAAAAATTCTATTCATTCAGTTAGTCTTGCGGAGGTTTTTGTCAATGTGAGTCTTTCCTCCATGAGCAGTAACTGCAAAAATCGAATAGATGTTGATTTCGACTCACTCTCCCTCTTCTCAAGTAAACTAGTACTTCTAGATCTAGCCGCCAGAGCCACCATGATTCTCAGCCCCTTAGGTACAATCCCCTGTTTGAAATAATTTTCAAAGGCATTGTACCTCCCAACCATTCTTTCAAATTTGGAATTTCTCCTGAATATGTTACGTCTGTCCTGTCGGAAAACACCTTGTCCATATTTGATAACCATGTATTGACATTAATGGGTGCAGAAAGAAAACCCGCATCAAATCTATATTTCTAGCCCCCCTGAGCCACTCAGGGCACTACTAGGTACTGCATCCTAATCAGGATGCAGGGCCTACCTCCAGGGACCTGGAACACCAGTGCCAGCAACACCTAGACACAACAAAATCCTAGTTACTACTCCACACCAGGGGTAATTGGCTAGTCGGACACAAGGGGACGGCAACCTAGAGGGCGGAGTCAGGCCAAGGGATTAGACAACCTGGTGGGAGGGGACAGCAGTCAGTCTAGAGAAGTCAGTAGTAGTGAGTGAAAGTGGAAACACGTGCCTAGAGTTGGGTCGTGTAACGGTGACCCAGGGCACAGAAGAGTGGTCACCAGGGAAGGTACACCCGAGCACCGCTATGACCAGAGTACTGACGGGGCACAGGGCCCTAGGTCAGGTGACAGTTTCATACTTCCTGGAAAATACCTGCAAAGTGAGGGGACCTTCACGGACCTCACTGACCCACAGATCCGGGGGCACCAGCAGTAAAGCAAGGATCAGGGTTCGGGACACAGACCAGCCCTACAGGGTTCACACTGCCCACCGTATGGACAAGGACACTGCCACAAAAATGGACAGTTGGGCCCCAATCGCTCCATGCTACGTTGACCCAACCACGCTGAGGGTGCTGGGGACAGAGCAATCGAGTCATCAACTGGCACTGGAACTACAGGGACCTGAACCAGCCATTCGAGGGTCAAGAGTGAGTAGAGACTGTTAACTACTACCCATGGTGTGGCCCCCATTATTACTACATCATATGTCTCCCAGGCTCCGCCCTACCTGCAGAGGGCCTACCACCACAGCTGCCATTACCACCAGCCCTGGGGATGATCAACTCAGCAGCGAAGGTTCCACCATTCTACCCGCAATCCACAGGTAGCATCACACAAATGACTTTACTCTCCCCTGTAAATATTCCCCATTAAAATAAGCACCCAGTGCACGGGATCGGGCAACGGCCAGCAAAGTGACATTCCCCAGTTATACACTGCCGGGACCAAGTACCCCATTCCCTGGGCAATACATATTTACTTAAGCAGTACTTAAAGGGTCAAAAAAGGAAGGCAGAAAAAATCAGTTTTATAAGAACTATCAGGGAAAGCCATTGAGGAATGGGGCACCAATTTCATTTAGGGTGCGTGTGATGCAAGTTATATCTCCATTGATAGGTAGTGGAAAGACAGATTGAGGGCCATCTTAGTGAATTATTGCCCCTTTTGAGCACTACCAATTGATTTTCTGTGGATTTGATTTTTTCCATACAGGTTGCATACATTGAGACTGTTCCATGATCCTTTGTTTTTTTATTTTGTTTTTTTTTTGTTTTTTTGTGCTATTGGTCACGGTGTGGAATGGTTAGTTGTTCTGTGAATTTTAATGACATTTAGAATATTTTTTTTTATTATATATAAAATTAGAATTGAGAACATCTTTCTAACATTGCTATTGATAATACTATGTATTATGGGGTTACTAAACATTTCCTTGAACAACACAATGGAAATATTTACAATTTAGTCTTCTTTGGTGTGTGGAAAGAGTTAATTGTCCAGTCCGAGGAGGCGACTGGCATTAAAAACTTCTATTTAGAGAAGCTTTCTGGATCACACATTTGAACACTAAATACCCAAGAGGGATAAATTTCAGGAATGATACTTTATTTATTGTTTGTATTTCTAAATGTGAAGTTTAGAAGCTGTTCTCAATATAGTCTGAATATGGGCAGTCTTTCCAAGTCCATGATTGGTTGTTTGTATTTTAAATGTTTTCCCATGCATCAGAGCGACACTCAGTGAACAAGGGCCCAGCGCCTGAAACATGTTTGAGTGACACAGACCTATCATGGATTTTTAAAGATCTTTGAATAAATTGGAAGTTTCATATACTTTGGAGACATCCTTTTTATGTATTCTGCATTGGACCGACAGCCCGGACCATGGATTTATCTCCAATCAGCTAAACAAGCGGGTATATCAATCTACTGAACACGGTGAGGCACAAAACCTTTTTGCTTGTAAAAGAAATTAAAATGGTTTTATACATATTAAAAAATATAGAAATCTGAGAATTGTAATATGAATTTGTATTCAGCTGTTCCTGAGTAAATACCTTGTAAGACCACCTTTCACGGCAATTACTGCTATAAGTATTTTGGGAATTGTCTCTACCACGTTTGCAAATCTATATGCTGAAATTTTTCCCATTCTTCTTTAGCAAAATACCTCAGTGAGATTGATGGAGTGTGTCTGTGAACAGTAATTTTCAAGTCTTGTCACAGATTGTCAATGGGATTCGGGTCTGGGCTGTGACTGGGCCATTCAAACACATGAATAGGTGTTGATCCATTGTAGCTCTGTCAGTATGTTTAGGGTCAGATGATGAACCTACACCCCAGTCTGAAGACTTTTATAGCCTATAACAGGTTTTCCTGTATTTAGTTCCATCCATCTTTCCATCAACTCTAGCCAGCTTCCCTGTCCCTGCTGAAGAAAAGCCTCCCCACAGCATGATGCTGCCACCACCATGTTTGATGGTGAGGATGTTGTTTTCAGGGTGATGTGCAGTTTTAGTTTTCCATTACAAATAGTGTATAGCATCTATCTTAAAAAGTTCTACTTTGGTCTCATCTGACCAGTGCAACGTTTTCCACATGCCATGGAAGGGACACAACTTACATGTTGTGCTCTGGTCTGATGAGACCAAGAAAAATGAGCAACAAGTTCAGCCTCTAGATGTGCAAAGCTGGCAGAGACAAACCTCACAAGAGTTGCAGCAGTAATTGCAGGGAAAGATGGCCCTACAAAGTATCAGACAAGGGGCTGAATACAAATGCACATCACAATTTTCAGATTTTTTTTTTAAAATATTTAGAAAACCATGTATCATTTCATTTACATGTTGCAAATACGTGGTAGATTGCGTTGGTATATCACATAAAATCCCAAGAAAACACATTTAAATTTGTTGGTGTAACATGATAAAATGTGGAAAAGTTCACAGGGTATAAACACTTTTTCATGGCACTGTACATATATAAATAATTATATGTGGTATTGCTGCATCTTAAAAAGTTAAATTCATCAAAATAATAAAATATGTCATATATCAAGTAAAATCAGTAGATCAAAAAGAAATTGAAACATTAGAAATGTTGTAACTTTTTGTTGTCGCATTTCTGCAAAAAAAATGCAAAAAAGGTGATTAAAATATCGTAAATAAACAATAATAGTGTAAGTAAAAAATCCATCAACTTGGCTGCAAATAAGGAAACAAACAAAAAAGACCTCACACGGCTCCATCCATGGAAAAGTGACAAAGTTACGGATCTTAGGAAATGGCAGAAGCAAGAAACATGTTTTTTGTTTGCCACATTATATTACTAATAAAATAAGAAAAAAATAATTGACTTTCTTATTGCTATAATTGTGCAAAACTGGAGAATCATGTTGCCAGGATATTTTCACCATACAGATAACCGTAAACAAAACCGTAAAACATAACCCATGAATAATGATTTTCCAGTTCGTTGTAGGGTGAAATGAATGAAGCAAATAAAATTATCTCTCTTTCTGGAAAAAATACCGGACATCATATTTTCAGCTATGTGGACGAAAGTGGAAAAAAACAAAAATGGCGAAATAAACATTGTCTGCGGTGTGAAATGGTCTTATAAGAAGTGACGCATTGCGATGTAAGATACATGACCCGACCTTAGTACTGTCATCTTGGCTGAACGGGAAACGGAAATATAACTGATGAGGGTTGTGCCGTAAATGTCATATCAGATAACTTGTAATAAATAAGTTTGGACTCTACATGTGGGGACTATAACACTAATAAATCTCACGTCTCTTCTTCATAAGGAGCGTTCAGCTCTCTCTTCCTCTTCCTGCTCATCTCTTCTTCCTGGGAGTCTTATAGAGAGAAGGGAATATCACCATGAACATCTTCCAGAGACCTTACAGAGACCTATATTACCATGAGCTTGTAATATGAGAGCTGGACCTCCATTATATCATGGGCACAGCTATAGGCAATACACATGATTGGTGTCACACCTCGGTCCGGGTGCCGGAGGGAACCCAATAGCCACATGAAATGTCACATCCATTAGAAATGGCTCATAGTGTATGAGGGCCCTGCTACAGATGTTATTGAGGCCCATAGGCTTCATACCTCAGCATTATACAGGTGTATATTGGTCTAGAAATAAACAACTACCACTAATCTAATCTTGACATAATGTACTTAATTCCAGTGTACAGTCGTAATGAAGGGCTCCCTGTATGATGAAATCATTAAGACGTGTGCGGCACCTGATGTATTCAGCGCATCTCCTAAGTTGTGCGCATCTCGCCAAAAAAAGTAACTGTGATGAGATACTGGAGTAGCATTCCTGGAGTAGGAAACGCCGGCCCTTTTGCTTAATTTCATAAGCGGGCACTGCCATGCCCTGTTTTGCCCTGCCTTCTCCCAGCTCTTCAGATTTTGGCAGAACTTCTTTAAACTTGCATAAAAATGTCTAAATTCACAAGATTTTTGTACAACTTCATGTTGCAGAAAACGTTTGTGAATACTCAAAGTGTTTCCCTCCAGATTTCTGGTGAAACACTGATAAATCTCATCCTTTGTGTTTCCCTATTGAGTATAAATACATTTTCAGTAATGATATAATAAAAGTGCAATCATTGTATTTGTTCTGGAAGATCACAGTTCAATCACCCTGGCCCCTTTCATTTTACATAACCCCTATATACAGTATGTTCTGCTCCTCTGTAGTCCACGGCATTCCCCAAAAATGTCTGTAAACCCCATTCAGATAAATAGCACAGTTGTTGAAATTTCGGGAATAAATATGACACATGGGACTATACCCTTAGAGACAGCAGAGACCTCTTATGGGTGCAATTATGAGTATAAGGAAATCACTTAACACAGAATTTTCCCTTTTTGGGTCCATGTCTCTGTATAATTATTCCATAAATCATAATATAATGACATAAGACACATTTTCCCTGTGACTTTCGGCTGACTCAGAAAGAGGTGACTTCTTCCTCCACTACCGGCCCGCTCCTGGCTAATAACCATGGAATAATAATGACGACTATCTTCACCAAATTACTGGGTAATTCTCTATTGTCCTACATCTTGGATCCATCCATCAGACAGAATTGGGGAATGGAAGTGATAAGTCTTGGGGTTACTCTGGTCACCACCATTTATCTACTTTCTGGGGAATTTAGATGAAAATCTTTGTGTTTATTAATTAAGTGTTTTCTATTTAATTGGTAAATGGCTAACTGTGGTTGGGTTCTGGATGACCTGGAGCGATAATTCTAGGTAATAAATGATGGTAATTTACCACTGATGACTTGAAGACAGTTGGTGTTATCTTCCAGAAGATGCTGATGTGCAGTAGGGGGTCTTCCTCCTCCAAAAATGTCACAGCAATCGCTAAATCACTTCCAAGATCAAAGTGAAGCCTGTCCTATCTCTATAAAAGCAATAGCAGACTGGCACCAACTGACGTTTTTTTTCTATTTTTAAACAAAAATTCTGCGATTCTATTGGTTGAAGCTTGCGGCACCCGCCATGATGGTTTATTCTCTAGCAAATTTAAAGAGAAAGTACACTCATATAAATGTAATGTTAAATTTAAAATATGACTTGTCCAATTAAGTAAATGAAAAATCTAAAGTGATTTTCAATCCTTCTTTTTATTGCCATTGGTGGGTGCCATGTTGTTATATGTCAGTTCTTTGGCTAATGTTCAATCAACATCTGGATAAAAATAGTTTTTGCCAAATGTATCTAATTTCTTCCTGATTCTCAAAGTTGATGTATGGAAGTAATTAACTTGTCATGAAATAGTTTAAGAGGTATTGCCTGATGTTTGGAGATAGATTTGTGGTTTTAGTGCCTTCACATCACCAATCCTACATTTTCCACTTATGTGGCTGATAATTTGTGTGCAACCTTTGTGTTTTGTCACTTCCTCTTAGGCCTCTTTCACACGTCCTTGTCTCCAGTACGTGTTTGGTCCTTTTCCTCACATACTGGAGACACAGGCACACGTAGACCTATTAAAATCGATGGGTCTGCACTCAAGTGCGTTTTCTGCCATGGACCGTGTGTACGTGTGGACTGGAGCATACATGTGCCCGTGTGCTCCACACGTCAACATGTCCGTTTTTCTCTGGCATCACGGGTAGAGTTGAGCGCGGTTCGCGGTTCGTGGTTCACCAGTTCGCGGTTCGAGTGATTTTGGGGGCTGTTCTAGATCGAACTAGAACTCGAGCTTTTTGCTAAAGCTCGATAGTTCTAGTTACGTTCGAGAACGGTTCTAGCAGCAAAAAGACAAGCTAATTACTAGCTGGCTTTCCACTGTAATAGTGTAAGTCACTCTGTGACTCACACTATTATGAAATTTCAGCGTATTGTGTACGGGAACAGCGCATTCAGATCACTGCTAGTTGGATAATGGCGATCGCCATTTTTTTTTTTTTCCCCTTGTCTTCCTTCCCTAAGCGCGCGCGTGTAGTGGGGTGGGCCAGCATGTCAGCCAATCCCAGACACACACACAGCTAAGTGGACTTTTAGCCAGAGAAGCAATGGCATGTGTGATAGGATGTCCATGTCACATGTCCCTGCATTATAAAAACGGACATTTTCCTCCAGCACGCCATTATCTGCCTTCTGCCTTTGGGTGTCAGTCACCGCTGGCATAGCTCCTGTCTCCGATACTGCTGTGTACGCTCTACACACAGCGCTATACAGAATAGGGATAGAAGTTTCTATTAGTCCTTGTAAGGGCTAATACCAGCAGGGTCAGAGCCATAGGTGACAGTCAGGTCCGTGAAAACAGATTTTAACAGCTACACAAGATGACAGCGTCTGTGTAGCTAAGGTCAGGGATTTCCTCGCTGCATTTCCCCATTAGGAGGGATAGAAAGTGAGGCTTCCTTTCCTCTACCCAGACCCACAACCCTGCCACTGTACCCTCCTGCCCTTTGCACACTCAAGCTCATTGTTACTAAGCCATTATACTAGCAAACACTGAGTAAACTTAGTGGCATACTAAAAGTGGCTGTTGGACTTCCATTAGTGTACCACTAGTGCAAATCTATGTGCAGCACCTCTGCATTGCACACTCAAACTCATTGTTACTAAGCTATTATACTAGCAAACACTGAGTAAACTTAGTGGCATCCTAAAAGTGGCTGTTGTACTTCCATTAGTGTCCCACTAGTGCAAATCTATGTGCAGCACCTCTGCATTGCACACTCAAACTCATTGTTACTAAGCTATTATACTAGCAAACACTGAGTAAACTTAGTGGCATCCTAAAAGTGGCTGTTGGACTTCCATTAGTGTCCCACTAGTGCAAATCTATGTGCATCACCTCTGCATTGCACACTCAAACTCATTGTTACTAAGCTATTATACTAGCAAACACTGAGTAAACTTAGTGGCATCCTAAAAGTGGCTGTTGGACTTCCATTAGTGTCCCACTAGTGCAAATCTATGTGCAGCACCTCTGCATTGCACACTCAAACTCATTGTTACTAAGCTATTATACTAGCAAACACTGAGTAAACTTTGTGGCATCCTAAAAGTGGCTGTTGGACTTCCATTAGTGTCCCACTGATGCAAATGTGCAGCACCTCTGCATTGCACACTCAAACTCATTGTTACTAAGCCATTATACTAGCAAACACTGAGTAAACTTAGTGGCATCCTAAAAGTGGCTGTTGGACTTCCATTAGTGTCCCACTGGTGCAAATGTATGTGCAGCACCTCTGCATTGCACACTCAAACTCACTGTTACTAAGCCATTATACTAGCAAACACTGAGTAAACTTAGTGGCATCCTAAAAGTGGCTGTTGGACTTCCATTAGTGTCCCACTGGTGCAAATCTATGTGCAGCACCTCTGCATTGCACACTCAAACTCACTGTTACTAAGCCTTTATACTAGCAAACACTGAGTAAACTTAGTGGCATCCTAAAAGTGGCTGTTGGACTTCCATTAGTGTCCCACTGGTGCAAATGTGCAGCACCTCTGCATTGCACACTCAAACTCATTGTTACTAAGCCATTATACTAGCAAACACTGAAGAAACTTAGTGGCATCCTAAAAGTGGCTGTTGTACTCCATTTGTGCCCCACTGGTGCCAAGCTATTTCCAGCACCTCTGCATTACACCCTCCTGCTCTGTTTTTAATAAGCTATAATAATAGCAAAAAATGCTGCCATTTAGTGGCATACAAAAAGTGGCTGTTGTACTCCATTTGTGCCCCAATGGTGCCAAGCTATTTCTAGCACCTCTGCATGACACCCTGCTGCTCTGTTTTTAATAAGCTATAATAATAGCAAAAAATGCTGCCATTTAGTGGCATTCAAAAAGTGGCTGTTGTACTCCATTTGTGCCCCACTGGTGCCAAGCTATTTCCAGCACCTCTGCATGACACCCTCCTGCTCTGTTTTTAATAAGCTATAATAATAGCAAAAAATGCTGCTATTTAGTGGCATACAAAAAGTGGCTGTTGTACTCCATTTGTGCCCCAATGGTGCCAAGCTATTTCCAGCACCTCTGCATTACACCCTCCTGCTCTGTTTTTAATAAGATATAATAATAGCAAAAAATGCTGCCATTTAGTGGCATACAAAAAGTGGCTGTTGTACTCCATTTGTGCCCCAATGGTGCAAAGCTATTTCCAGCACCTCTGCATTACACCCTTCTGCTCTGTTTTTAATAAGCTATAATAATAGCAAAAAATGCTGCCATTTAGTGGCATACAAAAAGTGGCTGTTGTACTCCATTTGTGCCCAAATGGTGCCAAGCTATTTCTAGCACCTCTGCATGACACCCTGCTGCTCTGTTTTTAATAAGCTATAATAATAGCACAAAATGCTGCCATTTAGTGGCATTCAAAAAGTGGCTGTTGTACTCCATTTGTGCCCCACTGGTGCCAAGCTATTTCCAGCACCTCTGCATGACACCCTCCTGCTCTGTTTTTAATAAGCTATAATAATAGCAAAAAATGCTGCCATTTAGTGGCATACAAAAAGTGGCTGTTGTACTCCATTTGTGCCCCAATGGTGCCAAGCTATTTCCAGCACCTCTGCATTACACCCTCCTGCTCTGTTTTTAATAAGATATAATAATAGCAAAAAATGCTGCCATTTAGTGGCATACAAAAAGTGGCTGTTGTTCTCCATTTGTGCCCCAATGGTGCCAAGCTATTTCCAGCACCTCTGCATTACACCCTTCTGCTCTGTTTTTAATAAGCTATAATAATAGCAAAAAATGCTGCCATTTAGTGGCATACAAAAAGTGGCTGTTGTACTCCATTTGTGCCCCACTGGTGCCAAGCTATTTCCAGCACCTCTGCATTACACCCTCCTGCTCTGTTTTTAATAAGCTATAATAATAGCAAAAAATGCTGCCATTTAGTGGCATACAAAAAGTGGCTGTTGTACTCCATTTGTGCCCCACTGGTGCCAAGCTATTTCTAGCACCTCTGCATGACACCCTCCTGCTCTGTTTTTAATAAGCTATAATAATAGCAAAAAATGAGCCATTTAGTGGCATACAAAAAGTGGCTGTTGTACTCGATTTGTGCCCCAATGGTGCCAAGCTATTTCCAGCACCTCTGCATGACATCCTCCTGCTCTGTTTTCAATAAGCTATAATAATAGCAAAAAATGCTGCCATTTAGTGGCATACAAAAAGTGGCTGTTGTACTCCATTTGTGCCCCACTGGTGCCAAGCTATTTCTAGCACCTCTGCATGACACCCTCATGCACATTTTGCAATGCTATTTTTATAGCAAACTCAGGGAATTCCTTACTGCATTTCATCATTAGGAGGGATAGAAAGTGAGGCTTTCTTTACTGTCCTGGTACACACAGAACACGGCCACTGTACCCACCTGCCCACTTTTGCCACGCTATTTAATTTGCCCAAAGAGCTGACACTTTTTCTGCCATCCTAAAATTGTCTGGAATACTAAGTTAGTGTTCCTTTGCTGCCAAGCAAGGTACAACACATGTGCGTTCTACACTCCTTTCCATTTGTGGAACGCAATAATTAACTGCAGGTAGTCCAGCCAATCTTTCACGAAGGTGCAGGCGTGGATATAATGTTTCCTTCATCCAATGGTGGTTCTCGATGTCTGACAGCTCAACAATACCATCTGTTTGCACTTAAAAAACAAGTGACGACCTGCCAATCACACTCCCGCTTACGGGTAACGGGGTGGAAATTCAGTGTGAAAAAGCATGTGTGACTGCTGTACCCACAGACACAGAGGATGAAGAGCATGCAGATGCATGTGATGGGGCAGACGGTGGTTGCACAGCCCCGCTAGGCCGCATTGTAGCACAGTGAAATTCCCTTTGCGACTTATGCTTCATTTTAAGTCTTGTATTTGGTGGGATCCACAGTATGCAGCAAAACCATGCAACATGAAAAGCACTGTTTGCAGTTGGGTTCATAAATGATTCTTTCACTTTCCCAAAACAAACAATAAGAACCATGCATTAAATTGAAATAATAGAACAATCTATTCAGTTGCCTACTGCTTGCTAAGCCCTCTGCGCAGCAGAAGTAATTGTGTGTGTGTGTGTGTGTGTGTGCGAAGACAACTTACTAGTGGCGCATCACAAGAGCTTCCAGTTATCTACCTAAACATAGACAAAACACATCACCCACCCTGAATACCCTTGTTAGCTGAAGCCTCACAGATAAGGCAGATGATAACAGTGTGAATGCAAACCACACAGCTCTGCAACACAGTCATGTAAATATTGAAAAGCAACATTCAATGCAAACATGTGTCGCTGTCCCTCTATGATTTAAACTGTACGTGACAATTTGACAGTGCAGAGGCAGCAAGTGTGATTGTCTATATAGTCGTCCTACCCAGAACAGATATGCGTTTTCATAATAAAACAAAGTGTTGCGTGCACGCATTACTGTCTGGGCACAGCCTACCGTACCCGGGTAATGTGATGTCCAGTTGCCATAAATACAGACTTTACGCTCTTATCATGGTTAACAGTATAGACAGCACCGGAAGAATGTTGGTCTGTGGCACAGGATGCTGCTCACTGGCGTTACGGTACTCCTCACCAAACTCCAAAATGACTCCCCTCACAATTGAACGAAGTGTTTCCGCAGTTGCTCCTTCCTGTGTGCCGATTTACCCCAGCCGCAGCCTAACTCCAGTGTTTCGCCAACTGAGCATGCTCTGCCTGACTGTGTCATTCCTGAGGCAAAGTCTTAATTTTGGGCTACAGCGCATGCTCGTTTGGACTGTGCCTGAGTCATTCTGCGACCTGCGGCTCAACACACTTACACAGGGCCCTGGTGCTTGACTCACTCTCGGGAGGCCACTAAAACTAACTGCACCCAACATCAGCCCCAGGTGTCCCCTTACACTGCAGTGGCGGTCCCCACTGACTGCAATACTGAGAGTGGCATCACGAAAATACATATAAGGAAGCAACCTAAGTGTGACCAGACTCTTCCTCCACGTGGAGTCCCTGAAGGTAATGCACCAACACAACACCTGTGGGGCTTCACACTGACTGAGAAAAGCCTCTTTGCACAGGTACTTGCACTCCGTGCCGGGTCTAAGTCCTGTGTTGTGCCTAGACAGCATGCTGAAGCGGATAGTCTTTTTTTCAGAAACTGTGTTTCATGCTACTGAGCATGCTCAGGCAATTACTGCATCAGAGGCTAGGTCGGATAATGAACTCTTTGGCCCTGCCCCTGATGTGGGGAGCCCATATAGACCACAGGGAATCAGGTGTCCTGACAATTTGGCCAGGCTACTCCCAACAGGCTTGCAGAGGGCCGCCCCATGACTTGTCACCTCATTGTTGTTGGTCAGACGATGACTGTTGTGGTGTTTTGGTTGTGGCAGCCATGAGGTCATCATTCAAGTGGCGGTTCAAAATAGGACGCTAGTTATGCCCCTCATGACGTGTCACTCTGCTTTTGTCTCCAGGAGGTGCATTGTGGTCCACCCTGGTTTGGGACGGACCCAGGTAATAAAAGGGGCTGGAGCCAAGAAGAAGGTGCCCAGTCTTCTATTATGCTCCGAAAGAGCACACCTCCATGTGTTGAGCCCATTGAGGCTTTAGGCCAGAGGTAGGCAGGGATAGGTCATCGATGCAGGCCGCCACCACAGTTGGTAACGCAGAACGTTTAAGAACAGCTCCTGTCCTACCAGTCCTGCTAGTGCAGCCCAGTGGCATAAACAGGCCTGCTGCTGCTGATGCGCCTGCTGTCCACAGGTGTGTCCCCTACGCACACGGACTGCGTAACCAATGGCCCCTGTGTTGTTAACAGGGAGTTCCGGGGCTGGGTGGTCGTGTGGACCCTGTCACGCTAACAGGGCTCCAAGTCTCTAGATCTGAGTTGCGTCTAACTCGGCTCAGGCTACTATTTGTTTGAGAGTCAACCTGCTCTGTATCCTCCACCTAACCTTCCAGTTGCCAACCTCTCCTTTTCCATCTATGAGCACGGTGGACACCGAATGGCGATTGGGATATCTACCTTTCTCTTTCTTTTCTTCTTAATATTTTTGATATAGCGGTAACATAGTATATACCACCTTATCCAAATCTGCCAGTCCCACCATAGCAGATGTTGTTTCTTCAGCAAATGTTAATGTTGCTTAACCACCAAACCCACGGACACAAACTTTTTTACCCTTTCCAACACACCTGTTCCCCTTTCCACCAGCATTTGTCCTTTTTCAACTCAGTTTGTATATGACCAAAAATACAACTCTGCAGAGACACCGTACTAAACGCCGTCTCAGCACAGCAGCCAGCCCTCGGTTCCTCAGATGTGGACAAGTAAGACCATTTCCTCCTATCGATGAAAAAGCATTGAGATTCACTCTGTGCACCACTGGTGTTTAGTGGAAAAGCAGATGTAAGATTGCGTACCACATTCTGCTGATACTCCTGCATACGTGCGTCCCTTTCTATGGCAGGAGTTATTTCGCAAAATTTTGTGTTGTACCGGGGATCTAACAGTGTGGCAACCCAGTAGTCAGCATGACTTGTAATTCGTACAATCCGAGGGTCATGTTGTAGGTAGTGCAGCAAGAAGGCGCTCATGTGTCTTGAGCATCCAGGAGGACAAAGTCCTTGGTGTGTTGGTGGCAGAGAGGTGAGAATCGTGCCTCCTTCCTCTGCCCTCCCCCTACAACCTCGCACAACCAAAATGTGAGCAAGCTCTCACTAATCTGCTGAGTCTTCCATGCCCATCGCCAGTTCGTCCTCCATTTCTTCCTGGGCTCCTGCACCTTCCTCAACTGCTTTGCTGATACTATGCTCCCTTGATAATCCCTCTCCCCCACCGTACCATGACTGCCGCCAAGGTGCCGCTGACCAACTGGACCTTGTAGATCTTGTTATCCCTTCCACATATGACTCCTCCAGTACTTCCTCCCTTCCTCTTGGACCAACACTTGACTCCGAATAATACTTACAGTGTGTTCCATCATGTAGATGACCAAAATTGTCACGCTGAGAATGTCATTGCCAGTGTTAAACATCTGCGTCGACATTTGTAAATTGTGTAGAACGGTGCATATACGTCATATATATACGTCATAATAACGTATTTCAGCTGGGCTCTGCGGTGCTGCCACAGACGCTGCAACATGTGCAGATTAAAATTCCTGCATGTCGGAACATCGCATTTCTGACGTTTAACCGCCAGACCTTAAGACTTCAGGAGTGATGAAAGTTGTTGAGCTACTGGGTGCGAACGATGGAAGTGAGCACATAGTGAGCGTGCCCGCTGTACAAGACCATGTAGGCCGGGATGTTGTTTTAAAAATTGCTGGAGAATCAGATTAAACACGTGAGCTATACAAGTCACGTGTGTCACATGGGCCTGACGAAGGCACGCTGCCATGTTTGCATCATTGCCGCACACAGCTGTTAAGTCACCACCGTAGTCCGCTACGTCAATTTGTACTCCTGTCGCAAGGTGACAATTTGTTCCTTTCGTGCATAGTGCTGATGATGGGAGAGGAGTCGACGCCAGGGGCGCAGGTGGACACAGGTTATGCTCACCCACTGGGATGCGTTACCTTGACAGATGCAGAACCACAGGCTGAATGCAGGTGGTGGGTATCTCACAGATGAAGTACCATCATTCAGCTACAACCAATGGGAAGACACAACACCCTTTTTTAGGCCCCTCCTGTCTGAAGACCACTGCCAGACTATGAACCTCTGGTTACTGTTACCCCCAGTTTAGTTTTATGAGTTTGTGTGCTTGTTACTTGACTACTTTTCCTGCTTGCTGTTTAGGTACCTCGTTGGCCGATTTGCATTTCACCTCTGCTTGTTTTCTGATTAAGTCCTGTCCCTCCCATTCTGTTCCTCTTCCTCAATTAATGTTTTGACCCTGCATGACTACTATTCTCTTGAACTGCAGCCTTCCACAGGTATTGATCAACTTGGGCCCTGTGTCATTCAACATCACTGTATAGGGATTAAAGGGTTTCAGGGTTCTGGGGGTCCAGCTTGGTGAGTGGGTTCCCTCTAGCCTATTCTTTACAGCTCGTCTGAGTGTGTCAATCCAGGCAGGCGTTACATCGTGCCCTCGACAGAAGGACATGTAGGCCGGGATAGTGTTTTAAAAATTGCTGGAGATTCGGATTCAACACGTGAGCCATACAAGGCACGTGTGTCACATTGCCCTGATGATGGGCCGCAGACTGTTTAGCATCATTGTCGCACCCGGCATTCCCTGGTTGCTGGTTGAGTGGAGACAACCATTGATGAAACTCGGTCTCATCAAAGTAAACATTTGACCGCCTGATGGCCTTGAGCTCTGCTGCCAGCATAGTAAGGAGGTGTGTGGGATTCCTTGGACGCAGTTACAAGGAAGGGTGGCCTGACCACACAGGGTTTGGGCTGAGGTGCAGGAACAACACGAGGTTGATGAGGCAGAAGCAGTGGAGGAACTTGTACATACAGAGGAAGGATTTAAACACACAACTCGTGGGGATGGAAAGACTAGTACAGCAGACACTTCTCCATCTATCACCATAGTTACCCAGTGCCCAGTCAGCGACATGTAACGCCCCTGTCCATGCTTACTGTTCCAAGTATCTGTGGTGAAATGCACCCTGTCACACACAGAGTTTCTCAAGGAAGCGGTGATGTTGTGTGCGACCTGCTGTGTTAGCGCGGGCACCCCTTTCTTGGAGAAGGAGTGGCAAATGGCCATCGGCTCTTGGGGCACTGCAATGGGCATAAGGTCTCGAAAATCCTCGGTGACAAAAGGGTGTAAAGGCAGCCTTTCTGTAGCTAACAAGTTTGAGATGCCGAAACTAAACCTCTTAGGCATGTCATGCACTTCGAAAATCATGTAAAAAACAGCGAGGGGACTCCAACCACAGTCTCCCTCGTTGCCACTAATTGGGCCACACACACCCCACTTGACTGGCATCAGTTGATGCCCCTTTTCAAAATGAAAAAGATGCTTTGCATGAAGCACTCTCAAAAATACGCGTGCCTTTCGCCTCCCCTGGCTGACCCAGGGGAAGAAAAGTCCTCTGAGAGCCATGACTTGTTCATCTTGGTTCTTTTAGAAACACAGCGAGGGGACTCCAACCACAGTCTCCCTCGTTGCCACTAATTGGGCCACACACACCTCACTTGACTGGCATCAGTTGATGCCCCTTTTCAAAATGAAACAGATGCTTTGCATTAAGCACTCTCAAAAATACCCGTGCCTTTCGCCTGCCCTGGCTGACCCAGGGGAAGAAAAGTCCTCTGAGAGCCATGAATTGTTCATCTTGGTTCTTTTAGAAACACAGCGAGGGGACTCCAACCACAGTCTCCCTCGTTGCCACTAATTGGGCCACACACACCCCACTTGACTGGAATCAGTTGATGCCCCTTTTCAAAATGAAACAGATGCTTTGCTTGAAGCACTCTCAAAAATAAGCGTGCCTTTCGCCTCCCCTGGCTGACCCAGGGGAAGAAAAGTCCTCTGAGAGCCATGTCCACATTGTCAGTGGACACGTGTGCTTATCTGCCAGCAGACCCCCAGCAGCACTGAAGACAGGTTCCGAGAGAACGCTGGCTGCAGGACACGACAAGATCCCCAAGGCGTACGTGGCAAGCTCAGGCAATTTATCCAGATTGGAAGCCTAAAATGAGCAGGGCTCAAGTTGCACAGTAATGGCATCGATGTTTCCTTGCATATACTCATATATCTGTGTCTCCTCCTCTTTTTCCTTGTCCAGCTCTTTTGTTTTGGCATGAGTATATGTCCTTGTCACTTTCCCATGTGTTTGTGTTGTGTTGTGAGTTGTTTGTCACCTTTTGGACACCTTTGAGGGTGTTTTCTAGGTGTTTTTATGTGTTTGTGATTGCCTCCCATTGTTTCCTATGCGGTTCGAGTGGTTCGCCGAACCGAACTCGAACGAGACCTCCGTTCGGCGAACCGAACTCGAGCCTAACCGCGGCTGGTTCGCTCATCTCTAATCATGAGTCACTTTCTCTCACTGCCGGCAGACTGCCGTGTGTGAGAGTAAAGCAGCTTTTCTCCAAATTTGAGCTGTGTAGCTGTGATCTGGAGAAATGGAAGAGCGATCAGACTGCTGATCATTATAGCCCCCTAGGGAGACTAGTAAAATTAAAAAAAAGTTAAAAAAAAGTTTAAAAAAATTAAAACAAAATGAAAAACATAAAAGTTCAAATCACCCCTATTCAGCCCATTGAAAATTAAAGGGTTAAAAAAATAAAAAAATATACACATATTTGATATCGCCGCGTTCAGAAATGCCCGATCTAGCAAAATATAAAATCAATTAATCTGATCGGTAAATGGAGTAGTGGCAAAAAAATTCCAAACGCCAAAATTACCTTTTTTGGTCACCGCAAATATTGCGCAAAATGCAGTAACAGGCGATCAAAACGTAGCATCTGCGCACAAATGGTACTACTAGAAACTTCAGCTCGAGCAGCAAAAAATAAGCCATCACTGAGTCATAGATCCCGAAAAATGAGAATGCTACGATTTTCGGAAATGGAGCAAAAAGTCCGCAACTTCTTTTGGACAAACTTGTGAATTTTTTTAACCCCTTAGATAAAAGTAAACCTATACATGTTTGGTGTCTATAAACTCGTACCGACCTTAGACATTACATCAACAGATCATTTTTATCATATAGAGAACATGGTGAATAAAATATCTCAAAAACTATTGTATTTTTTTTTTGCAGTTTTTCCGCACTTAATTTTTTTTGCTGTTTTCCAGTACACTATATGGTAAAACTTATGGTTTCATTTAAAAGTATAGCTTGTCCCAAAAAAAACAAGCCCTTATATGGCAAGATTGATGGAAAAATAAAAAAGTTACAGCTCTCGGAAGAGGAGGAGCAAAAAAACCCCAAAAAACGGAAAATCGCCCGGAATGAAGGGGTTAAGTTGCAATAGAAACATTTTTTAAATACATTTAGCTAGATTATTATTATTATTATTATATTTTTTCCTATACTTAAAAGTATACTTTGAGTATAAGTGCATATAAATAAAAAAATAGTAAAAAAAAAATAGAAGTCAGTATATGTTTTGTGTGTCATACAGTATTTATGCTAAGCATACTGTGTTGATGTTGGTCTTAAAGGGGTTGTTTCGTGTTGTTGTATTAAAGCACCATTCCCCTGCCTTACTGCTTCCTACTGGATTTGTTGCGGGCGGGGGCCGCTGTCGCTGTGGGGGCTGCTCGGATCCGGGTTCGTTACTGCGGCTCAAGTGGTGACCGGACCCGGGCCTCGGACAGCCATCCGCCCTCACAACCGTAGGAAGGGAGTATTTACAGATTGATGTGTCGGTGACGCCACCCGTGGGTTGCAGTGAGGTTTGGTAGCAGCGCCGCTGCCTGGTGTTGGGGCGTCTGGGGTGGATGGAGCGGGGCAACAAGGTGGAATCCCCTCCACGTGTAGGGGAGGTGTTCCCCCAGGGCCCAGGTACACGGGAGTAATGACTGCTGGAGGTGATGAGCCGGGTTGGACCGTGGACCAGTGGTGTACTCACAGTTCAAAGAATTGCGCACAAAGTCGAGTAGTAAACCAAGTTGCCAGTGACCGGTCGCCTCCGGCGGATGTATTAGGGTTCCCACACCCGAGTGTAGCAAACATGGGTCCTTCCTCCTGCAGTCACTGTCTCTTTCTCTGGGACGACTCCGTATAGAACGGGGAAGTCCACTCCCGGTACTGTATGTGTTTGGGAGCTGTGCCCGCGAAATCTGACCCTTGGGATTTCTGTGGGTTCTGACGGACACCCTATCCCCCGTGTTGGGCTTCCGTTTGACTCTCTGGGCTTCTCTGGAAAAAGGCCTGAAACCTTGTCCCCGGCTGGTCAATTAACGAGGGGGCTTGAACTGTCCTCGTCCTATGGTACAGGTACCCCGACTGTGCACGGCCTCCGGACCGGATTACCGCTGTCGGCACCGGCGGGCCACTACCCTGCCCTGGTCCACTTTAGGTTTCCCGCCACTGGATCTCCATCGCCTTCGGTCCTGTTTTCTGTTTGCCACCTAGTCCGGTAGTCCAGGGGCCACAACCCCTGAGTCACTGCACTTGACTACTAATAGAACTAGGCTTGATTGTTCTCCTCGACTGTCCAGAACTAGACTCCTGTGTTTGTGCCCCTGACACCTCAGGACCCCTAGGTGGGCGCTCCAATCCGCCTGATCCTGCCCACTCTTGTGTCCCTATTGTCACGAGGGGGTGGCTAGGCTTTAATGGCTGTGTGTTGTACCTGAGTGTGGGTTTTGTGTGTTGGCTCAAGGAGGGTGGACTTTTGTGACAACTTGTTTTTTTGCCAGGGCGTCGCAGATTGGTGGGTGGGAGCTCATATTGATTGACAGTTCAGGCTAGCGTCATGGTTGTGCTATTGGCCGAAACTGTACACTCTCCATTGATGGAAGCAGAGGCAGTTTTGCTCTGCAGCTTTGGAGGAGAGCAGTGGCATTGAAGCTGCACAGAATTCTATACAAGCTCTATAGTAAAGAGCTTGTAAGTGCCACACTCCTTGCATAGGAGACTGGCCACCACTGATAGACTGTAGCGGCAGCCCTTAATCTAGGGAATGAGCAGTGAGCATTCAAATGAAACATCTCCTCTGTTCTTGAAAACGAACTGAACTTTTAATAACAAGTGTCTTGTAAGATTACTTGTTTTTACCAACACTTTGAAATTTTACCAATTTAACATGTCAAACAATACATCAACACCGTTAAGCACCCCATAATTATTGGACTAAAATATGTTGCTTGTTAACTGATTAGTTAATAAATAATTGTTTAACTCCATCACTTTTAGCATTTTTTAATTGTTTTTTTTTCCTCGCCTTTTTCCAAGAGCCATAACTTTTTTATTTTTCTATCAATGTACCTGTATGAGGGCTTGTTTTTTAAAGGACAAGTTGTACTTTTGAATGAAACTATTACTTTTACCATATAGTGTAATGCCCCTGCGGTAACCAGGTGTCACAAAAATAAGGTAACAACAAGGTAACAGCTCGGGTCCAATATGACTGTGCCAGTCACTACACACACACTAGCACACCAGGACATTTACACTCACTGTACCCGGCTGGGAGTCTCACCTAGCCAGATGACAGGACTGGGCACTGTTAGATAACAGGCAGCCAACTGGGAGGAAAAGACCAGACTTAGGGGAGGAGAAAGTGACCTGGGGAGTGTGGCTAGGCAGTCGGAGAAAGGAAGTAAAGTAGGAAGGTTGTGAGGAGAGGAGTAGTAAGAAAGGTGTCAAGACAGACCAGACACTCTTGAGACACAGAGAGAAAGTGGAAGGAACCAGAAAGAAAGGAAAGTCAGGAGTAAGAAAGTCGGCGGAGTAGTAGTAAAGACACTTCAAAGACATGAGGAGAAAGATCAGCCACTCAGAGGAGAAAAGTAGCTGGAGAGCGAGAGATCATGTTCCAAGGACAGAGGGATCCTGTGGGGTGGACATCCAGGGCTCACAGTACTTTTCACGCATGGGTTGCAGATCCCAGAACAGTATAGACCAAAAAAGCAAACCCCTTAAAAATTACAATTTTATTCATGCAGTTAAAACAAACCCCAAACAAACAAAACACATATCTGGGACACCCAATCCCAAATTCGTCAATATGCAAGGAGACCCCTCTATACAATTAAGAGGTCACAGTAGCGAAAAGGGGGGGACTCAAATGTCCATTTCAAACACACGGTTAATACTGCCTATAATACAATCAAGCAATGTGTATCAGTACCAGAGTCAATATTAGACAGTGCAACCAGGGTATGGCCACTAGATCCCTATAGTGGCCCTGCCTTACCGCGGAGGTTGGCACCCTAGACCTAAGCGCTGTGGCGCCCCCGCTCAACGAAGACTCACCCTACTTTCCCTTTGTTGGTCTATTGTGCAGCTGATCTGGGAAAGGAGGAGGTGAGGGAAGGTTGCACTTGTGGGAGACACTCAAAAAAAGGATCTCATACAAACATAGCAATAGAACAGTAGAGGTTCAGTAATTTATAGTGTTAAAGACGGACCATATCAACAGAGTTGTTACATTCCAAAAAATAGGCACATAAATAATCATTGAGTGCTTAATCGTTCCACTTATATATATATCTGCACATGCCCAAAAGAAATCTTATTAAACAGATAAATATACAAAAGTGCATAAATGCCTTAAACATATCTCTTGGAATACGTGAAAATATTCAATGAACACCTTCTGTGTAAAGACAAAATGGAGACAATGGGAGTTTTTCTTGGCATCAAACCAAGGTAAATGTTACCCTAAATAAGGTCTCCTAGAGACTCAATAGTCCCATAACAGTCCTCCCTAAAGATATATTGGGAGACGTCAGACCGTAAACGTTATTAAACAGAAGGTGCGCACAGAGACACTGGCTGCAATCCGCCACGTGTGAAGCTTGGTCACCATCACCGTTGTCCCCGACGTCCCTGACGGTGACCAAGCTCCACACGTGGCGGATTGCAGCCAGTGTCTCTTATCCTCTTAGGAAGCCCCTGATGAACCCCGATGTGACTTTCGATCGGGGGGAAGCGCGTTGGGCAATGTTTTGAGGTGTCAATCCAGACCCTGGTGTATTTACATCATTCATAGGACTTCTAAAATAAGCTAAGTACTATGTTTACATTTGGAGATCTCTATTATGGTTATTTGGACCTTATTAACTGTATCATATTCCACTGCATGCACCATCTTCTGTGAAGTTTTTTCTGCCTTCTGTGAAAGTGTATGATTTTTCTGCCTTCTGTGAAGTGCGCACCTGCTGTTTAATAACGTTTACGGTCTGACGTCTAACAATATATCTTTAGGGAGGACTGTTATGGGACTATTGAGTCTCTAGGAGACCTTATTTAGGGTAACATTTACCTTGGTTTGATGCCAAGAAAAACTCCCATTGTCTCCATTTTGTCTGTACACAGAAGGTGTTCATTGAATATTTTCACGTATTCCAAGAGATATGTTTAAGGCATTTATGCACTTTTGTATATTTATCTGTTTAATAAGATTTCTTTTGGGCATGTGCAGATATATATAAGTGGAACGATTAAGCACTCAATGATTAATTATGTGCCTATTTTTTGGAATGTAACAACTCTGTTGATATGGTCCATCTTTAACACTATAAATTACTGAACCTCTACTGTTCTATTGCTATGTTTGTATGAGATCCTTTTTTTGAGTGTCTCCCACAAGTGCAACCTTCCCTCACCTCCTCCTTTCCCAGATCAGCTGCACAATAGACCAGCAAAGGGAAAGTAGGGTGAGTCTTCGTTGAGCGGGGGCGCCACAGCGCTTAGATCTAGGGTGCCAACCTCCGCGGTAAGGCAGGGCCACTATAGGGATCTAGTGGCCATACCCTGGTTGCACTGTCTAATATTGACTCTGGTACTCATACACATTGCTTGATTGTTTTATAGGCAGTATTAACCGTGTGTTTGAAATGGACATTTGAGTCCCCCCCTTTTCGCTACTGTGACCTCTTAATTGTATAGAGGGGTCTCCTTGCATATTGGCGAATTTGGGATTGGGTGTCCCAGATATGTGTTTTGTTTGTTTGGGGTTTGTTTTAACTGCATGAATAAAATTGTAATTTTTAAGGGGTTTGCTTTTTTGGTCTATATATTTGAATTCCCCCTATATTAAGTCTCTATGGTCTTTTTAGATCCCAGAACAGACCAGGACTTCAAGCCATCTGTTATCTCTGCCAGGCGGATGGGTTTTATGGACTCATCTGCCAAAACCATTAATGTCTGAGGCATCAGCAGCAAAGAGGGGACCGGGACATACAGTCAGGGCCAGAAATATTTGGACAGTGACACAAGTTTTGTTATTTTAGCTGTTTACAAAAACATGTTCAGAAATACAATTATATATATAATATGGGCTGAAAGTGCACACTCCCAGCTGCAATATGAGAGTTTTCACATCCAAATCGGAGAAAGGGTTTAGGAATCATAGCTCTGTAATGCATAGCCTCCTCTTTTTAAAGGGACCAAAAGTAATTGGACAAGGGACTCTAAGGACTGCAATTAACTCTGAAGGCGTCTCCCTCATTAACCTGTAATCAATGAAGTAGTTAAAAGGTCTGGGGTTGATTACAGGTGTGTGGTTTTGCATTTGGAAGCTGTTGCTGTGACCAGACAACATGCGGTCTAAGGAACTCTCAATTGAGGTGAAGCAGAACATCCTGAGGCTGAAAAAAAAGAAAAAATCCATCAGAGAGATAGCAGACATGCTTGGAGTAGCAAAATCAACAGTCGGGTACATTCTGAGAAAAAAGGAATTGACTGGTGAGCTTGGGAACTCAAAAAGGCCTAGGCGTCCACGGATGACAACAGTGGTGGATGATCGCCGCATACTTTCTTTGGTGAAGAAGAACCCGTTCACAACATCAACTGAAGTCCAGAACACTCTCAGTGAAGTAGGTGTATCTGTCTCTAAGTCAACAGTAAAGAGAAGACTCCATGAAAGTAAATACAAAGGGTTCACATCTAGATGCAAACCATTCATCAATTCCAAAAATAGACAGGCCAGAGTTAAATTTGCTGAAAAACACCTCATGAAGCCAGCTCAGTTCTGGAAAAGTATTCTATGGACAGATGAGACAAAGATCAACCTGTACCAGAATGATGGGAAGAAAAAAGTTTGGAGAAGAAAGAGAACGGCACATGATCCAAGGCACACCACATCCTCTGTAAAACATGGTGGAGGCAACGTGATGGCATGGGCATGCATGGCTTTCAATGGCACTGGGTCACTTGTGTTTATTGATGACATAACAGCAGACAAGAGTAGCCGGATGAATTCTGAAGTGTACCGGGATATACTTTCAGCCCAGATTCAGCCAAATGCTGCAAAGTTGATTGGACGGCGCTTCATAGTACAGATGGACAATGACCCCAAGCATACAGCCAAAGCTACCCAGGAGTTCATGAGTGCAAAAAAGTGGAACATTCTGCAATGGCCAAGTCAATCACCAGATCTTAACCCAATTGAGCATGCATTTCACTTGCTCAAATCCAGACTTAAGACGGAAAGACCCACAAACAAGCAAGACCTGAAGGCTGCGGCTGTAAAGGCCTGGCAAAGCATTAAGAAGGAGGAAACCCAGCGTTTGGTGATGTCCATGGGTTTCAGACTTAAGGCAGTGATTGCCTCCAAAGGATTCGCCACAAAATATTGAAAATAAAAATATTTTGTTTGGGTTTGGTTTATTTGTCCAATTACTTTTGACCTCCTAAAATGTGGAGTGTTTGTGAAGAAATGTGTACAATTCCTACAATTTCTATCAGATATTTTTGTTCAAACCTTCAAATTAAACGTTACAATCTGCACTTGAATTCTGTTGTAGAGGTTTCATTTCAAATCCAATGTGGTGGCATGCAGAGTCCAACTCGTGAAAATTGTGTCACTGTCCAAATATTTCTGGACCTAACTGTATTCCCTTAAATAGTCCAAGCTGCCTGAGGCAGGACCCAGACACCAAGAGGACCTCCAAGTGCTCCATGCCAGGGAGGACCCACATACACCAGAGTACAAAGGTGGAGAGTTGCACCAGGTCGGTAGGCACAGCTATCAGGGGCACGGGTGCACCTGGGATCCAGTACATCCCCAGGGTGTGAATCCAGTGAGTAAAAACCATCAAACTGCACTCTCTGTCTGGACTGATTCATTGTGCTGTGCCTCCACGTTAACCCTTCACCTACCCCTGGGGAAAAGACCTGCTCGCGGAGGGCTCCGCCATCCATGCTGCCCCCATCCATCATCCCCGGTGGGAACCCGCAGTGGCGGCTCTACTATCCCTGGCCGCAAACCGCGAGTGGCGTAGTCGGACATTATTTTTATTTTTCATTTAAAACTGTTCGACGGTGCCCCTCGATTCACGGACTGCCCGGATCCGAGCAGCTTGGCTGCCCTGGGGCACGGCAATACTGTACTATAAATCAGGGGGAAAATGCTCAAAGTGCAGTGAAATTGCAAAGAAAGTCCAACTACACAATAGTTTGGCGGGTTTTTTTGTTTTTTTTTTTTAATTTACCATGTTCATTGTATGGTAACACTGACCTGACAATATGATTGCCCAGGTCAGTAAGAGGACATAGATACCAAACATGTATAGTTTTTTTTTATTTAATTGGAAAAAAAGAAGCGTAACATTTTCTTTTTTTCAGGATCTGGGGCTCTATGAGAGCTTATTTTTTGCTTCCTAAGTTGACGTTTTTATCTGATACCATTTTTGGGTAGATGTGATGTTTTGATTGCCTCTCATTGCATTTTATTTAATGTTGTGGACAAAAAAAAACTTAATGCTGGTTTTTTGTTGTTTGTTTTTCTGCTACTCTGTTTACTGATTGGATTAATTTATTTTTACATTTTGATAGATCAGACATTTGTGAATGCAGCGATAACAAATATGTTCATTGTTTTTTATTGTTTTATTTTCAATGGGGTAAAAGGGGTGATTTGAACTTTTGTGTTTTTGTTTTTTTTTCATATTTGAAAAAACATTTTTTTCTCACTTTTTATTGTTTTTACTAGTCCTCTTAGGGGACTTGAAGCTGAAATCCTCCAATCACTTGTTTTGTAGAAAGCAGGGCATCACCATTGCTATGTACAGCAGAAATGATGATCTCCTATGAACACCAGTTCCACAGGAAGTTTATTATTATGGAGAAAGGGGTCATCAGCTGACCTCTGGCTGTTATGACAACCCATTGACGCCCTGCAATCACGTCAAGGGGCCGCCAATGGGAGCAGGGAATGACGCGCTCCTCACCAGGAGGATCTTCCACCCTGATGAAGCAAGAAAACCCTAGCGAAACGTGCGTTGGGTGTACTTAGGTCTTTTGATGGGGATCTCCTGATGGTGTGGGATTAACTCTGTATGCTGCTCTGCACTAGGCACTTTAGGTAATGTGCACCCTTTTTCCTTTGTCGCTTTTTGTACTATGTTACGAGGGGCTGGGCTTTTGTACCTTTGTTGTACTGATGCATTCCTTATGTTTTCAAGTACCCTTTAATTGGTTCTAATAGCTTATCTTTTGCTATTTACACTAGCTATACCATCTGGTACTGGGGGAGAGAGGAGGGAGGGGCAACCATATTTTATATTTATGCCCTATTTTGCTTACATGTTCTTCTCCTCTCCTTCCCAAATTCCCCGTCCTCCTCATGCCTTTTCTGTCATATGTACTCTCATTGGTCTAGTGCGCTTACCTTTACTTCACTAACCATCATATCCCCTTTTCATGCCTGTTTTTAATACACTGTGATTTTAATGTTAAATCTGTTTGTGATCAATTTAAATTTTTGGCAATAAATTTTGTTATTTTTGCACATTATATTCTGGTTCTCTTGTATTTATATTAATGGTATTGGGTAGCTTTCCTGCTGGGTTGTCATTTCTTCCCCTTTAGGACTTAGCGGAGCCCCCTACCATCCAGCTGCTAATTACACAGGTCTACAAAAAAATATTTTTTGTAATCATCGCAAGTGACTTTGTATTTTTCAGAATCATCTTTTTGTCCTGATTTCAAAAAATGTATATTGTGTTTCTGTAGCATGTATAGTTTCCATGGAGCAGCATCACTATTATTATAAGGTATAGGAAATATACTGGTGATATTAAGAAAACAGTAATCTACATATCAGAAAAAAATGCTTCACCTTATAAAAGAGTTTTTATTGAACCAAAATAATTTCACATGCAAAATAAAAACCCAAATATGAGCAGAAATTAAAAGTGCTTGACATTAGACTGTCGTTGATATGATTTTTCAGGATTGTCCCGATATAACATCCAACAGTAATCTAACATCATTGAGTCATTCCAAAAACCCTGGTACCGGTGTTCCATTACTTTAATGTCCTGGCGAAACCGCTCGCCTTGTTCATCGCTTACATCCCCAAGATTATGAGGGAAGAAATCTAAATGTGAATGCAAAAAGTGCATTTTCAAAGACATGCGACATCCAAGACACTGGTATGCATTTGCAGTTCCTCAACACCTTCAACATATTCTGGAGATTTATGTTTTCTTTTCCTAGGAAGTTTTCACAGATTCATTTAAAGCTTTACCAAGATCTCAATTCTTTATCATTTAGAGTTCCTTCAAACACATCATCTCTCATAAGCTCTCTAATCTGAGGACCAACAAATGCCCCTTCCTTCAGTTTTGCTGGTGAAATGCTGGGGAATTTCTGCGAAATGTACAGGAACCTTTGTGAATTTATCTTTGCCATGGCTTTTACAAAGTTTTTAATCAATCCCAACTTTATATGTAGCAGAGGAAGAAGGATTTTTGTTGGAGCAACTAAAGGATTATGCTGAACATTGTCTCTACCTGGAGCATAGATGTTTCTCTGTCCCCAATCACGATGAACATAATGCTCTACTGTATTTCTACTGTCCCATAAACACAAGAAGCAACAATATTTTGTGAAACCACCTTGCATTCCCATTAGCAGAGAAATCACTTTCAAATCTCCACAGAGAATCCATTGATGATGCTTATATTGTATAGCATCCAAAACAACTGACAGATTTTCATAACTTCCCTTTAGCTAACATGGGTGAGCAATAGGGATTGGTGGGATGAGTCAATAAACAATCACCAATCTGAAACAAAATACTCTTGATTCAGTTCTTCAAAGAGGCCATTCACATTGTTACAGTACACCACTGGTCCATTAACTGTGAAAAATTGTGTTAAAGTGTTACTTCTGCTTCGGTAATAACACACTTTTACATCATCAAGAAGATTCTTCTGTTTCAACCTAGATGCAAGAAGTTCAATTTAATCTTTTGACAATGAAAGTCTCTGATGAGATAATTTAATTCATATTGAGTAAAGTCTTCTGGCTGCTCCATCAGGTACATATTCACCTTGACTTGAGCTCTCCATGTCTTTTCCAATAGCTTCATCTTCATAGTCTTCATATCCTACTTCATTTTCATCCAATCCAGATAACGATGGTACAGGAACTAGCAAGGTACCATTATGTGGAACTGGCCTAATCACAGATTCAAATTTAGGGTAATTAATCTTATGTTTGTTCTTTGTAGAAAAGCCCTTCAGTTTGACAAAATAAAAGTAGCAGTCATCAGTATGATTTTTGGGTTCTCTCCAAATCATTGGAACAGCAAATGGCATAGCCACTTTCGTCATATTCAACCAGTCACGAAGACCATTTGAATAACTTGAACATATCACATGAGGGGCCTAGTGTGACGCCCTGGCCTTCCGCATGGTACCTGCTCCTCCTTGGTTACGGGTCCTGTCAATTTGGTGTTGCTACCAACAGGTGTACATAAATCCTGAGGAACACTCTGTACCACACCCACCAACCACCCATTGGGCAGCCTGAGGGGAATAGGGCCCCCGGAGACCAGGCCCCTACCCACAGAGGGGTTAAACATCCTGCTGCTTCAACATCATCACCGGGCTCCCCAACAGCAGCGGTCGTCTCTCACATTACCACACACCGCGGGTGGCGTCACGAACATTATCCCATTCACCGCCCAAAACACATTTCCCCCTTTTTATTTCCAAGGTAGCTGCGCAACCCCGCCTCGGATCCGGAGACCCCTCGAGCCACTGTGGATCCGGGTCCGAACAGCCCGTCGGCTGTCGCGGGGGGGGCACACCCAGCACACATCGAAAATGCAGAAATAACGTAATAACAAAAATACTTCTCAGAAAATGTATGAGATAGAGCAAAACTAAGCATACTTTTGCAATCAGCACATCAAACTCTATAAAACAGACATATTACCTTTGCTGATGATTTTTTTGTGTTGACCAGTGTTATTAGTATTCTCCATGTCCTTAAATACACCCATCTTCCCTGGACTTGTGCTGGTGATATTATTCAGTTTTTTCTAGTTCTGGTTGCAAGTAGGTGGCTTGTAGTCATCTGTTGTTTCATTGCTGAAACCTTGCTGAACTTCTACCTGAGTCATCTGTGGATAAGTAGTTCATGTATTTTCTCCCATGTGGCCACCTTGTGTCTTCCTTTAGTGTTTAGTGGGGTTGACAAAGAACTCATCCTACCTGTTCCCCATTTAGGATACAGCATTAGGGATACCTAGTGTCAGGTATACGACTCAGCGCATAGGTATGGAATCTATCTAGTGTGGTGAGGGGCCCCAGGGACCAGTGGTAGGTTTGGTCAGGGGTCACGATCTCCAATCTTCCCTAGACGCAGGGTTTCCCTTCCCTTTTGCTGTTCACTTGGCACTTCCCTGTACCTAACATGACAGTAACATATGCAAAAATGTATCAATATGAAGTTAGAAAGCCATTTGTAAAGTTGTGGCACATCATTGATATGTAGCATATGATGCAGAATGATAAATAGCAAATGTGACTGTAAATGGTTGTTTGCAACATTTAATTTAATTAATTCAATTAAAGATATGTAATGGATGAAATAAACACTGCCCATAATCATGAAATGCTAAGTGTTCTGTTCTATTTTTTGCCGTGTATGATTACAGGACTGACAATCTGCCGTGTGTTCCCAGACAGCTTTTTAATATTCTACAACTTTAATTTCATTCTGGACAGAACTTATCTAAAACAACAGAAATGCGGGCAGTGGAATATGATCACAGGCATTAGTTTTACAAACTTGAGTGGAGTATTGAAATTACTTTTTATTATGTACATATTATTATGATTTACTTTACAATCATTTCTATTTTATATTAGTTTTCGCTGCATACATTTCTGTTCAATTTCACATTTGTCAAATGGCTCTGACGTTAGCAAAGCAGTTAACATATACTTCATCTGATACAGCTCTGCAGACGGGCGATTTCATTGCCAAAGTCTATCATCAACACAACATAGAAACAGTTTTTATTAAATACAGATTTTATCAGTGGATACGGTACTTTAAAGTAAAAAATGATTAATTAAAGTGTAGCGCTCAAGTTTTGCTTTAAGGTAGTAAATAGTATAAGTAACTAACATTTAACTTTATAGTCTATAAATTTAATAGATGATATTGTTTACTTATGCCCCCCTTAAAATTGAAAGCGCCAGATATTGCTGTTACAGACTTGTTATGGTGTCCACCGCTCTTCTTCTGATTTTCTCCTATGTTAGTGTCTATTACAATAGTTCTTACCAGATAACCCTAAGGGGTACTTTGCACGCTGCGACATCGCAGGCCGATGCTGCGATGCCGAGCGCGATAGTCCCCGCCCCCGTCGCAGCAGCGATATCCTTGTGATAGCTGCCGTAGCGAACATTATCGCTACGGCAGCTTCACATGGACTCACCTGTCCTGCGACCGTCGCTCTGGCCGGCGACCCGCCTCCTTGTTAAGGGGGCGGGTCGTGCGGCGTCACTGCGACGTCACACGGCAGGCGGCCAATAGAAGCGGAGGGGCGGAGATGAGCAGGATGTAAACATCCCGCCCACCTCCTTCCTTCCGCATATCCTACGGAAGCCGTAGTGACGCCGGTAGGAGATGTTCCTCGCTCCTGCAGCTTCACACACAGCAATGTGTGCTGCCACAGGAGCGAGGAACAACATCGGACTGTCGCGTCAGTGTAATTATGGATTACGCCGACGCTGCACCGATGATACGATTACGACGCTTTTGCGCCCGTTAATCGTATCATCGAGCCTTTACACACTACGATGTCGCATGCGATGCCGGAAGTGCGTCATTTTCAATTTGACCCCACCGACATCGCACATGCGATGTCGTAGTGTGCAAAGCCCGCCTTAGTAAACTGTACAATGTCCACAAAAAAGTTCTGGAGACTTTTCTGACTAGTTTATGCTAGTCCGGCAGCTTACTGATCAGTCCTTTAGTCCAAAAGGTGAAAAAAGCTTCTCATTTTCAAGCCTGGTTTTCTGTAGGTCCATGCCACCTGATGGAGAAAAAAGAAGTGACATAAAAGAATTGCTGAGGTGCTTGATCCGCTGAGAAAAGATATTGGGTAGCTAAAAGGGGTTCAGAAGATGCCTCAGTGCAGCAGAGACAGCAGCGGCAGAGAAAGAAGCAAGAAGCTGGTGCTCATATGTGAGGAGCCAGGAAGAGAACCATATTTTTCGGATTATAAAACGCACATTTCCTGCCAAAAATTTGGAAGCAAAATGAGGGGTACGTCTTAAAATCTGAATATAGCTGAATATACCAGTAAGTTGAGAATTGGCTCGGGGGCCTGTCTGTGTGGGTGGCCGGCTGACTTTTTGTGCGGCCGGCTATCCGTGTGGGCGGCCAGGTGCCTATATGTGCGGGTGGCTGGCTGCCTCTCTGTGCGGGCGAGCGGCCGGCTGGCTACCTCACTGTGTGGGCGGGCAGCTGGCTGGTTGCCTCTCTGTACAGGTGGCTGGCTGCCTGTGCGGGCTGTGGAAGCTGCGGTGGCAGTGTGGCGGGTGTCCCAGATGCTTTCGCTTCAAATGATGGTGCCCGGAGTAAGTGCGAGCGCAGATGGAGCTCTCGGCTGAGAGCTCCATCTGCGCAGGCGCTGCTCCGGGCACCATTTCTTTGAAGCCTGGACCGCCGACAGAACATCTGGGACAATCTCTACACCAGCCTGCTCCACACAGCCACCGCAGCTTCCACTGCCAGCACAGACCCATCAGCTTCCACAGACCGCAGCTTCCACAGCTTCCCCTCCACCACCGCTGCCGCCTCCCCTCTGGTATGACTACACTGGAGTATAAGACGGACCCCCTTTTTTTTTACCATTTTTTATCTCTAAATTTGGTGTGTGTCTTATAATCCGGTGTGTCTTATAAAACAAAAATATACGGTAGTTGCTAGGGAGAAGTGTGACATAGATGGAAGAAAAACCTGCTGAAACATGGGAGGATAGGGGCCCAAGAGGTAAGGGGGTCCATTACTACCTCCAATTGTTCATTGTGAAAAATTGTTATGCTACAAGGGGCCCATATATTGTTCTTGCACAGGGGTCTTCTTTTGTCTGTGTCGGACAGGGTGCTGAAAGGCCTACCAAGAGATCTGGAAAAAAACAAAATATGTGTACTTCCCACCCTCAAGCACGCCGGAGGGCAGGGATGAACTGATCGGGTTCAATGTCAAGAAGGAAAGCAGAGAGGATTTCTTTCAGCAGGCAGGAGGCAGTATTAGTGTTCAGCATCAGTGGACCATTTTTCCAGATAGCGGCATAATGAACCAGCCAGGTCAGATGAGGCACAGGATCAACATCAGTAGTAGGGAGAGTCAGCTGTGAACAAGGCTGCAGCTCAAACCTGTGAGTAGGACCACACCTTGTCCAGTACTGAGGGTAGAAGCTAGTCATCGCTCATGACTGATAATAGTGATTAATGACTCACAATTTGCTCTCATAATCACACATAGCTCTGCAGTGAGATTAGAATTATTGAAGTAAAACAGAAGTGAACATTGTCTTATTGCAAACACCTTTAGAAGCTGCAGTTATCTCACAATGCTGTCAACTTCCTCTTCACAAGCAGCCAGTGAGGGGGAAGGACAATACAGCAGAGATGTCAGCTCTGACAGAACATAACTGCAAAAGTGCTTGTTGTCTTTGTAATGAGGCCAGGTTCAACTCTGCTGTACTGTGTTATTTAGAATCAGGCACAGCTCTGCAGTAGAACTGACAGCACTATGAGAGGACAAGTGCTGCTGCAAATGTTTGTAATGAAACATTGTTCCCTTCTGCTGTACTGCATTAGTTCTGATCTCAGTGCAAAGCTCTGTTTGATTATGAGAGTCTGCACATGGTGAGAGAGCAAGGATGCATAACCGTGGTCTCAGAGCATGCGCAGGCCCCATACAGATGCAGAGAGATGTGCGAGATGTGAAGGGGCACGCAGCAGCACACACACACGCACATTTACAGCAACTGTAAGCTTTTTTTTGCCAAGAAGAATGGGCAGCTTTACCATGTGAGAAAATAAAGAGCCTTATCCACATCTACCACTAAACAATTCAAGCTGTCATTGATTTTAAAGGGGGCAATACATGGTATTAAGAACTGGGGTGTGTGAACTTTTGATTAGGGTCATTTGGATTTTTTGGTTGTCATTATGATTTAAAACGAGAAAAACAGTAGTTTGACAATAAATCGCTTCACCTAAACACTAACCATAAGTGGGGAAAAAATGTTTTGCTATCATTCATATTCTCTGAAAAAAGGCCAAGAAAGCAAAAAAGTCTGCTGGGGTATGTAAAATTTTGAGCATAACGGTATTATTTTTTGTCTATCTCTGTAACTAAATATGAATCCAGTGGAGTTATTATTGTTCAGTATTTATTTTAGTGAGCATATCAAGGGGGAGGTGGTTTCTGTCTGCCCTCATGGACCCGTACAAGCGCTAGCAGGCGTGAAACGGCCGTTGTCCGTAGAGGGCCTACACCCGGCTCCTCTCCCGCAAATTTTATTGCACAGTTTGGAATAAACAAGATTTTATGATTACATCGTGGGTCGTGCTGCTTCTTCTGATCTCGTGGAATATCCAAGACTGATTACTTAGATATTGTCACGCTCCCCGGGTCCCCTGCTCTGCTCCCCGGCTCACCTGCCACGCTCCCCGGCTTCCCTGCGTCGCTCCCCGGTTCCTCTGTCCGGCGTCCGCCGCTCCCCGGTCTCCAGCCTCCATTGCCTGCGGTTCCCAGGCGTCCTGGTCCCCGCTCCCGGCGCCCGTCGGCTACTCAGCCCCAGCCCGGCTCTCCTGCTTCCTTCTCACCGCTCCCTGCCCTGGCTTCTGGCACCCGGGCCTCGCGCATGCGCATTAGGGCGCGCGCGCGGTCATTGACCCTTTCTTAAAGGGCCAGCGTCCACTGACAGGAAATTGAGCACACAGGTACAGGGTATAAAAGGGGTTAGTGTCCAAGTGGGCGGGGCCTGTTCTTCGTGTTTCCCAAGCTAGGAGTCAGGTCTCCTTGTGTTCCTGTGAGATACTCACCTCTCTCTCTTCTAGAGCCGGTCCTGCCTCGCCATCCGGTCCTGCCGAATCCTGAACCCTGAACGCTGACTATCTGCCATCCTGACAGTCCGTTCCATCTCTGATCCCTGTGGTGACCCGTCCTCTCGCTCCATCGGTTCTGTACTCCGCCTGACAACATCTCGGCTTCCGAACCTGAGCTCCGTCACCCGGACTACCATCAGTGACTCCGTGGTCCCAGGGACTTCTCCATTCTACTCTTGTGCACGGACTGTCCTGCTACCCGTAGTGCTCCAGCTACCGGACCCCTTACCTTCATCAAGGAGTTCGGCCCAGTGGATCCACCACCTGGGTCTGCCCGTCCACCTGGCCCTAACAGTAAGATCAGGCCATGGATCCCGCCGACGCACTAGCGGCCTTGCAGGAAGAACTCTCCCGCCTGCGTGAGACTCAGACCTGCATGCTGCAATTTATGTCTTCTGTGGACGCCCGCCTGAACACGCTACAAGCGTCGGTTACATCTTCAGCATCTCGGGCTTCCACTAGACAATCCACGGCTCCAGCTCCCGTGGCAGCCTCCTCGGATGCTTCCAGGCTTCGTTTGGCCTCACCACCCCGGTACGCCGGAGATCCCAAGACCTGCAGGGGATTCATAAACCAATGCTCCCTCCATTTCACGCAGCTGCCGCATTTGTTTGCCTCCGACCAAGCCAAGGTCGCCTTCATGATGTCCCATCTAGAGGGTGAGGCATTGGCGTGGATGAACCCCTTGTGGGAGAAGGGGGACCCTGTGACCACGAACATCCAGGAGTTCCTGCAGGCATTTCGTGGCACCTTTGACGAGCCCGGACGCGCCTCCGCGTCTGCCTCATCTCTTCTCCGGTTACGTCAGGGGACTCTGACGGTGGGTCAATACGCCATCCGTTTTCGCACCTTGGCTTCGGAACTCGGGTGGAACAACGAGGCTATAACCGCCGCCTTCTGGGAAGGACTCTCGGGTCGAATTAAAGATGAGCTGGCTGGTCGTGACGTACCGTCCACCCTGGATGCCCTGATTACCCTAGCGACTCGAGTGGACATTCGCTTTCAGGAGCGATCCAAAGAGGTGTCCCGTGAGAGACGTCCGGTACGGCATTCCTCTCCTCCTCAGAAGCCCGCCGCACTTCAGTCAACGGCATCTGGTGTCTCCGTCCACGAGCCCATGCAGATCGACCGTGTGCGGCAGTCTGAACAACGCCGAGCAGAGCGGCTCGCCAAGGGTCTCTGCTTCTACTGCGGAGAGGGCACACACCTTCTACGCTCCTGTCCAGAGAGGCCGGGAAACTCCAAAGCCTAGGGTTGGTAGGAGAGGCCACCCTAGGTGTTGGGACTCTCTCAGACCCGGTTACGTGGACTGTTCAAGTGACAACGGGAGAGACGCGGTTCACGGCCGAGGCGTACCTCGATTCTGGGGCAGCAGGCAATTTCATCCAGCAAGCCACGGTGGACAAGTACCAGGTGCCTGTTACTCCACTCGACAAACCCCTCGTGATTGCCTCTGTGGATGGAAGACCCCTCTCTGACACCATCTCGTGGATCACCAGGCCGGTCGAACTGCGTATCGGTGCCCTGCACACCGAGAACATCGCTCTCTACGTCCTCCCACACATGTCCCATCAAATTCTGCTGGGACTCCCCTGGTTAAGGACACACGAACCGTCAGTCAGCTGGGGCACTGGTGAAATCACCCGATGGGGCTCTTCTTGCCATGAGAACTGTCTGAAGACCATACAACCCATCCGACGACCTCCGGTTCCAGAGTCCCTACCGGGACTGCCCTCGGCCTATTGGTCCTTCGCGGACGTCTTTGACAAAAAGGAATCAGAGGTACTCCCGCCACATCGTCCTTACGATTGTGCCATCGACCTGCTCCCGGGAACTACACCACCTCGAGGACGGATATATCCGCTGTCTCCTGCCGAAACAAGGGCCATGTCTACTTACATCTCAGAGAGCCTGGCAAGGGGATTCATTCGGAGATCCTCCTCTCCTGCTGGAGCAGGCTTCATCTTCGTTAAGAAGAAAGAAGGTGACCTACGCCCATGCATAGACTACCGGGGATTGAACCAAATCACCGTGAAAAACAAGTACCCCCTGCCGCTCATCCCCGAATTGTTTGATCGGCTTAGAGGAGCTCGTGTGTTCACCAAGTTGGATCTTCGGGGTGCCTACAACCTGGTCCGCATCCGCTCTGGGGACGAATGGAAGACCGCGTTCAATACTCGCGATGGGCACTATGAATACTGTGTGATGCCCTTCGGCCTGTGTAACGCACCAGCAGTCTTTCAGGAATTGGTGAACGACGTGTTCCGAGACCTTCTCTACGTCTGTGTGGTGGTGTATCTTGATGACATCCTGGTCTTTTCTCCGGACCTCCAGACCCACAGAGAGAACGTGCAGCTGGTAATACAACGACTGAGGGAAAATCGTCTGTACGCCAAGTACGAGAAGTGTGTCTTCGAGCAGTCTTCTCTTCCCTTCCTGGGTTACGTCATCTCCGATACCGGACTGGAGATGGATCCGAAGAAGGTCTCTTCCATCCTCAACTGGCCTCCTCCTTCTGGACTAAAGGCAATCCAACGCTTCCTGGGATTCGCCAACTATTACCGCCAGTTCATCCCTCACTTCTCGGCTCTGACTGCTCCTCTCTCCGCCTTGACCAAGAAGGGGGCTAATCCAAAGGACTGGTCACCTGCGGCCGACGCCGCGTTTGGCTCTCTGAAGCGGGCATTTGCCTCCTCTCCTGTGCTCCACCGTCCGGAGTTAAACCGACAGTTCACCTTGGAGGTGGATGCCTCCTCCTCGGGAGCCGGAGCAGTGCTCATGCAGAAGTCCTCCTCCGGGAAGATGGTGACTTGCGGGTTCTTCTCCAAGAGTTTCTCAGCGCCTGAATGCAACTACACCATCGGTGACCGAGAGCTATTGGCAGTCAAACTGGCTCTGGAGGAATGGCGCTACCTTCTGGAAGGAGCAGTGTACCCCGTTATTATTTACACGGACCACAAGAACCTGGAATACCTGCGGTCTGCTCAACGACTGAACCCACGGCAAGCCAGGTGGTCCTTGTTCTTTGCCAGATTCGATTTCCAGCTCCATTTCCGACCCGCGGACAAGAATGTACGCGCAGATGCCTTGTCCAGGTCATTCATGCCCATGGAGCAGGAGGAGGAGACATCCCAGCCCATCATCTGTCCTAGTAAAATCATTCCGGTGACTCCTGTCACCCTGGCCCAGATACCGCCCGGGAAGACCTATGTCTCTGAGACTGACAGGCAAAAAGTGTTACACTGGGGCCATGCCTCGAAAATAGCCGGTCATGCTGGTCAGAAGAGAACATGGAGTACGATTGTACGTCATTACTGGTGGCCATCCCTTCGGACGGATGTCGCTTCTTTTGTCTCAGCCTGCTCCTCTTGCGCCAGGAACAAGACGCCCAAACACCTGCCATATGGCCGTCTTCTGCCTCTGCCTATACCTTCAGTTCCGTGGCAACACATTGCGATGGACTTTATTACGGACTTGCCACTGTCCTCCGGACACACAGTCATATGGGTCGTGGTGGATCGGTTCTCTAAAATGGCTCATTTCGTCCCTATGGCTGGACTGCCCTCTGCCCAGGAACTCGCTGACGCCTATATACAACACATCTTCCGCTTGCACGGCTTTCCATCACACATTGTGTCCGACAGAGGAACTCAGTTCACCTCCCGCTTCTGGAGGGCTCTCTGCAAACATCTGGGAGTGACTCTGGACTTTTCTTCAGCCTACCATCCTCAGTCGAACGGCCAAGTGGAACGGGTCAATCAGATCTTGACCTCCTTCTTACGTCACTACGTCAACGCCCATCATGACGACTGGTCCACGCTTCTTCCTTGGGCTGAATTCTCCCATAACCACCACGTCAGTGAGTCCTCCTCCAGCTCTCCCTTCCATGTCGTTTACGGACTTCAGCCTTCCGTCCCATTGCCTGTATCCTCTTCCTCGGATGTCCCTGCTGCTGATGCTGTAGCCCGTGACTTTGCAACGATCTGGGACTCAGTCAAGGCGTCCCTGGGACGTGCTTCCCTGCGGATGAAGAGACACGCAGACAAGAGGCGTCTGGATCCTCCGTGTTTCTCTCCAGGAGATCTCGTCTGGCTTGCTTCCAAGTACGTCCGATTGAAGCTACCATCCTACAAGCTGGGACCTCGCTACATCGGGCCGTTTAAAGTCCTCAGCAAGATCAATGAGGTTTCCTACAAGCTGCAGCTCCCGGCCACGATGAGGATACCCAACTCCTTCCACGTCTCCCTGCTCAAGCCGGTTGTCCTTGGTCCCTTCTCCGCTGCTGCCAGTTCGGCTCCTCCTCCTATTGCCGATGACGACATCTATGCGGTAAGGGATATCGTGGCCATGAAAATCGTACGGGGCCGTCAGTTCTTCTTGGTGGACTGGGCAGGGTATGGTCCTGAGGATTGGTCCTGGGAACCCCGGGAGAATGTGGGTACGCCTCTGATCCGTGCCTTTCTGTCCCGGTTGCGGGGAGCGGGCGTGGGGGGGTACTGTCACGCTCCCCGGGTCCCCTGCTCTGCTCCCCGGCTCACCTGCCACGCTCCCCGGCTTCCCTGCGTCGCTCCCCGGTTCCTCTGTCCGGCGTCCGCCGCTCCCCGGTCTCCAGCCTCCATTGCCTACGGTTCCCAGGCGTCCTGGTCCCCGCTCCCGGCGCCCGTCGGCTACTCAGCCCCAGCCCGGCTCTCCTGCTTCCTTCTCACCGCTCCCTGCCCTGGCTTCTGGCACCCGGGCCTCGCGCATGCGCATTAGGGCGCGCGTGCGGTCATTGACCCTTTCTTAAAGGGCCAGCGTCCACTGACAGGAAATTGAGCACACAGGTACAGGGTATAAAAGGGGTTAGTGTCCAAGTGGGCGGGGCCTGTTCTTTGTGTTTCCCAAGCTAGGAGTCAGGTCTCCTTGTGTTCCTGTGAGATACTCACCTCTCTCTCTTCTAGAGCCGGTCCTGCCTCGCCATCCGGTCCTGCCGAATCCTGAACCCTGAACGCTGACTATCTGCCATCCTGACAGTCTGTTCCATCTCTGATCCCTGTGGTGACCCGTCCTCTCGCTCCATCGGTTCCGGACTCCGCCTGACAACATCTCGGCTTCCGAACCTGAGCTCCGACACCCGGACTACCATCAGTGACTCCGTGGTCCCAGGGACTTCTCCATTCTACTCTTGTGCACGGACTGTCCTGCTACCCGTAGTGCTCCAGCTACCGGACCCCTTACCTTCATCAAGGAGTTCGGCCCAGTGGATCCACCACCTGGGTCTGCCCGTCCACCTGGCCCTAACAGATATAGGTACCGTAGTTGAAATAAAAATTATATTTTTTTAGGGTTCAGTTTGACGCTCTTGTGAATAATGTTAAAAGTTAGTAGAGTTAAAACCGTTTGTCAGTGGACCTTTTGAATGCAGTGAATGTAGAGAACTCCATCCCCATTGACTAAATTCCATTGCAGTAGTGACATTGGGAGTACTAACAGATGTTATGGGAAATGAGTAGAGATTTTTCTTTGCTAAAATGTTTGTATCCAAATGCTTCCTTTATTTTTTTTTCTGAAATAGTTCCAAGATTACTGTGGTCAGGTAAAGAATCTGCCTTCCTTGAAAGAATTGAGAAATCTCAACCATCCTTGGTTTCACATATTGACATGTGGACCTCGAAGGCTTTACATCTGGATTATACAGATGGTATAATGTACATTTCTTATGTGTGGGGATTGATATTTCTAAATTAGGCTTGCAGATCTCCGTAGAGAAATGGCTGTGAGGTTTTGGGGTCATGTCTCTTTGATCTATGTGTTTTGAGGTCTAGCCCCTGAGAAATGCTGCATGGACATGGTCCAAGGGTTTGGTCTCAGCTCAGTTTGGTTAATAGTATGGTGATTAACCCCTTCACTCCTTATCCTGTTTTCACTTTCCTGATCAGGCCATTTTTTCAATTCTGATCAGTGTCATTATATGAGTTTATTCCTCTTGAACACTTCAACAGATCCCAGTGATTCTGAGATTGTTTTTTCATGACACATTGTACTTCATAGTACTGGTAAAGTTAGGATGATAGTTTTGCATTTATTTGTGAAAACAATGGAAATTTGGTAAATATTTAGAAAATTTCTCAATTTTTCAACTTTGAATTTTTATGCCCTCAAACTAAAGATACGTCACACAAAATAGTTACTAAATAACATTTCCCACATGTCTACTTTACATCAGCACCGTTTTTGAAACATAATAAGCATAATTTTTTTTTTACAATATTAGAAGGGTTAAAAGTTTATCGGCAATAACTAATTTTTCCAAAAAAATTTGCAAAACCATTTTTTTAGGGACCACATCACATTTGAAGTGACTTTGAGGTGCCTACGTGACGGAAAATACCCCACACTGACACCATTCTAAAAATTACATATGTAACTGCTCAAAACCACATCCAAGAAGTTTATTAACCTTTCATGTGCTTCACAGGAACTAAAGCAATGTGGAAATGTTAACATTTTAAGTTTTCCTACAAAAATGTTACTTTAGCCCCAAATTTATCATTTTCACAATTCCAGCACTTTGAACCTCCAGGAGCTTCACGGAATGTTATAATGTTGAGCCGTATAAATAAAAAATCATATTTTTCCTACTAAAATGTTCTTTTCGATACATTTTTTTTATTTTCACAAAGGTAACAGGAAAATTTGCACCATTCAATTTGTTGTGAAATTTCTCCTGAGTACGCCAATACCCCATATGTGGTGGAAAATTGTTTGGGCGCACAGCAGAGCTTGGATAGGAAGGAGAGCCATTTAACTTTTGGAATGTAAAATTGGCTGGAATCTTTAGATGATGCCATGTTGCATTTGCAGAGCCCCTGTGGTGCCTAAACAGTGGAAATCCCGACAAGTGACCCCATTTTGGAAACTAGACATTTCAAGGAATTTGTCTAGCTGTTTGGTGAGCACCTTGAACCCACAGATGCATCACATAATTTGACAATGTTAAACTGCGAAAATGAAAAAAAAATCTATTTTTCCTGAGAAGTGTTGCTTTAGCTCTACATTTTACCTTTTTCACAAGGATAGAAGGAGAAAATGGACCACAAAATTTGGACAACGAATACAATGATACCCCATATGTGGTGGGGAAAAAATGTTTTGGACACATTTTCAAGCTCCGAAAGGAAGAAATGAGATGTTAGAAAGCAGACATTGATGGAATTATCTGCGGGTGTCATGTCGCCTTTAGAGAGCCCCTGATTTTTTTGTGACCATTCTTTCTTTGCAGTTTGAGGGACCTCACCTGGAAAATATTGCCATAGCACTATATGGGGACCTTCAGTTTCAGAAGTACTGGGGGCCTCTCCTTCCTGACTTCCAAATATAAGGCCTTGATCACTACTTCTTGAAACTGAAGGAATGTGCCAGTCTGGCCTGCACATCGTGATAGTACATAAATGCCATACATAGCTATCTGTACAATGTACACAGCCAGCTTTTTGTACCACTACGTGAGTTTTGCGCATGCCACTCTAGGGCTGGACGACTTGATCAGAGATATCAACTCCCCCTATGTTTTTATTGTATCCGAGGACACAATTTGGTTTGTGGACCTATGTAGATTGAACTCCTCACAGCAATGGGGATGTTGCCATCACCATGTATTGTGGTAAAGAAAAGGACATCCCTCTTGTACTTGAACATGTTGTCACTAAAATGGGCTCTGCTCTCACCCTTTCTGAGTAGCTACCCAATTCGTGACCTAGAGAGGCCTCTCTGATTTCTGCGCACAGTACTGCATGCTGCTGTAGCTCTGGCAAAGAGGGACTTGAAGATTGAGATGCTGGTGTAAAAGTTATCTACATAGAGGTGATAACCTTGATCCAGCAGTGGATGCACCAAATCTCACACATTTTTCCCATTCAATCCCATGACAGGGGGGCATTCAGGGGGTTGAATCTGGGTGTCCTGCCCTTCAGAAACTCTAAATCTGCGGGTGTACTCTGAGGTATTATTGCACAGCTTGTAGAGCTTAATGTCATACTTGGAACTCTTATTGCTCATATTGCCAGAATTTCGGCCCTTCCTTGAAATGTATTAGGGACTCATCCATGCATATGTTTCTTGGGGGAATGTACACTCTGCAAACTTGTTGAAATGATCAATGACTGGACAAATTTTGCAAAGTCAGTCAAAATTGGGGTTATGTCAGGGAGGCCATTGTGCATTATTGTTGAATTGCAAAAATTTGTGAATGACCTTCCAAACGTTTACGGGTCATAGCCATGTGAATCACTGGAGTGTTATATAAAACATCAACACTCCAATATTGCTGAAGTTCTGACTACTTCACTATCCCCATGTGAAGAGCAAAGCTTCATCATTTCTACTGCGTCTACAGAAGTCCAGTTAGAAAATGATGAAGAGGGGTTTTGGATCAAGCTCTGTTTGGTATATAAATTTGTTTCAGCCATCATGAGATTTACGAAATTCTCAGAGAAAAAGATTTTGAAAAAGTCAATTTCTGTGAGGCTGGCAGTGTCAAACTGGATTCCTGTTCAGGCCACAAAATCAAGAATCTGTGGCTCAATCTTTGGTTGTAAGCACGGAAGTGGTACAGAAAAAAAAACCTTCAAAAAATGAGCAATCAAGTACTGACCAGTGATCAAGCACTCATTGGTGCTCAGTAACAGAAGGAAAGGTGGGGAAGGGGTTAGGGAGAGGGGTGAAAGTGGAAAAACGGGGGAGAGAGGGATTGGAATAGATTAGAGAAATGAAGGAGACAGGAACATGGAAGAAAGATCTTCTTTCTTCAATCAGCAGCAGCACAAGAAGTGATGGCACAATCTAAAATGGGCTTGTGGTACCACAAGCTAACAGATCAGCAGCAGAATAGCACAGTGATTGCTTTCCTCATGTCTCCAAGCTGGAATGGCTGAGCAGAGCAGTCACTTATTATTCAAAGATCTATTGATTAAAATGTGCTTTGTCCGTGAGTCAACCCCATTAACCCCTTTAAGACCAAGGACGTACTGGTACGTCCTTAGTTCCCTCCCTCTAGCGGTGAGCCTGCGGTAATCCTCGCACATGTCTGCTGATCTGATCAGCAAACATGTGTGGCTAACAGGCACAGGATGGTGACATTTTTACCATGATGGGGTTATATATACACCAGGACGTGGGCTAGAATAGGGAACATATATACTACGATGGGTGACACATATGCCAGGATGGGGTCATATATACAGGATGGGGGACATATTTACGAGGAAGAAGCCCAGGATGAGGGATGTTAGAACAGGATGGGGGACATTACTAAATAATGGGGGGCAACTCATATGTTTTTATAGGATTTAGAATGCTAAATGTATTAATACATATACTGTATATACATCTGACCAACATAAGGGGGCGGCCCAGGTCCAAATTTTGCACCAGGGCCCATCATACTCTAGTTACGCCATTGATGGTAGGTATCTGTGGCGCCCCTGAGGCTTTAGTCGCCACAGAGTACTGCACATGATTTAAGGTGTAGTGCTTAACCTGGATCTGGAGGAGGTCGGTACCGGTTTCACCACTTACACACTCAAATACACCACCAGGTTGCCCTCCCCAATGGGGACCGGGCTGGAGTAGGGTCTTAAGGTAGCCTCCAAACATGGGGTGCACCACCCACAAGTGACAGGGACCCGGGGAAGGAGCAGCCACCACAACAGGAGCCAACACAACAGTTAGGGAGTTCTCCATCAGGAAAGGAAGTGAGCAGACATGTGTGACCAGTGCTCTGGTGGGACAGAGGAGTCATTCTTGCGGTTGCCAAGGTGTGAGCTTAAACGCTGCCTCGGAACTGGTGCCGCGCAGGGTGCAGGACCCTAGGGAAGATCAGACTTCAAGTTAGTTTTGCAGAATCTGCCGCGACGGGGAGGTTGAAAGCTTCCCTGAGCACACAGAGCCCGAAAGCACAGTGCCAGATAGGATCCGGGGCCTTGTACACAGCCAGGCCCCACTGCGGAGCCGTGGCACATGAAAATAGGGACAAGGGTACTACTCGAGATGGACTGGGGTCCCCAAGTAGCTTTAAGACACGGGGATCCAACACACAAGGCTCTAGGAGGAAAGGACTCACCGAGCACTACACCGGACTGACCTCCAAAGGAATCCGGGTTCGACGGAGCCCATCAAAACGAGTGACCATTCCTCCGAGGCGAGTGGCACAAAGAGTTAGTAAAGACACCTGGAACTGCAGTGTTACATCACCACCGGAGTCCGCTCCAGCGACTTCTGCTCTGATCGCCAGGCGACGCCGTGTTCCTGCCATGGATGGTGCTGGTGATGGGAGAGGAGTCGATGCCAGCAGCACCGGAGGGCGCAGGCTCCGATCATCCCCTGGGCTGAATTATCTTGGCATCTGCAGTACCACTGGCTGACTGTGGGTGGCGTGTGTCTTCCAGCTGAAGTTGCCAGTGTTCAGCTACAGCCAATGGGAAGACACCACACCCTTCTTAGCTTTCCTCCTGTCTGCTCACCTCTGCCAGAGATAGTTCTGATTTCCTGGCTCCTGGTCTGTCCTATTCTGTTTTGTGATTCCTGTGTGCTGACTTCTGCGTGTTTTCTGACTACCCTTCTGCCTGCTGTTTTTGTATCTCCCTGCCCGATCCGGATTTGACCTCTGCTATGTTTTCTGATTACGTCCTTGTCTGCCGATTCTATCCCTGTTCTGCTATTCCTGGTTTGACCCTGCCTGACGACTACTCTCATCGGACTGCAGCCTTCCACAGGTAGTGATCTCCAGGGCCCTGTGTAATTCCAAATCCCTGTATAGGGGTTAAAGGGTTTCAGGGTTCTGGGGGTCCTGCTTGGTGAGTGGCTTCCCTCTAGTCTGTCCATTACATCCCACCTGAGTCTGTTGATTCAGGCAGGCGTTACACACAGCATCTCACTCAGACTCTTATTACCGGCGCTGGTGCCCCGCACTTCGGCATTAAAGGCCATCGCCATCACTATTCCCCTCATCATCCTCCCCAGGGCCACTTCACCTGTGAGGAGCGATACCATCTCTGGTTGCTATTACCATCCGCCCCGGAGGATAGCGACAGCAGCGGCAGCTAATCCCTGGCCGCATACCACAGGTGGCATCACGACATTTCTACTACTACTACCCCCATCATCTTCCCTACGATTGGTATAGACCTCGGGGCACAAAGCCAGGCAGGAAACCACGATATCTCGGATCATCACACCAGCCCTGTGATGAGTTACTCAGGTACGAGAACCCCATGCCTGAATCCCCCTGCCCTCTGGGTGCTACATATCTACCCCTAAGGCTAGGTTCACATTTCCGTTGTTTTGCATCAGTCACATGCGTTGCTTGACGCTTGTGACTGATGCGTTGTACAACGAGTGACAAGAATTGGAATTCATTGTCACGAGAAAGTGGATTCCGTTGTAAAACGAGTGATCGTTCACAATAGCCAGCCGCCGGCTTTTGAGAACGATCAGCTGATCGGCCGGCTATTGTGAATGATCAGCTCATCGCTCTCATAAGCCAGCCGCCGGCTTTTGAGAGCGATCAGCTAATCTCCCAGCCGCCGGCTTTTGAGAGCGCAGTCACTCTCAAAAGCCGGCGGCCGGGAGATCAGCTGATCGCTCATAGAAGGTGGCTGCCGGGCGATCAGCTGATCGTTCGGCCGCCGAGAGAGAGCATCCACAGCGATATCAAAAGAATTCCGCTGCTCAAACAAAGTTACAAGCTGCGTTCCTGAGCCAGCCGGTCAGTCGTTCCACGACTGATCAGTCGGGCGGCGAATGCAACACAAGGGCATCAGTCACAATCCGCCGCTCATATAAGTCTATGGGAAACAACGGAATCCGCCAAACGGATTGCGTTGTTTATCAGAGCGGCGGATTGTGACTGATAATAAACAACGGAAATGTGAACCTAGCCTTATGCATAAGTCTCAATTTCATATTTTAAGTGCTTTCTATCCAGAGATTTAAAACCTGTACATGAAGACGATTAGCTTCTAATGCGGGCGTCACACGAGACGATCTATCGTACGACGGATCGTCGGGGTCACGTTTTTTGTGACGCACATCTGGCATCATTTGCGACGTCGTCCCGTGTGACACCTACGAGCGACGCAAAACGTTTGCAAATCGTGTGCAAATCGTTTATCTGTCACTCGTCGCTCATTTTTTAAAAAAACTGTTTATCTTTCTTTCAGCTGGTTGTTCATCGTACCCGGGGTAGCACACATCGCTCCGTGTGACACCCCGGGAACGATGAACACAGCTTACCTGCGTCCTGCGGCACCCACCAGCTATGCGGAAGGAAGGAGGTGGGCGGAATGTTACGTCCCGATCATCTCCACCCCTCCGCTTCTATTGGCCGGCCACTGTGTGACGTCGCTGTGACGCCGAATGTCCCTCCCCCTTCAGGAAGAGGATGTTCGCCGTCCACAGCGAGGTCGCTCAGCAGGTAAGTACGTGTGACGGCGGTTTACCGACTTTGTGCGACACGGGCAGCGTTTTGGCCGTGACGCACAAACAACGGGGGCGGGTACGATCGCTCGTGCGATCGCACAATAGATCGTACCATGTGACGCCCGCATAACTCCTTTCTTTCTTTTGCATATACGCATTCCTTTACAAATGCTATGTTGCTATCATTGCTATCACACTTAAGAAGTCTCTTAGGTAACAAGCTAAGTCTCCTTCATGTGTTGTCTTTGTTAACACTTTGACATTATGACTACATTCTGTCGAGAGCATTATTTTGCACTTACTCACAATAAACAGCAATTTTCAAAATATCTTCCATTGCTGCAGTACTTTAACTAAATCCCTAACCTCTATATTATATTGCCTGAATGTCGACTGAGTTGCTGATTTTTGTGTCATCTGCAAAAATGCAAACCTTTCCCTCTAGACCATCTGTCACTTGTGCTGCTGTAACATCATGGTATGTGGGAATATTCTGTATGCACCAAATTATATTACAAACTATGATGAAGATATTTTTTTCATACCCCATTTTGCTACTGGCACGTAAAAATCTGTTCATTATTTGCCAAATTAATGCAAAGTAGAGTAACACATACAGCAAAGAAACTCAATTTACAAAAAGAGATGCATATTTCAGTGGGAAAGGCCAGAAAAATACGGCTCGCGACATCAACACATAAAATGTGTTTATCCGTGAGGCTCCAGAGGATGGTGCATGAGCTGCACCTAGTGGACACGTGAAGCACTGCAAGCCGTACATCAATTTATTTTATCGGTTTAAGCATTAAATGATTAGTCATTCTTGGTCACACAGATTCATGAATGAGCAAGTTCCTAATTAGAGATCAGTACAGACAGTAAATAGATTCTTTATACTATGTCAGTGCATTTGTCTATTGAACATTCAGCAAATAATTAACACCATTTGCTCATTGCTGAGCCAGATGTTGGTTGCAAATAGTTAAGTGATTAACAAAACTCACAATTCAATGTGAAAACGCGTTAAAACAAGGCTTGAATTGAGGTCAGAAACATTTTAGCAGAAAATGAATTACACTAGTGAGATGCCATGACAGTTTTGGCTTAGTGTGTAATAGGAAAGACCATTGTAATGGTAATAGCCAGTGCACAGGCAGCTTTTTATGGAGAACAGAGCCTCAGAACCGCTGTCAACAGTACCCAACGGGTGGCTGAAGTGAGACGGACGCAGAAAAAATATCTCCGATTTCTGATGATACCAGTTTACATTGTCCAGGCTGGATCCAACTGAATCCGATTCTCAGTAGAGAGCAGGACTAGATCAGTATACCTTTATGGGTGTGCATGTACACTAGAGCGTTCTCATTCACTGTCAGATAATAGCATGACAAATGTAAGGACTTAAAATATATCAGAAAGTTGCATCATTTTTATTTATACAGATATTTTACTTTCTTTGCATAAAACTGCCAAATAATATTTAACCCCTTCGTCCCGAAGCCTGTTTTCACTTTCCTGACCAGGCCAATTTTTTAATTCCGATCAGTGTCACTTCATGAGCTAATAATATTGGAAAACTTCAACAGATCCCGGTCAGTCTGAGAATGTTTTTCATTACATATTGTACTTCATGATAGTGGTAAATTTAGGATGATATCTTTTGCATTTATTTGTGAAAATGTCAGAAATTTGGCAACAATTTTGAAAATGTTGCCGTTTTCAAACTTTCAATTTTTATGCTCCTAAACCAGAGATATGTCACACAAAATAGTGAATATTTAACTTTTCCCATATGTCTACTTTCCATCAGCACAATTTTTGAAACATCATTTTTTTTGTTAGGAAGTTAGAAGGGTTCAAATGTTATCAGCAATTTTTCATTTTTTCAACAAAATTTACAGAACCAAATTTTGCATTTTCAAAAGGGTAACAAGAGAAAATGCACCATGCAATTTGTTGTCCCATGTCTCCTGAGTACGCCGATACCCCACATGTGGTGGAAATCTACTGTTTGGCCACACGCCAGGGCTTGGAAGGGAAGGAGAGCTATTTGACTTTTTGAGCGCAATATTAACTGGAATTGTTAGCAGACACCATGTGATGTTTGAGGAGCCCCTGAAGTGCCTAAAGAGTGGAGCTCCAAAACAAGTGACCCCATTTTGAAAATTAGACCCCTCAAGGAATTTATCTAAATGTTTGGTGTGCACCTTGAACCCCCAGGTGGTTCACAGAATTTTATGAGCTTTGAAAATAAAAAAAAAAATGTGTACTCTATAAACTGTTGCTTTAACCCCAAATGTTTTATTTTCACAAGAATAACATTAGAAAATGCACCACACAATTTGTTGTGCAATTTCTCCTGAGTTTGCCAGTACCTCATATGTGGTGGAAATCCACTGTCTTGGTGCTCAGCAAGTCTCGGAAGGGAAGGAGTGTTATTTGACTGTAACTGGAATCGTTAGCAGACGCCATGTTGTGTTTGGAGAGCCACTGATGTAAACCCCTAAATAGTGGACCACATTTTGGAAACTAGACATCTCAAGAAATGTATCTAGATGTTTGGTGAGCACCTTGAATCCCCAGGTGCTTCACGGAATTTTATAACCTTGAGCCATGAAAAAATATATTTTTACCCACAAAAATTTGTTTTAACCCCAACTTTTTCACATTTACTAGGGTAACAAGAGGTAATTGACTTTAGCATTTGTTGTGCAATTTCTCCTGAGTACGCCTATAACCCATATGTGCTCGAAAACTACTTTTGAGGCACAGTATAAAATGAAATCAAGGAGCGCCATATTTGAGTTCAGATTTATAGTTGGAATGGTTTGCAGGTGCTATGTCACATTAGCAAAGCCCTTGAGGTGCCTAAACAATGGAGCTCCCCCACAAGTGACCCCATTTTGAAAACTAGACCCCTCAAGGAACTTATCTAGATGTTTGGAGAGCACCTTGAACCCCCAGGTGCTTCATTGAATTTGTTTAAAGTTTAGTCATGAAAATGACAAAATAATGTTCATTTATGTAGCTCTGGTGTCCCTGCACCGCTCGCTCTCCTTCCTGTAGGGACGCCCACTCACAGTTGCGGCCAGCCCGCACAACGCTGCCTGGCTTTTCCATGGTCCTTCATGTGGGTGTTTTCTGCTTTTCCCTCCCAGGGTCTGAGTATGCCACACAGGTCCTCCAGGAGTGCTCCTAGGGTGCGCACACACACCGCTGCCCTTCTCTTAAAGGGCCAGTGTGTAATTTCCTAGAAGGGCCTCTCAGCCTATCACCAACCAGCCTAGCCAGCTAGTTGTCAGGTCCCCTCGTCCGCATCCTCGTGTTAGTATAGTGTCCTTTGCCTCTTTCCTGGCTCCATCGGTACCCCTGTGCCCATCCACAGTTGCCATGCTATCTGTTTCAGCTTCCCCGGTGGTCCCAGCTATACTAGTGACTGTGTCCCTCCACCCTGACCGCATCTCTGCAAGCATAATTTGACATGCTGGGGCCCGGGAAGCCACACTGCATGTTAGTTTACACAGCACAGAAAAGAAACACAGTGGGCATGGGATTTCTATAAATCCCATCCTCTGTGTTTGTACAATGCAGCATTGTGGATGCAACGTCCAAAACGCTGCTATTCCTAATCGTGGGCACGCACCCTTACATATAGTCCCCGGTGTTAGCGTTCAGCATAGAGCACAGGATAAATACACTCCCTGACAGAAGTTTTGTCGCTTATCAATGTTATGTAAATAAAAGCTTATAACCTGACTTTAAATTCATCCATTGGTTTTATAGATTACTCTCTTGAAAGCTGAAACCCTCCCAAATTTGATTTAGGTTATGAAAATAAAGTTGTTCCAAAGCTGAAATATTGATCATTTAATTAACACAGAAAGGTCAGATATTGGCAAGACAAAAGTTTTGTCGCCCACAGAAAGTAATGTGAAATTCAAAGAAATAATTAACTTCTAATACAAAGATATGTTGCATAACATTGGTGAATGAAGTTGTGGTGCTATTAGAGCCATATTTATATTTTGGGTCACTTCGATGAGCTTGAAGGACTGCATCCATGCAGTTCTACAATGATTCATACAATTTATTGAAGAAGTCATCATGAATAGCAAAGAATGCAGTCTTACATGCATCCTAGAGTTCATCGAGATTCTTTGGTTTTGTCTTCCAAGCTTCCTCTTTCATCCTATCCCAAATATGCTCAATGATGTTCATGTCTGGTGACTGGGCTGGCCAGTCCTTGAGCACTTTGATCTTCTTTGCCAGGAGGAACTTTGTTGTAAAGATGGATGTATGAGATGGAGCACCATCATGCTGCAGAATTTGTCCCCTTTTATGATTGGGAATGTAAGAGGTAGCTAATAGTTCTTGAAATTTTAGGCTATTGATATTGCCTTCCACCTTGCAAATATTTTGCACATCCCCATACTGAATGTAACCCCAAACTATGATCTTTCCACCACCAAACTTAACTGTTTTGTGGGTGTATTTTGGATACATACGGCTCCAGTAGGTCTCCTGCAGTAGTTGCAATGACGGTGGTGTAATTCAACTGAAGATTTTTCAGAGAACTCCACCTTCTGATACTTTTCCAGCGTCCATCTGTTTAGCAGGCTGTGGGACTTGGCAAATGCCACACGTTTTTTTAATTGCCTTATGTCTACTGCTGGCTTCTGGGCACTGATTCGACCATCGAGGCCATTTTGAGACAGAATCCTACAAACTGTTCTAGTTGACACAGGGACTTGAGGTGACCAGGCCTGTTGGAGCTCCGCTGCAGTGGAAGAGGGGGTTTGAATTTTCTAACTAACAAACATTCCTCCTGAGCAGTTGTGTTGCAGGGTCCTTGTACTTGATGCTGAGATACAATAAAGGTGCCAGCCACCTCTGCAAGGAATCTGGTCTTCAGCCTCTTGATAATCAAGGCTTTGGTCGCAGGATGGATTTTTGGCATGTTGTCAGAGGTCAAGTTGCAGTTCAAGTGAATACACACCCACTAATTAACTGATCATTTAGTGAGCACAGGTGAGGATGTAAACTAGGATTGGGTGCATTATATGACAAGGCGACAAAACTTTTGTCTTCTCAAAATCTGACCTTTCTGTGTTCATTAAATGATCAATATTTCAGCTTTGAAGCAACTTTATTTTCATAACCTAAACCAAATTTGGGAGGGTTTCAGCTTTCAAAAGAGTAATTTAGAAAACCAATGGATAAATTTAAAGTCAGGTTATAAGCTTTTATTTACATAACATGGATAAGCGACAGAACTTCTGTCAGGGAGTGTATGAGCCACACCGTACTGCGATCTTTGGGAGGCAGAATGAACAAGTGAATAGCAGTTGAAGAATTGTCTTTGCTTAGGTTTACACCATTCACCGTGCAGTATAAGTGACTAGGCAGCTTTATTCCTGCAGTTAGTACGATTACAGCAATACTAGATTTACAAAGTGGCCATAAAATAACCTAAGGTATTTGGAGCCATGTGCAGATTGACCCAGTGGACAGAATTGGCTGAAAATTGGTATGTATGCTATTCAAGGCATGGGGAAACAGAAGGCACCTTAAAAATATATATACCAAAACTCTCCACCATGAGAAAAAGTGGCGCTGTACAGCCCAAAAGTGAACAGCCCAAAAACCATGTGCTGATAATTGGAGATGTTACAATTGTTCCACAGACTAGCATACCTGTTCAATATGGCCGCCATCATGCATGGTGATCATGTTCATCCTATGCAGAACATACTCGACGTCTGCGTGTAACATGTCTGGTGGGATGCTGCGCACTTCCAAAATCATGCAAGGGTGTCGACAGTTCGTCGATAAACACGCTCTTTCAAGTGTCCCCACAACCAGAAATCACAAGGATTGAGATCGGGCAAACACGGTGGCCATGTTTTAGGGAAGGAACGGCTCAAAATCCTGTCATCAGGAAAATGTGCAAGCAGAACGTTCTTCCCACGATTTGTGATGTGAGGAGGTGCTCCATTATGCATGAAGGTGGTCGTCTGAAGACAGTGCCACTGTTGTATTTGCGGAATGACCACTGTTTCCAGCATTGTCTGGTATCTCGCTGCTGTCACGGAAAAGGTAGCAACCCCAGTTGGCCTCATTTCTTCGTAAATGAACGGTACGAGGATGAATGATGAGGTGAAGCCTCACCAAACGGTTTCTTTTGGCAAATTCAAACGGAACCCCCTTGACCGCATGCGGATTTTCGGTAGCCCATTTGCGACAGTTTTGTGTGTTTATCGTTCCATTCAGGTAAAAATGTGCTTTGTCGCACCACAGAACATTCCATGTCCAATTGTCATCCACTTCCAATCTCGTCAAAAACATGAATGCAGATGTCATGCGGGTATCATTGTCACGAGGAAGAAGTTGTTGATGATGGCTAATTTTGTACGGGTATGCTCGCAAGACCTTTCGGAGAACTTTCCACATTGTCCTGTATGGGAGCCCCAATTGCCTGGAAACATTTGGTGCACTGCTGTTCCTGGCAGGGTTGTTCGTGCCCTGATCCACGAAGGCAGTGGCAATGTCCTCCACAACCTCTCTGCTTACCGGTACTTGCCGGCGCCCTGGCTGAACACTCAGTAACCCTGTTGCCTCAAAACATATCATCATCTGTTTCAGCGAATTAGACCTCTACGTGTGTGAAGGTCGTTCAAACGATGAAAGGCTCTCAGTGCAGTTGGTTGCCAAAAGAATTTAAAAACGTGAAGGTCTACATAAATATAACCTAAGGGTCTAAATTACAAATTAATTTACAATTTAGTGGACCAGTCGGCGGTATATCCCAACATATGGGAAATAGTTATATCGCTCCACCAGTTAACTTTACAATCAATAATAAATCAAAAATTTACAATCATTATAAAAACAATCAACCACAAAATCATTTTTATCTAGATCCAATAATTATCTGCATACTGAAAGAGGAGAGGTATATATCACTGGGGGGTGTACAAATAAATTTACCAAAATATCTCTCATGTGACAGTAGGATAAATATATATGTGACGCCCTGGCCTATCAGGTCGTCATAGGGTATTGTGCAACCTGCCCTTCTGCACAGTATCCAACCCTCCTTGGTTACGGGTCCTGATCCTTTGGTGTTGCTAAGAGCTTAGCCAATCAAAACCCTAGAAACACTTTACACCATACCCACCAGACACACCATTGTGGGCCTGAAGGGAATAGGGCCGCCCACTTGGGGGGTTGGTATGAGGAAGGTGAAAAAGTGAAAGAGAACTGTAAAGGAGTGGAAGGAGTACGAGGTAGAGTGGTGACTCTCTGAGAGGGAGAGGTCACCGGGTTGGAGCAGGGCTCCTTTAGTACTAGGTGGCAGACGTTGGTCTGGGCCTAGTAGGAGCTGGAACCCCGGTCGCAGGGGATCATATCAAGAGGCACGGATTGCTGAGGAGTGCAGCCGGCGGCCTTGAGCCATCTCCGGGCAGGGGCCAGGACCCGACGGGGTACGCGGACCCTAGGCCAGGAAGTAGCTTCAAGCATCCTGGTAATTTACCCGATGGGGGTGAAGCCTTCGAGATTCATCCCTCACCCGCTCCAAAATCGGGGTACTAGCGCAACGATGGGATAGGACTTTCCCTGACACAGTCCACCAAATCCCAAACGTGAACCCTGAGAGCAAGCTCACTCCGTTAGCCATACAGGTGAGCGGGACCCGACTAGTTCCACACTACAGGGTTCAAACAGTGAACAAAGTGCCACGGAAAAGGCCACAGGCTAACAAGCAACACCAAGGGCACGGACCCAAGCGTGCTCCCTCCTTGCTCCAGCGGTGCTCAGAATTCTGGTTTACAAGCTGTCGGTCTCAGTATTCTTGGACTGAGTGAGTACGCAGAAACCCTTCCTTTTCCCAACGGCACCCCACTCCTGCACCACCAACACCGGGCCCCGGGGCACAAACCCCCTACCCATGGAGGGGTTAAACACTTTGCTACTGTACCATCGCCACTTGTCTCCCCCCTTTCTCCAACAGCAGCGGTGGTATCCCACCTTACCACGCACCGTGGGTGGCATCACGAACTTCTAACTCCCCTGTACATACTCCCCTTTTCAAACTCGAGTGTCCGCTCGAACCCCCGGGTCCAGAGACCCCTCGAGCCACTGCGGTTCCGGATCCGAGCGGCTCGGCTGCTGGCATGGGGGTGGTACATATATGTGTTGAAAATTTTTTTTACACTATATGTAGTTTTAGTTGTATAGGACAAAATGGAAGATATGTAGTTTACTTTATTGGTGTGAATTTTACATCCAGTATTTTTTCATGCCCAAGGCAACACTTTAACCCCAATATTTTACCCGACATGTTTTGCCTCCTTGGGTGGAGGTTCATCAGGGATATTGTTATAACATATATTCCAAAATATGTCAAATAATTCTATATGTCACATCAAAAAAGATAATAAATTCACATTCCTTAGGTTATAAAGGTATTTTTTACTGAAATTGGGTTCCTCGGCAGGACCTCTTTTCACATAGATGTAGCCTCACTATGATGAAATATTTCACATCAGAGAAATCTTGCCTGTAACTGATATAAGAACCATATTTTGCAATAACCAGTTAGTCCTTATTGTATTCATTCCTGTGACTGCAGCTGTCATAAAATATTAGTCTTCTCCTTAAGATGAAGAGAAGAAACAAGGGGGCAATGTCCTCAAAAGTCCCCTTCAGCTAATTGTCCTGGTGTAAAGCTGTAGGTAAGGGTCCTCCTCTCTTGTCAGATGTCAGGCACGGTCAGACCATTTTTTTAAACACATCCAAGTGTAGGAACTTATTATTCCAAGATCTATTGATTAAAATGAACTTTAAAATGAACTTTGTTCATGGAAAACCCTTTTAAGACTGCAGTTGATCAAAAGCCATTGATTGGCTGCACCAATCAAGTAATACTGTTCATGCCACATGAGTACCAGGAGATCAGCGGAACGGCAGTGTGCCAAGAGGTAAGTATACAGTGTTTTAATTTGTACTGTGCAGTGGGTTAACAACGAGTTTTTCAGTAGTGGAAAATCCCCTTGAAGAAAAGAGTGCAACATTTATTAGATGTTAGACAAAGACATGGGGTGATACATCTTTAAGATAAGTGAAATCAATAAAACTGAGGGATTTTTTACAGATGGAAAAGGCAATGGAAGTGATGAACATAGAGTTCAGAGTTCTGGAGTCCATCTTGTACAGGGGTGTGAAGTGTGTCCAGATAGAGCTTCATAAATCCAGGAGATATCTGTGTTGTTTCAATGACTGAAGTTCTTATCAGTACAAATTCCCAGACTTTCTTCTCGCTGTAATTTTTAGAATGACAGATCATTCTTAGTTGAATTTGTCTGCGGAGAGTGTACATACATGTTCCATCACGTGTTATGTGCTTCTTGCATTGGGGAAGTATCTCATGGCTTTGTATGTGTGACTGGGACATCCACTAAGTGCCATTATAAGAATCTCTCCTTGTAAAACCAGTAATGCAACCAGCAGAATAACCAGATCCTGATTGTAGGAGATATATAAATGTTTTATGAAGTGAAGGTGACAGGTTCCAGTGTGGACTATGGATGACTCTTCTCAGGGTGGGCAGCTTTTGTTCTGATGATATTATGGAAATATTAACTTTGATAGCCAGTTATAGCGAATAGAAATCATTAGTGACAAATGACATATTAAACAAACCCTGAATGTATAATGTGTAGCTGACACATTAAATAAGAGTCACATTTTAACATTTAAGTAGTAAAAATTAGATATCAGAATTATCTTTCCCCCAATGGCTTAGGCTACTTTCACACATCCGGCTTGAGCTCTGCGGCTCAATCCGGCTGTGAAGCCTATGCAACGGATGCGGTGAAAACACCGCATCCTTTGCATAAGTTTTTTGCATGCGGCCGGTACGGTTTTGCCGCTTGCGGCATGCTACTGAGCATGCGCAGTGGCAAAAACCACATGCGGCGGCCGGATGCGTTTTTTGCCGCATCGCGCCGCATCCGGCATCCATAGGGATGCATTGGGAAAAGCGCCGCATCGGCCGGATGCGGCGTGATGCGGTTTTTTTTGCCGGAGCAAAAAACGTGCATGGGAACGTTCCATCCGGCCGCCGCATCGGCTAAATCTGCCGCATGCGGCAAAAGCCGGACCGAACGCAAGCCCATGCGGCACAATGCAGCACTAATTAAAGTCTATGCAGGAAAAACGCAACCGGCAGCAAAAAAAAAACGGTTGCGGTTTTCCTGCAAAGTGCCGGATTGTGCCGCATTGCAAAAGCCGGATGTGTGAAAGCAGCCTTAGGAGGATACAAAGGCTTAAACAATTACTTGACTGCTGACTGCATGTCGTGGGGGAGAGGGCTGTATGCATGGAAGGACTCTACCCACTACTTATGGGGTCACATGAACATGGACTAATGCTTGGTAACACGGCTTCATTGCAAAACCAATAATGTGTAATGAGACTGGTCATTTGTCTGGAAATAAGCAGTAGAGTAGAGAGTGAGGCCAGCAAGGTTTTCTGCTATACTCAACCATCATAATGTCATGTAAAAGAAAATGTAACCAAGTTGGCCACTTTCAGCAAAGTGTGCCCCAGCACTTGTCTAAATTTGAAAGGTACTGGCTCCAGCCTTGGTGACTAATACTCACTTCTCTGAGTTATGCCTTTGGCGCCCCCACCCTCCATGTGTCAGGGGTGGTAATGCTCTCACCCTGCTGTTTCTCTGCTCACTGGCTCCCGGGTCTCACGCATGTGCAGCACGGCTTTTGGGGGTGCACTTAGGGCGTGGCCACGCTGCTCTCACTTTTCTGAAACGGCCAGTGTGACCTAACTCAGAAGTGCATCTCAGCCTGTGGCTGAGAGGCACAGTGTATTTAAGGCTATGTGCGCACGTTGCGTTTTTTTCAGCGCAGAAAAAAAAGCACCCTCTGGCAGAGGGGACAATTGTAAACAATTCGTTTTTTATAAAAACGCATCAAAAACGCATGCATTTTTCATGCGTTTTCTTCAGGTGCGTTTTTGACCACATGATCCAGTGACATGGCGTGTTGTACACAGTGCCAGCCTTCCTGCAGAGATGTGAGTGTTGCCCACAGGAGAACGCAGCTGCCCATGCCCACGATTTGGGTTCAGGCTGCTGTGGACTTTAGCTCTATTCTACGTGCAGAGAACACTCATCTCCGCAGCATAAATTGACATGCTGATGCTCGGGAAGCCACGCCGCAGGTCAGTTTATGCTGCGGAGAAAAGAAGCACAGTGGGTATGGGATTTCTAAAAATCCTTCCACTGTGCTTCTACTGCACAACGCAGCGTTATGGACGCAGGGAAAACACTGTGCGCCCAAAACGCTGCAAACCCTGATTGTGGGCACACAGCCAAAAATGCGTCAATGGATGTCAAACATATATATATAACGTCCCACCCCCCTGCATATTCTAAGCTGGCGCCCTTTAGTGCCTTTCACGTGACACTAAAGGATGCCTAGCCTTGTATTTAGCCCAAAAAATAAATAAAAAATTAAAACAAATGACGTGGGTCCCCCCTATTTTTGATAGCCAGTTAGGGTAAAGCAGACAGCTGTAGCCTGCAAACCACAGCTGACAGCTTCATCTTGTCTGGTGATCAATTTGGAGGGCTCCCCAAGCTGTTTTTTTTTTTTAATTATTTATAAATAAATATATAAAAAAAAAAAAACAAACGTGGGGTCCCCCCAAATTAGATCACCAGCCAAGGTGAAGCTGACAGCTGGAGTCTGGTATTCTCAGGATGGGAAGAGCCATGGTTATTGGACTCTTCCCAGCCTAAAAATAGCAGGCTGCAGCCGCCCCAGAAGTGGTGCATCCATTAGATGCGCCCATCCTGGCGCTTCGCCCCAACTCATCCCGTTGCCCTGGTGCGGTGGAAAACAGGGTAATATATGGGGTTGATGCCAGATGTGTAATGTCACCTGGCATCAAGCCCAGCAATTAGTGATGTCACGGCGTCTATTTGATACCAGACATAACTAATTAACAGTAATTGCAAAAAAAATTCACAACAAAAACAAAAAAATGTATTTGAAAATACACTCCCCAAAACATTCCCTTTTTCACCAATTTATTGAAAAGAAAAACAAAAAATCGGGTCCCTGTAATACATTTTGGACATCCCACGTTGACTCTGGACCTTCTAGACTATGGGGGGCACGCTCAGGAAACGTATCCCCCATTTTCTAGGAGTGCCGACCCTCCATTTGAGGAGAGTGGGTGCAAAGTATCTGCACCCACTCTCCCCGGATCACAGCTGCAGAGTGCGAGCAGCCAGCGTCTAGCAAAGCACGAAGCTGAGCTGTCAGCCGCGCTCTGCATGTGTGACCGGCGTCTGCTGTGAAGGAGGGTGCCGCGGGGGATCAGCGCTGTGACAGGTATGGGGGTTACCGGGGGACGCCGGGCGGGAATAGGGGGTGACCTGGCAGGGCCTGGGGAGCAGTTTTCTGTCGCATGTGTTATGGCACATGCGACAGAAACAGAGGAGTAGGGCGGCCGGTGCGCTGCTGTGCGCGCGGCCGTCTTGGATTTTCGGGAGGGGGTTGGGGGTCGGGGCGGGCACTTTGGCGACTCCGGCTTTCCTGAACTTTGCCAGGAAGTGAGGTCAACAGGAAACCTCTTGACCTCACTTCCAGGTAAATGCCTGCGTTCTGTATGCCGATAAAGCATGCAGACCGCAACAAAAATGCACTGAACTGCGGTGTAGCTGCGTTCTGACCCACATCATTGATTTCAATGGGTGGAGAACGCAGCTACAACGCACAAAAGAAGTGACAATCTGCTTCTTTTTCCGCACCGATTTTGGGCATCCAAAACGCTGCTTTTAGAAACGCAGCGTGTGCATTGATTTTTCGGCTTTCTCATAGACTTTGCTGGGGAAGCTGAACGCATGCAATTTGGCACTGAAACGCTGCGGTTCTAAACGCAGCGTTTCCGCGGGAAAAAACGCAACGTGTGCACATAGCCTAAGGCATCCTCCCCTATTGGGAGGTGCCTGTACAATAAGTCCTAGTTAGTTTGCTTTGCTCTAGCTTGTTGTCAGGTTCCCCCTTGCTGTTGTTTGCTTATCGTTTCTTCACCAGTGTCTGTGTGTCTGCTTCCACCCAGTACAGCCGCTGTGCCTGCATGATCCTCTCATTTCCTGCCTGTCCCTGCCAGCATCCACTAACCAGCGTGTGCCTACGAAAACCAGTCTGTACCTTCCTAGACCTGTCTGAACCTTCCACCCACACTTGAGCCTTTTGCAGCCCTCCATCATCTGGCGCCAGCTGCGGAGGTACCGAGATCCCTGGTGCTGCCCCTGGTGGCTACCTACCAGCACCAGCCTATCCCCACCACCTGTGGCTTTAGCGAAGTCTTGGTAGCTGTTCAGGTACATTCCTCCAGGTCAGAGATCGCTATCTTGGTCCAGTGGGTCCACTACTCCCCTGTCCAGCTCCCCAGGCGTGACACTGCAGATTGCAAACTATGTGGAACTAGTCTGACCTGCTAAATTATTCAGGTTCTTACATCTACTGTCAACAGAAAGCTGGCTACATACTCCTTAAGAACACATACTGTATACTATCTGTAAAAATTATATTGGAATATAGTAGTAAGACAGTGGTACAATAGAGGTCGTGAAAAACAAAAACCCAAATGCCACATTCAAGCTTGTTTTTTCATATATCCTTTTGTGTCTACAATAACTGGGTCTGATAAACTGAAGAAGTCCTTATCTTTATATTATACTTTTTACTTACACTTCAGATCTGTAGTTTGTAGCCCTTAATTTGGCTTACAAAGAAACATGAGAAATACAGTACTGTGACATATGTCAGTTTTTAACTCCTTCCCACTAGAACCAATTTTTGTTTTCTTTGCTTTCATGTTTTCCTTTTCTTCTTCCAAAGAGCTATATATTTATTTTTCTATCAACATAGCCCTATGAGTTAGTTTTGAATGGCACAATTCATTTTACCAGATGATTTACTAAGACAGAGAGAAAAACACTGAGAGAAACTGAAGAAAAAGAAACACAATTCCACCACTGTTTAGGGAGTTTTGTTATTGCAGTGTCCAGTATCCATCAAAAATGACCTTGCAGAATAATTTCAGGTCAGTATAATGAAGACTATACTAAAGTTCATAAAAGAGAACAATTTACATATATAATAACCTTGCACATCCATGATAGAATAAAGATATAATCTTTTTTGGAAAAAAAAAAGTCAAAACACTTAAAGAAGACCGTACTCTTCATTTATTTATTTATTTAAACTCCTCCAAACTGCTTCTGATCCATTTGTTCTGCTACAGTTTTTAATTTTTTTCCCGCATATCGAGAAGTGGAATAGAGATTTAGGGACACCCATTCCTGAGGAGGACTCGAAAAAGTCCTTTATCCTCACCCATAAATTTTCCATCGCCTGCGCCGCACAGGAAAAAAATTATAAGATTCTGACCCGTTGGTACAGGTGCCCAGATACTCTACACGCAATATTTCCTGGGGTTTCAGATAGTTGCTGGAGGTGCGGACGGGAGAGGAGGACAATGCTACATATCTGGTAGGACTGCCCATAGATACAGCCTTTCTGGAAGTCCGTGTTCAAGGCAAACTCTGTGATTTGCGGAGAGCAGTAGGTAGGTTCCCCTCAGATGGCATTGCTTTCAATTCTCCCGCGATCACTTAAATCACAGAAAGTGGGCCTCCTAGGATACTGTCTTACAGCGGCACGCTTGGTAATCCCAAGATACTGGAGACCGACTGGGGTGCCATCTGTGAGGGAGTGGTTTGTGGAGATGGCAATCATTCACAGGATGGAGTCCCTCACGGCAGAGACCAATGACTAAGTGCATAAATTCCTTAGGGTCTGGACCCCCTAAACCCTAGCTCTTGATTCCCTACCATTTCAGAACCTTATTGGTAACTTATAACCTGTGTTACGTCAGTCCAATGTAGGGGCCCAAGTACTGGGGAAGTAATCCCTACCATGCCTTCCCTCCCTCCCTTTCTGCTGCTCTTCTCCCCCCCCCCTTCTTTTATTTCCCTTATCTTTACTTCTTGCTACTTTCTTTTCTTTCTGGATCTAGTTAAATCTTCAAATTTTTTTTCAGCAGTGGCCTCGTTTTGGTTGAGGCGTATTTCTCCTTTGGAAGCAGACTGTTCGTATTATAAAATGTGGTTACATGTCCTATGCGTGCCTTATGGTAGTTAGTAAGAGAGGATGTGTTAGTTAGGACGTGGCTTACAGTTAGGTCCAGAAATATTTGGACAGTGACACAAGTTTTGTTATTTTAGCTGTTTACAAAAACATGTTCAGAAATACAATTATATATATAATATGGGCTGAAAGTGCACACTCCCAGCTGCAATATGAGAGTTTTCACATCCAAATCGGAGAAAGGGTTTAGGAATCATAGCTCTGTAATGCATAGCCTCCTCTTTTTCAAGGGACCAAAAGTAATTGGACAAGGGACTCTAAGGGCTGCAATTAACTCTGAAGGCATCTCCCTCGTTAACCTGTAATCAATGAAGTAGTTAAAAGGTCTGGGGTTGATTACAGGTGTGTGGTTTTGCATTTGGAAGCTGTTGCTGTGACCAGACAACATGCGGTCTAAGGAACTCTCAATTGAGGTGAAGCAGAACATCCTGAGGCTGAAAAAAAAGAAAAAATCCATCAGAGAGATAGCAGACATGCTTGGAGTAGCAAAATCAACAGTCAGGTACATTCTGAGAAAAAAGGAATTGACTGGTGAGCTTGGGAACTCAAAAAGGCCTGGGCGTCCACGGATGACAACAGTGGTGGATGATCGCCGCATACTTTCTTTGGTGAAGAAGAACCCGTTCACAACATCAACTGAAGTCCAGAACACTCTCAGTGAAGTAGGTGTATCTGTCTCTAAGTCAACAGTAAAGAGAAGACTCCATGAAAGTAAATACAAAGGGTTCACATCTAGATGCAAACCATTCATCAATTCCAAAAATAGACAGGCCAGAGTTAAATTTGCTGAAAAACACCTCATGAAGCCAGCTCAGTTCTGGAAAAGTATTCTATGGACAGATGAGACCAAGATCAACCTGTACCAGAATGATGGGAAGAAAAAAGTTTGGAGAAGAAAGGGAACGGCACATGATCCAAGGCACACCACATCCTCTGTAAAACATGGTGGAGGCAACGTGATGGCATGGGCATGCATGGCTTTCAATGGCACTGGGTCACTTGTGTTTATTGATGACATAACAGCAGACAAGAGTAGCCGGATGAATTCTGAAGTGTACCGGGATATACTTTCAGCCCAGATTCAGCCAAATGCCGCAAAGTTGATCGGACGGCGCTTCATAGTACAGATGGACAATGACCCCAAGCATACAGCCAAAGCTACCCAGGAGTTCATGAGTGCAAAAAAGTGGAACATTCTGCAATGGCCAAGTCAATCACCAGATCTTAACCCAATTGAGCATGCATTTCACTTGCTCAAATCCAGACTTAAGACGGAAAGACCCACAAACAAGCAAGACCTGAAGGCTGCGGCTGTAAAGGCCTGGCAAAGCATTAAGAAGGAGGAAACCCAGCGTTTGGTGATGTCCATGAGTTCCAGACTTAAGGCAGTGATTGCCTCCAAAGGACTCGCAACAAAATATTGAAAATAAAAATTTTTTTTTTGGGTTTGGTTTATTTGTCCAATTACTTTTGACCTCCTAAAATGTGGAGTCTTTGTAAAGAAATGTGTACAATTCCTACAATTTCTATCAGATATTTTTGTTCAAACCTTCAAATTAAACGTTACAATCTGCACTTGAATTCTGTTGTAGAGGTTTCATTTCAAATCCAATGTGGTGGCATGCAGAGCCCAACTCGCGAAAATTGTGTCACTGTCCAAATATTTCTGGACCTAACTGTATATTTTTCTCTGTAAGTTGACATGAAGTAATCACTTATTTAAATCTCCTTTTTTTTCCCTGTAAATTGTCTTGTTTACTTTAAAAAAGAAAGATTAAACATAATTTTTTTCCTGCTGCTCCTTCCATTTCAATGTCTTATTCCTGGTGATAAAGATGCATATTATTTTCCCTCCAAATAACTTGGCATCTATCACAAAACTTTTGGAAGGGAGTTTCTTTTTCTCCTCTATGATTGCTGACCAATCAAAACATGCCCACATTATAAGGGGGACAAAGCAAAAGCCCGCAGAAAAGGTCACAGCTGCATTATGACTCAGTAGTCTAACTCTACAGTCACTGCATTTCTTCTTGCTATTGGAGTGCCAGAGCGCAGTTGAGCATCAGGACTGGAGAGACAAAATGCTGGTCCTGACTGGGTTACAGGTAACGCAATATGTTGCTTTCTACCTGGGATCCGATGCTTCAGGTCTGCTGCTCTCATGTACTCTGGCATCGCAGTAGCAGTAAGGTGGTGACTGCAGAGTGAGAACATGCTGACTCTAGGCTACAGGTGTGAACTTCTCTGGAGGTGTTGCTTTTCCTACTCTATGATGCAACAATGTTTTGATTGACCAGTATCATAGAGGTGAAAAAGCAAACTTATACAGAAAATGTCTGTCTTAAATGCCCATTGGCCAAAGGATCAATGCACCGCTCCACCAGGACTATCCTCTTGAGGGCAATCGCTTCCTAAGAACAAGCACTGGCTGATAGAGTCCCTGGCCCTGCACGTCCCCACTGACACTGCAGGAGACAAGCAAACACAAAAAGTGTCAGTGCAGGCAAGCCTCATTATACAATCTGCAGCACACGCTCACTGCACACAGGATCACACAACCACTCACTGCTGTGCGATCTTGGGTGAAGTGGGAGCTACAGGCAGGAGGGGGATGAGAGAACACCGCCACTGTCATTGTGTGCGCATGCCTGTTTGGCTCTGGCAGGACATGCAGAGCCTGAGATAAAATTCATGCAGAGCTCAATATGTGCTAGCGAACTCTGTCATTCAAACTAAGTCGGGGTATGTTGGCTTTTCATTGAGCTGAAGGAATAGTTCTCTGAGCCCTTTGGTACACCAAGCCAGTAGTCTACATATTTGTCAGCATGGGCAAAGGCAAATTGTAGCCGGTCTTTTTTGTGCATTGGCTTTAGGAGACGCTTCCTTCATGGATGACACATATGCAAGCCATTTCTCTGCAGTGTACGCTGTATTGTGTCAAGGGAAACATTCACCCCGGTTTAGCTTTCTACTTCTGTAGAGAACTTGCATGTCAATTTCCAGTGGCGTAACTAGAGTTTGATGGGCCCCGGTGCAAAGTTCAGACCTGGCCCCCCCTCCACATACACCGACACTTAGGGTACGGGATAATGACACTGAGACTCGGGGTACAGGATAATGATGCTGACACTTGGCTCTTACCCACAGCACCCAGATTTCCCATGATCTGAAATCCCACTATCAGCACCCAGCTTTCCTATGTTCTCATATCCATCTTGTCCTCGGCACCCAGCTTCCCCATGCTCTGCTATACATCTTTCCCTCAGCACCCAGCTTTCCCATATCAAAGCATGGGAAAGCTGGGTGCTGAGAGAAGATGTATAGCAGAGCATGGGAAAGCCGGGTGCTGAGGGGAAGAGCCCTTTTCCCTCAGCACAAAATGTTCCCATCCCCTGATTGTATCTTTGTCCCCCCTTGTATATAGTTCTCCATATACAATAATGGCCCCCACATAGCCTTCCAAATAGTATAAAGGGTCCCACATAACCCTTCATATATTAGAATGCAGCTACATAGTCCTCCAAGTATTATAATGCATTTCCCATAGTTCTCCATGCATTATAATTCACCCCATAGTACTCAATATATAATACTGCACCACATAGTCCTCCATATATTATAATGCACCCCCATAATCCTCCATGTATAAAGTAGCCCTTCAATTATCATGAATTTCTCATAGTTTTCCATGTATTATAATTCACCCCATAGTACTTTATATATTATACTGCACCACATAGTCCTCCATGTTTTATAATGCACCCCCATAGTCCATGTATAAGGTAGCCTCCATAGTCCTCCATATATTATAATGTAGCCTCCATAGTCCTATATGTATTATAACGCAACCCCATAAAACTTCATATTGTATTATGCAGCCTCATACTCCTCCATGCATAATTCACCCCTATATTCCATGTATAAGATGTCCTTCATTTTGTATTATGCAGCCTCCCCAGTCCTCCATGTATAATAATGCAGGCAGCCTCGCCAGGCCTCCATTTATAATATACCAGCCAGCCTCTCCAGGGCTCCATGTATAATATAGCAGCCAGCCTCTCCAGGCCTCCATGTATAATATAGCAGCCAGCCTCCCCAGGCCTCCATGTATAATGCAGCCTCCCCAGGCCTCCAGGTATAATGCAGCTTCTCCAGGCCTCTATTTATAACAGCCAGCCTCTCCAGGCCTCCATGTGCAATATAGCAGCCAGCCTCACCAGGCCTCCATGTGCAATATAGCAGCCAGCCTCTCCAGGACTCCATGTATAATATAGCAGCCAGTCTCTCCAGGCCTCCATGTATAACGCAGCCTCCCCAGGCCTCCATGTATAATGCAGCATCTCTAGGCCTCCATGTATAATGCAGCCTCTCCAGGCATCCATGTATAATAATGCAGCTTCCCCAGACCTCCATGTATAATGCAGCCTCTCCAGGCCTCCATGTATAATAATGCAGCCACCCCAGACCTCCATGTATAATGCAGCCTCTCCAGGCCTCCATGTATAACACAGCCTCTCCAGGCCTCCATGTATAATAATGCAGCCACCCCAGACCTCCATGTATAATGCAGCCTCTCAAGGGCTCCATGTATAATGCAGCCTCTCCAGGCGTCCATGTATAATGCAGCCTTCCCAAGCCTCTGGCCACCGTGTACTCTTATTAAAAAAAAAACAACAAGTACTCACCCTCTCTCTTTCTTCCACCGCTGCTGTCCTCACCTCTCTCCCTAGCCATTGCTCTGTCCTCACTGCTTTCCTCTTCCACCGCTGCTCGTCCTTTCCTTGTTCTCCCGCGGTGCTGCAGTCAGCGTCCTCCCGTCCTGCTGTCTGTGCACTCAGCACAGAAGTCGCACGGGAGTGACGTCACCGCGCAGGCACAGGGGGAGAATGATGATGCATAGAGCGGCGCCGGACACGCTATGCTTCATCATTACTGTGTGCGATGACTGGGGAACCGCTGCAGCCGCTGACACCAGGCAGGGGGCCCCAGTGCCGCCACTGACACCAGGCAGGGGCGCTCGGTGTCGGTGGCAGCAGCGGGTCATATAGCGGCCGCGTGGTCTGTGACAGATCAGCGCAGCTCCTCTCTCACTGGAAGGAGCTGGCTGCTGATCTGCCTGGCGGCCGCCGGGCTCCTAGGGTTAAGGGCCCGGTCGCAATGGCGACCACTGCAACCGTGGTAGTTACACCCCTGTCAATTTCCTTCAACCCTTCTCATCAGAAGATGCTTCTGTTAAGGTGATAACTTCCGTGGTTTGCCTGGACGTCTCTGTGAGATGGTTCCATCTTTGTTAAATTTTTGTATCCCTTTTGCCCCAGTATTCTGACTGATAACTACAGCTTTGCTGCTCGTCTTGTAGCATTAATAATAACAACTGTATTATAGCGCCAACAAATTCTAAAGATATTACAAAGCTGTTATTAACCCCTTATTACCCTGATAGCCTCATAGTCCTCTATGTATAAAGTAGCCCTCATAGCCCTCCAATTATTTTAACACTTATTTCTCATAGTTCCCCATATATTATACTGCACCACATACTCCTGCATGTATTATAATGCACCCCCATAGTCCTCCATGTTTTATAATGCACCCCATAGTCCATGTATAATGCACCCCATAGTCCATGTATAATGTTGCCCACATAGTCCTCCATATATTAAAATGCAGCCCTCATAGACCTATATGTATTATAATGCATCCCCATAGACCTTCATATTGTATTATGCAGCCCTATACTCCTCCATGTGTAATGCACCCCTATAGTCCATGTATAAGGTGTCCTTCATATTGTATTTTGCAGCCCCATACTCCTCCATGTATAATGCACCCCTATAGTCCATGTATAAAGTGTCCTATATATTGTGTTATGCAGCCCCATACTCCTCCATGTATAATGCACCCCTATAGTCCATGTATAAAGTGTCCCTTATATTGTATTATGCAGCCCCATACTCCTCCATGTATAATCCACCCCTATAGTCCATGTATAAGGTGTGCCTCATATTGTATCATGCAGCCTCATACTCCTCCATGTATAATGCACCCCTATAGTCCATGTATAAGGTGTCCTTCATATTGTGTTATACACACCAGTGGACGGCTTGAGTGGAATAGAGTCGCCCACCTGGGGGGTCAGGGAGGGGAGGGGAGGAGTGCAGTGAGTGTGTAGTCAGAGTGAGAGTGAGAGGAGGTCGGGAGCGGTGGCTCCTAAGAGAAGCTGTCTAGGTTGCAGACGGTGGTCTGGACCTAGAGGAGTCGGACCCCCGGTCGCAGGGGATTGTGGCAAGGAGCCTGGACCTGTCGAGGAGGACAGCCGGCAGCCTAACACCATCACCGGTCCGGGTTCGAAGGCACGACGGGGTACACGGACACTAAGTCGGGGAGTAGCTTCAGGCAACCCGACAATTCACCTGAGGAGAACGGAGCCTTTATGATCCGTTCCCACCTGCTCCAGAATCGGGGAATTAGCGCAACGAGGAGGATAGGACTTTCCAATCCAAATTGGTCCAGAAAATCCTAAGCGTGAGCCCTGAGAGCAAGCTCCCACACTTAGCCACAGTGGGGAGTGGGGCCCGGCAAGTTCCATACTACTGGGCCACCATGTTGAAGTTACACTTAGTGCCAGGAGGCAGGTCACGGGTCACCAGGCAACACTGTAGGGGACGGGACCCGGATGAGCTCCCCTCAGCGGCACCCGTTTACCCGGTTGTCAGCGTCTGCTTATTAACTGAGTGAGTATAAGAGTGATCTCTGCATTCCATGGCACTCCTCACCGAGTCTCGGGCATTCTCCCCTACCCGTGGAGGGCTACAACACCTTGCTGCTCCACTTCATCACCCTGGATACTCCTAACGACAGCGGCGGTACTCCCAAATTACCGTACACCACGGGTGGCATCACGAACTATATCTAAATTCCCCTGTACATACTCCCCTTTCATTTGAGTTGCCGCACGACCCCGGGTCCGGAGACCTTCGAGCCACAGTGAACCCGGATCCGAGCAGCTCGGCTGCTTCCACGGGAGCGGCACATAAATATGGTGTGAGGTCAGTGGCCTAAAGACATTAAACCCTTCAAAAACACCAGTTACTTATTCAAATCTGTGAAAACTGGCCATTTGCCCACTTTGATGCCAGTTCTGATACCCAGAACCTGTTTGGGCCAGGCTGGACTGATCTGATTTTGATGTGTGGCATCACTAGGTATGTAAATGTGGTGTGAGATCAGTGGCCCAAACCCATTTAACCCCTCAAAATCACCAGTTACTTATTCAAATCTGTGAAAATTGGCTGTCTGACCACTTTGATGCCAGTTTTGATACCCGGAACCTGTTTGGGCCAGGCTGCATCACTAGGTATGTACATGTGGTGTTAGATCAGTGGCCCAAAGCATTTAATCCTTTCAGTAACATACTTCGGTGCCCACTTTGATGCCCATTTTTTCGCTAGTTTTATAATTTTCGCAGCTGATTTTGAGTGTATTTATATTAGGGCACATCAGTGCATTGTATTTTAGTTTTTTAATGTTATTTTTGTTGTTAGACCTGTAAAAAACTGAAAATACTAAATTGCCGAAAAGAAACTGACGAACAAGCAGTGTTTTTTTTGCAGAGATACATGCCGGTATGGCATACCGGAAAATCTGAAGAGCGCTGAGGGACAGCACCTCTGGCTCTATCCACATGGCTAATTTGTAAACTATACAAATTAGCCATATGTGGAGCGGAGGCACAAACAGAGCAGCTATTGGAGCTGCAGGACCTGCCTGACCTCAGGAGGGGTGGTGCCTCCCCGGACCTACGAAGGCTGTGATTGGCTGACGAACGCCGCTCAGCCAATCACAGCCACTGTAATGTTTCAACCATTGAAAATGGCTGAAACATTGAAATCCAGCCATGATCAGTGCAGCTGTAGCCCTGATCATTGGCTGGAGCTGGGTGACCTCTGTTACACCCGCCCCCAGCTCTGATTGGAGAGACCGGCCTTGTGTCCGATCTCTCCAATCACTGTGGATCTGGGGCCAGTGACCACTCCCCTCAGCTTCACTCCAGCATCTGTGGAAGCTGAGGAGAGCGATCCCTGCAAGTGCCGCATCAGTAATTTATAACCGCCGCCGCCCCCTCTCCATCTGCTGCTCCCTCCATCTGCCGCTGCACTCCCCATCTGCCACCGCTCTCCCCATCAGCCGCTGCCCCCTCCATCTGCCACCGCTTTACGGATCAGCCGCTGCCCCCTCCATCTGCCACCGCTCTCCCCATCAGCCGCTGCCCTCTCGATTTGCCACCGGTCTCCCCATCAGCCGCTGCCCCCTCCATCTGCCACCGCTCTCCCCATCAGCCGCTGCCCCCTCCATCTGCCTCCCCCCCCATCAGCCGCTGCCCCCTCCATCTGCCTCCCCCCTCCATCAGCCGCTGCCCCCTCCATCTATGACCGCTCTCCCCATCAGCCGCTGCCGCCTCCATCTGCCTCCCCCGCTCCATCAGCCGCTGCCGCCTCCATCTGCTTCCCTCCTCCATCAGCCGCTGCCCCCTCCATCAGCCGCTGCCCCCTCTATTTGCCTCCCCCCCTCCATCAGCCGCTGCCCCCTCCATATATGACCGCTCTCCCCATCAGCCGCTGCCCCCTCCATCAGCCGCTGCCTCCTCCATTTGCCTCCCCCCTCCATCAGCCGCTGCCCCCTCCATCTATGACCGCTCTCCCCATCAGCCGCTGCCGCCTCCATCTGCCTCCCCCCCTCCATCAGCCGCTGCCGCCTCCATCTGCCTCCCCCCTCTATCAGCCGCTGCCGCCTCCATCTGCCTCCCCCCCCTCCATCAGCCGCTGCCGCCTCCATCTGCCTCCCCCCCTCCATCAGCCGCTGCCGCCTCCATCTGCCTCCCCCCTCCATCAGCCGCTGCCCCCTCCATCTATGACCGCTCTCCCCATCAGCCGCTGCCCCCTCCATCAGCCGCTGCCCCCTCCATTTGCCTCCCCCCTCCATCAGCCGCTGCCCCCTCCATCTATGACCGCTCTCCCCATCAGCCGCTGCCGCCTCCATCTGCCTCCCCCCCTCCATCAGCCGCTGCCGCCTCCATCTGCCTCCCCCCTCCATCAGCCGCTGCCGCCTCCATCTGCCTCCCCCCCTCCATCAGCCGCTGCCGCCTCCATCTGCCTCCCCCCCATCAGCCGCTGCCGCCTCCATCTGCCTCCCCCCTCCATCAGCCGCTGCCGCATCCATCTGCCTCCCCCCCCTCCATCAGCCGCTGCCCCCTCGATCTGCCTCCCCCCTCCATCAGCCGCTGCCGCCTCCATCTGCCTCCCCCCTCCATCAGCCGCTGCCGCCTCCATCTGCCTCCCCCCCTCCATCAGCCGCTGCCCCCTCCATCTATGACCGCTCTCCCCATCAGCCGCTGCCGCCTCCATCTGCCTCCCCCCCCCATCAGCCGCTGCCGCCTCCATCTGCCTCCCCCCTCCATCAGCCGCTGCCGCCTCCATCTGCCTCCCCCCCTCCATCAGCCGCTGCCGCCTCCATCTGCCTCCCCCCCCATCAGCCGCTGCCGCCTCCATCTGCCTCCCCCCTCCATCAGCCGCTGCCGCATCCATCTGCCTCCCCCCCCTCCATCAGCCGCTGCCCCCTCGATCTGCCTCCCCCCTCTATCAGCCGCTGCCGCCTCCATCTGCCTCCCCCCTCCATCAGCCGCTGCCGCCTCCATCTGCCTCCCCCCCTCCATCAGCCGCTGCCGCCTCCATCTGCCTCCCCCCCCATCAGCCGCTGCCGCCTCCATCTGCCTCCCCCCTCCATCAGCCGCTGCCGCCTCCATCTGCCTCCCCCCCTCCATCAGCCGCTGCCCCCTCCATCTATGACCGCTCTCTCCATCAGCCGCTGCCGCCTCCATCTGCCTCCCCCCCCATCAGCCGCTGCCGCCTCCATCTGCCTCCCCCCTCCATCAGCCGCTGCCGCCTCCATCTGCCTCCCCCCCTCCATCAGCCGCTGCCGCCTCCATCTGCCTCCCCCCCCATCAGCCGCTGCCGCCTCCATCTGCCTCCCCCCTCCATCAGCCGCTGCCGCATCCATCTGCCTCCCCCCCCTCCATCAGCCGCTGCCCCCTCGATCTGCCTCCCCCCTCCATCAGCCGCTGCCGCCTCCATCTGCCTCCCCCCTCCATCAGCCGCTGCCGCCTCCATCTGCCTCCCCCCCTCCATCAGCCGCTGCCCCCTCCATCTATGACCGCTCTCCCCATCAGCCGCTGCCGCCTCCATCTGCCTCCCCCCTCCATCAGCCGCTGCCGCCTCCATCTGCCTCCCCCCTCCATCAGCCGCTGCCGCCTCCATCTGCCTCCCCCCCTCCATCAGCTGCTGCCCCCTCGATCTGCCACTGCTCTCCTCCTTGATTGAAATTAGCGTGCAGACTACAAAACTGCATAATGAAAAACCGGGCCGCACCGTCCATTGGATAAGTTGAGCAGTTCGCTCAGGTGGCACTATATTCAGGGGGGCGGCAATGCGGCCGGGGGGCGGAGCTGTATGGGGACTGCCGTTTTCCGCCGCTCAGTGCCTCTGTCCACAGGATCTCCCGGCCGCCTGACAGCACCCTGTCCCAGCTCCTCAATCTCGGCCGCCGGCGCCTGACAGCACCCCAACCACACCCCCGCTCCTCAGAGATGCGTATTGGAAAATGTTTTTTTTTTCTTACAAAAAAAGCGCTGCGAATAAGAAACCAACTTCAGCATCGTAGCACACGGGTCATTGCTTTATATTACAGAAAGAATAAAACACTGAATGCAAACTTTTAGAAATTGCAAAAAAATAAATGAAAAAAGTGACATCTCCATCTCCCCCCTCCCCCCTGTTGCTCCGTTCCTCCGCACTGGCCCCAATGCATTCTCCTCACTATAGCTGTAGCTGAATCCCAGTGGGTAGAAGGCCCTGTGGGCGTGGCCGGCTTGGTTGGTGGGCGTGGCCGGCTTGGTTGGTGGGCGTGGCCGGCTTGGTTGGTGGGCGTGGCCGGCTTGGTTGGTGGGCGTGGTGAGATTTCTATAGTTATGCAGGCTTCGCCCTCCCCCATCCCCCGCTTCTATTTTACTATAATCACCTCGATGCCCATTTGGACATACGGCAGAATACAAAAATGTTGCTTCTCAGTATCAGATATTTTGGCTGATGCCCCGCCCCTTCTGGTCACATGGGCGTGACGTCAGCGGAGGTCCCTCTGTCCACTGGGATTTAGACGTTACCCTGTGTAGACTGGAGCCGCTGGATAGATGTCCTCACTGGGAAACGGCATCTACCAGCCAGCTTCAATTCACACAACACGACACAGGGAGCAGCAACGTGACGTATTACTACTTCCGGAGCGAGCGACTGAACGTTCACGTGACCGCTCAGAGGTACCACGTGACCGTATCATCCTTCTGGCCGGCGCTGTAGTTCCTCCGCGGCTATGGCCGGCTACCTGGGGACGTACGAGGAGCCGAGCGATATGACGCAGCAGCAGGAGCGGCACTATCACCTCCTGTCCGAGCTGCAGAGTCTCGTCAAGGATTTACCAAGGTAGAGTGATGGCCGCCGGCACCGTGCAGTGCATAGTCCGGAGTGCGGTACAGCCTGTCCCCTGCTTACATTCACACTGCCCTGACTCCCCCTATCACATTCTGTATGTATAGTGCAGTCATACAGACTGGTGACCACCCACTGCAGCAGAATGCATCGCTGTCACCGTTCAGCTGACTTTCCTTGTAATGGACAATCCTAAGCCGAGGATGCTGCCATTCCGGTGTGCTTCCGTAGTCTTGGACAGCGCACTGACCCATACATTAATTGATCCACACACGTCCATATTGCCCATAGATCGCTCCGGTCTGCGAGCCCCTGCCCGCCAGGATCTGCCCGGTACCGAGCCGCCTCTGTTCTGTGGATCAGACTCCACCATTATGTCTATGGGGATCCCTGAGAAACAGAAGACACATTTTTCACTAAGGCTACTTTCACACATCAGTTTTATGTATTCAGGCACAGTCCTTTTTTTTCCTGATCCAACGGATCCTGAAAAAAAAGTGAAAACCGTATCCACCGGATCCGTTTTTTAACGGATCCGTTATGCCGGATCCGTTAAAAAACGGATCCGGTGGATACGGTTTGCATCCGTTTTTGCATCCTTTTCGTCCGTTTTTTGGCTGGATCCGTTTTGTTAATTACATTGGAGCATGCGCAGTTTAGAAAAACGGATCCGGCGGCCGCATCCGTTTTTTACCGCATTACGCCGGATCCGGCGTCCATAGGCTTCTATTGTAAAACACGCCGTATCGCGCCGGATCCGGCGCGATGCGTTTTTTTTGCCAGACAAAAAAACGTTGCAAGCTACGTTGCCTCCGGCCGCCGCTTTAACTAATTTTGCCGCATCCGGAAAAAAACGGATGCAACGCAAAGCCATCCGGTACAATCCGGTACCAATGCAAGTCTATGGGGAAAAAACGGATGCGGTACCGGATCCGTTTTACCCGTTTTTTTCCGGATTGTACCTGATGGCAAAAAACTGATGTGTGAAAGTAGCCTAAGGCTACTTTCACACTTTCGTTGAACGGTATCCATTGCGTTGCGTTGTGTGACGGATGCAACGGATGTGTTGCATATAGTGGCGCAACGGATGCTGCAAAACAACGCAATCCGTTTTGGGTTTTTTTACAGTTATACCATCAGTAGACTATTGTCAACGATCAGCAGATCACTAACAGTAGTCGGCCGCCGGGTGATCAGCTGATCGTTCGGTCGCCGACAATGTGTGCGAAGTGGGTGGAGCCGAGCGGGGCCATGGCTGAGGACGTCAGTGCCGTGGGGACTGCATTGCTGGGGGACAGGTGTGTGTGTGTGTGTGTATACATACGGAGTGCGGGAGGGGGCGGAGCAGGGAAGTGTCGGGCTCCCGGCACACGTAACCAGGGTTCCTTGGTTACCCGATGTGTACCCTGGTTACGTGTGCAGGGAGCCAGAGAGAGCATGCGCAGTGAGATCCAAAGGATTCCGCTGCTCAAAAAAAAGTTACATGCTGCGTTCCTTCTGCCCGACGCAGCGTCAAAATAATGAAGCTGCGTCGTCCGGCGGATGCAACGCTGACACTTGCGTTACAGTGCGTCATCCATAGTAGTCTATGGAGAATATCGCAGTGCGTTAACGGACTGCGCTATTCTCCATAGTGACGGACTCCGCTGAACGCAAATGTGAAAGTACCCTTAAAGTGATCCTGTCAGGTCCAGTATACCTTCTGGCAGCAGGGACAGGTATGGGCATAAAATCCCATGTTCGGGAGACTCGCCCGAGCTTTTTGTAAAGTTTGAGTTCGGGTTCTGAGATAACGCGAACTTGTGTCCGAACCCTGAGCTTGAACTTTACAGTTATGTGATGGGTGGGGGGGGGCTGTAAAATAGAGTATGGTTGATAATAAACATTGTCATATTTACTGGTCCCACGACGCGTCCTGCAGACTATGTCTCCCGGCGCTTCTGCTTCCGGGTCAGATCATTAACTTCCGTATGTATTCACTGCACTGCTCGTCACTCAGCAGTCTTCGGCTGTTTTTGGCCATGTTTGCGATGACGTTACAGTTCGGGTTCGCCCGTCACTAGTTTTATACCTTACATTTTCTCTACACTAATATGCTTTGGGACTAGTCGCAAGGGCACTGCGTCACCCCGACTAGTCTGCCCTATTTCCATGGTATCATGCCCCTGTAGGCGTGATACTATGATTTCCATCAGAAGACGTCACCGCCGGCTCATGGAAACCTCGCGCATGCACAAGTCTCATTCCTGCGGCATCGCTTGCCCTCCTTAGCTGGGTGTAATCTTGTCGGCTTCACAAGCGCACTGCTCATGATCCGCTGTCTCCTGTGCTTCCGACCATGCACAGAACGTGTCTAAGGGAATGTGTGCACGTTGCGTATTTGCATGCAGTTACGCTGCGATCTGCACCGCAGTGTAACTACATGCATCCTGCGTCCCCTGCATAATCTATGAAGATTATGCAGGAGCCGTGCGCATGTGGCGTCTTAGAGCGCAGCGCTTTGGCTGCTGCCCGAAGCGCGCGTTCTAAGAAGGGACATGTCACTTCTTTCCTGCGCTCTGCCTGCAGCCCCTGCTCTGTCTATGGGAGGGGCTGCACTCAGAGCGCATGGAATCGGCTTTTTTTTCTCATTACGGTCTCTTTCTGAAGCGATTTGAAGCGCACGTGTGCTGTTCAAATCACTGCAGTAATTTCTGCAGGAACAAACGCTACGTGCGCACATAGCCTTAAAGCTAGAAATTAGGTGAACGCATGCTCGAGATTTCCTTGAGCCACTAGTGACGTCAGCTGATGGAAATAATGGTATCACACCACAGGGGCGTGGTACAGTGGAAAAAGGGCAGATTAGTCGGGGTGAAGCAACGCCCTTGTGACTAGTCCTAGCGCTTATTAGCATAGGGAAAACGTCGGTTATAAACCTTTTTTTTTTTATACTTTGCTTTTCCACAATATTATTAGACTGGGATGGTTAGGAGGGATTTTTAGCCCACACATGTCCCAGCTGTTAAGTTACAAACCATGTAGGACCTGACCGGTTCACTATTAAAGGGGTGGTTCATCAGTCACCAGGGCAACTGGAAGAGTTGGATACAGCGCCAGAAGATGGCGCTCTATGAAAGCGCCATTTTCTGGGGTGGCTGCGGACTGCAATTCGCAGAGGCGGTGCCCAGAAAGCTTGGGCACCCTGCACTGCAGATTCCAATCCCCAGCTGCCTAGTTGTACCTGGCTGGACTCAAAAATTCGGCGAAGCCCACGTTTTTTTTTGTTTTGTTTTTTTTTTTTTAATTATTTCATGAAATTCATGAAATAAAAAAAAAAAGGGCTTCTCTATATTTTTGGTTCCCAGCTGGGTACAATTAGGCAGCTGGGGGTTGGGGGCAGCCCGTAGCTGCCTGCTGTACCTGGCTAGCATACAAAAATATGGCGAAGCCCACGTTATTTTTTTAAAAAAGTTTTCAGGCAAAAACCTTTATAATAATAAAAAAAAATGCTTCCCTGGATTTCTATTGCCAGTGAAAGTAACACCAAGCAGCGGGGGTTAGCAGCCAGTAGCTGCTTGGGTTACCCTTAGCAATATAAAATGCAGCGGGAGCCCACAAACAAAGTGATTTTTTTGTTTTGTTTTTTTTATTTTTAATGAATTTTAAAAAAAAAAAAAATCGACATGGGATTCACCCATCGAGCACCAGAGCATTTTACTGCTCAATTCATCCCAAGTAATCAGATGACTCCAGTGTCGGCCGATTACTTGTTCTGTGTCCCCCTGCATCCATTGCAGCGTGTACGGGCTGTGAGGTCAGCGGAGTTCAGTCCAGCACTGGAGTCAGCTGATCTGAACTCAGCTGAACTCCAGCCTGCACACGCTGCGATGGATGCAGGGGGACATAGAACAAGTAAGGTCTAAGCCACACGGCGAGAAAAACAGTGTGAGTGGAGTGCGATAAAACATTGCATTCCACTCGGACCAATATTAGCCTGTGTGTCAGCACACATGAGCAATTATTTTCTCAGCCCTAATTGGACCGAGAAAACAATCGCAGCATGCTACAACTGTAATGCAAGACTCTCTCTTTTACCCATTCAAGTGTATGTGGTGCGAGAAAAATCGCACTGGACTTGCGGTACATCGGTGGACTACGGAGGAAAGAGGGAGAGAAATCCCTCCCACCCCTCCTCAGTGCTGGCCCACCCCTCGAGTGCCGGACCGCCCCCCGCAGCTGAGGTCTGCTCGCACAGTCGGACCTCAGTCGCAGGGACACACGCATGACACTCAGCTCTGCTGTACTGAGCATGAGCCGAGTGTAATGCGAGGGGATCGCAGTAATCCCCGTGTGGCCCCAGCCTGATCGGCCGACACTTGAGTCAGCTGATCTGAACTCAGCTGAACTCCTGTACACACAGCCTGCACACACAGCCCGCACACGGTCACATGTGATCGGCAGCAGGCAGCGACTGCTGTTAAGGCTAAATTCACATGACCGTTCCGTTTTTGCGGGCCACAAAAAATGGTCCTTTTTTTTCATGGTTGCATCCTAATGGCATCCGTGTGACATCTGCGTGGTTTCCGGTTTTTTTTTGCGTACCGCAAAAAACGAAAGCCGCAAGAAAGATAAATAGAGGAGTAGATATAGTGATGGATAGATAGATATAGAGACAGAGGGATAGAGGAATGAATGAATGAATGGAGGGCTGGATAGATAGATAAGAAAGACATATATAATGTCCTACCCCCTGCATATTCTAAGCTGGCACCCTTTTGTGACTGTCATGTGGCACTAAGGTGCTTAGTCTTGTATTTAGCCAAAAAATAAATAAATAAAAAAAAAATGACATGCGGTCTCCCTATCTTTTGTAGCCAGCTAGGGTAAAGCAAACGGCTGCAGCCTGCAAACCACAGCTGGCAGCTTCACCTTGGCTGGTAATCCAAAACAGAGGCCCCCCCACACTGTTATTTTAAATTAACTAAATAATTTAAAACAAAAAACACGGGGTCCCCCGAAATTGGATCACCAGCCAAGGTAAAGCGGACAGCTGTGGTCTGGTGTTCTCAGACTAGGGAGGTTCACCGTTATTGGACACTCCCCAGCCTAAAAATAGCAGGCTGCAGCTGCCCCAGAAGTAGCGCATCCATTAGATGTGCCAGTCCTGGTGCTTCGCGCCAGCTCATCCCGTTGCCATGGTGCGGTGGCAAACGGGGTAATATATGGGGTTAATACCAGATGTGTAATGTCACCTGGCATCAAGCCCTGGAGTTAGTAATGTCACGTGTGTATCAGATACCCGACATCACCAACCCAGGCAGTAATAAAAAAAAAAATAGACAACAAACACATTTTTATTTGAAAAAACACTCCCCAACACATTCCCTCTTTCACCAATTTATTAGAAAGAAAAACAAATCCAGGTCTGGTGTAATACTAGGGGGTCCCACGATGATCCATACCATAGTCAATGTCCCAGTCAATGATGAACAGAGTGTTCCCTATTTGCTGGGAGAGCCGTGCAGTGACCTGAGCTAACATCAATATGTCAGCCCAGGTCACTGCAGGGCGTGACGAGTGCTGCTATCAGGAGGTTAGCGAGGTATATTACCTGCGATGATCGCTAAACTCCTGACAGCAGCGCTGTCACCGAGTTCAGTGACCGCCGCCTTCACAAACAAAGTATCACGAGCGGCCCGCAAAAAAAAAATCAGTTTTGGTAACTGGACAACTTCTTTAAGTTCACCATGTTTTTTCATGATCCACTGTGAAGAGTCAATTGAATAAAAAATGCACTTGCGTCAGTGACAAGAGGGATCTGGAAACGCGTGACTTCCAGGTCTGTGCGTGTATCCGTGTACCTCAGGTAGACCATGCAGTGGCCATAGTTGTGGCGCCTGCGCTGATAGTTCTTCCAAAGCCATTTTGTCCCTGATTGTGCCCTCCATAGTGACATGGGCCGGCCGTGGTGTGCGCCGTCTCCAGCTCTGTGCAGTCAGATTACCGACACCACACACCAACACTATGGATCACAGTCAGCCGGGGCTGAGGACAGAATTGGTAATGAAAAGAAAGAATATTGTGCTCCTGCACTTCAATAATTTCCTCTATAACCGGAGGTAGAGTTTACGAGGCGGATTCTCCAGGACTGGCGCATTGTACATAGTGTGGAGCCAGATCTACTGCAGTAAGGTGCATCAGACATTAAGCCTGTTGTGTGTGTGTGTGTGTGTGTGTGTGTGTGTGTGTGTGTGTGTGTGTGTGTGTGTGTGTGTAAAAAAAAAAAAAAAAAAAAAAAAAAAAACCCCATTAATCTGCAAACATGCAATTAATTTGCAAGTTAATAGCGTTCTAAAACACGTGCAACCGCCTCACTGAGAGCCCCACCTCCGGGGGAAATGATCTTTAGTCCTTTTGGCAGCATCAGGCTTTAAAGGGAACCTGTCAGGTGCAATATGTAGCCAGAACCACGAGCAGTTCTGGGTGCATATTGCTAATCCCTGTCTATACGTCCATGTATACAGTAGCATAGATAAAGACATCTTTAGAAAAAGTTATCTAAAGATCTTTTATCTTATGCACAGGGACTAGTTGTAGGGTCGTTAGTTCCTGCATTCATGCCACCCTCTTAGCATGATAGCACACCAATAGGGGTGTACTAACATGCTATTCAATGCATCACGAGCGTATGTCTATCACCGTTGATCAGTCACTGCCCTTACATTCATGCGCACTAGTACACCTGGCTTCATACTGCGCATGATGGGAAGTGCGGGGCATTCAGATCAGCGGTGACAGCGGACACAGTTACGTGCATCAGCGCTGGTGATGCTGCATTGAATAGCATGTTAATACACCCCTGTGGGCGTGCTATCATGCTAAGAGGGTGGAATGAGCGCAGGAACTAACGCCCATGCGACTAGTCCCTGCGTTCATTAGCATACGATAAAAGATATTTAGAAATACTCTTTCTAAAGATCTCTTCTCTATGCTAGTGTATACAGGGACGGTTAGGCAGGGATTAGCACTATACACCCAGACCTGGTCGTGGTTCTGGGTGCTTACTGCACTGGACAGGTTCACCTTGGCTATGTGCGCACGTTTGGTTTTTTCTTGCGTCTTGGTTGCATTTTAAACTGGACTGTGTCATTGACAAACTGCATGCTTTTGTTTCCCCAGCAAAGTCTATGAGAAATCAATTTCCAGCCGCACATTGTTTTTTTTTTGTTTGACAAATATTTGTCAAAATTTTTGCCTAAAAAAAAAAAAGCAGCATGTTCGTTCTCTTTGCGTTTTGGTCACGTTTTCTCACCCATTGAAATGAATGAGGTGTGTCAAAACGCAACCAAAATGTTAGCTGTGCGTTTTGGATGCATTTTTGTCAACAAAAACGCAGGTCACCAACTTTTCTCCATTTTCTCTCCCTCTCTGTCTCTCTCCGCTTCATACTCACCAATCAGTGGTGTGGCTGTCACACTGCTCCCACGGCCTCTCCTGCTTCTGAAAGTGCTGGTCGCTCATTAGGCTCATTTCATAGTCACTGCTTCCCCCGTCCACCGGTGCCTATGAATGATTGCAGTCAGACGTGCTACCACGCTCAGTGACAGCTGTCTGACTGCAACCAATCACAGCCGCTTGTGAGCGGGTCTATATCGTACAGTAAAATAAATAATTGAAAAAAAAATGGCATGCCGTCCTCCTCAATTTTGATACCCAGCCAAGATAAAGCCTCAAAGCTGGGGGCTGGTATTCTCAGGCTGGGGAGACCCACTTTATTGGGAGCCCCCCCAGCCTAAAATATCAGCCATCCATTAATGTGACACTCCTGGGATTTTACCCGGCTCATCCCGATTGCCCTGATGCGATGGCAATCAGGGTAATAAGGAGCTAATGGCAGCCCATAGCTGCCACTAAGTCATAGCTTAGTGATGGCAGGCATCTGAGACACCCCCTCATCATTAATCTGTAAGTGAAAGTAAATAAACACAAACACCGAAAAATCCTTTATTTGAAATAAGACAAAAAAGCCCCCTCTTTCACCACTCTATTAACTCCCTCCCCCCATCCCCCAAAACACCCCTTCAGGTCCGACATAATCCACACGAGGTCCCATGACGCTTAAAGCACCGCTACATCTGACACTCAGAGCGCGCGCGTCATAGAACACCAACGCTCCTGTGAGCTCCACACAGCAACTGAAGTGAGTTGCGCTATCAGCGGTGATGTCACTCAGGTTAGCTGCTGCCACAGCTGGGTCCTCCACCTGTGACAGAAAATCACCCGAGTGACTGAAGTGAGCCGCGTGATCAAGGTGCTGTCACTCGTGATTTCGGTCACAGCTGGAGTCCTAAACCTGTGACGTTACTACTTCGGGCCCCGCATTACTGCCTAAGTTCATTTTGATCGCACAGCTCTGTCTTCTGTCAGCGGGCAGTCATACTCTATGGTGCTCGCTGTGACAGGACAGGGATGTAGCAGAGCTGAATCGCCGTGGGACATTGTGTGGATTACTTCGGACCAGCAGGGTGTGTTGGGGTTAATAAAGTGGTTAACGAGGGTGTTTTTGTATTTTATTCCAAATAAAGGATTTTGGTGTTGTATGTGTTTATTCACTTTCAGATGAGTGTGGGGGGCGGCGTCTCATAGACGACTGCCATCACTAATCTAGGACTTAGTGGCTCTGTGGGCTGCCATTAATTCCTTATTACCCCGATTGCCACCGCACCAGGGCAACGGGAAGAGCTGAGTCTGCACCAGAATTGGCGCATCTTATGGATGCTCCACTCCTGGAGCGGCTGTGGGCTGCTATTGTTAGGCTGGAAAGGGCCAAATAACGATGGGCCTTCCCACCCTAATAATATTAGCCCCCTGTTGTCTGCTACACCTTGGCTGGTTTTAGAGAAATAGGGGGGACCCCACGTCATTTTTGTTTATTTAAAAAATGTTTTAAATAAATCAAAAGCGTGGGATCACCTCAATTTTTCATTACCAGTCAAGGTACAGCAGACAGAGCCCGCAGCTGCTGCTGCTGTTCCTGTGCTGGATATGAAAAACGGGGGGACGCCATGTAATTTTTTTTTTTTTTTCCCAAAAAAATTTAAAAAACAGCTGGCCAAGCTAGCTATCCCTCTATCAAGCTATTCTGTCATTTCTATCTATTATTCTATTATATATGTTCTTTCTATCTATCCCTCTATATATCAATTATCCTATCCTATCATATTGTATTTCTCCTTTAAAAAATGCATTGACAAAAACGCATGTGTTTTCACCGCTTTTTTTGTCAAACAGTGTTTACAGTTGTCAAGTGCCAGAGGGTGCATTTTTGCTTTGTTTTTTTTTTTTCTTTTTTTTGGCAAATCAAGAATGCAGCGTGTGGACATACCTTTTGTCACCAGCGCAGCCTGCGGGGGCTCAGTCACCGATCTGTGTATAGTGATGATGGCTGTAAGTGGACAGACTGGACTAGTTTGGTAATTGTACTTTGGAGAGGACTTGATTTTATGGCCTAAATTTTTTTTTTTTTTTTTAAATATTTATGTGTGTATATGTCCAGTTCCCTGATATTAAAAAAAAAAACAATTGTGTGTGCGATTTCTGGAATCTCATAGGCTTTGCTGACACTGTAAAAAGCAGCTTTTATTAGCATGGTTTTGCATAAAGCCAATGAAAAACATGCTATGTGTGAACATAGACTAAGGGCCGCTTTACACGCTATGACATCGCTAAAGCGATGGCGTTGGGGTCATGAAATTGTGACGCACATCCGGCCGCGTTAGCGATGTCGTTGCGTGTGACACCTATGAGCGATTTTGAATCGTTGCAAAAAACGTTCAAAATCGCTAATCAGTAACATGCCCCCCCTATTCCCAATTATCGTTGCTGCCGCGTGTACAATGTTGTTCGTCGTTCCTGCAGCAGCACACATCGCTATGTGTGACACCGCAGGAACGAGGAACCTCACCTTACCTGCGTCCACCCGCAATGAGGAAGGAAGGAGGTAGGCGGGATGCTACGTCCCGCACGTCTCCGCCCCTCCGCTTCTATTGGCCGGCCGCTTAGTGACGTCGCGGTGATGCTGAATGCCCCTCCCCCTTGAGGGAGGGATTGTTCGCCAGTCACAGTGACGTCGCTGAAAAGGTATGTGCGTGTGACGCTGCCGTAGCGATAATGCTTGCTATGGCAGTGATCACCACATATCGGCCTACGACGGGGCGGGTGCTATCGTGCACGACATCGCCAGCAATTGCTAGCGATGTTGCAGCATGTAAAGCGGCCCTAAGACTGAGATTGGAGGCCTGTGTTTAGAATCCGCCATTAATAGTATGTCATTGTGGATCTGATCCCAGAATCACCATGGATCGGCTGGTTGTAGGTTGTGCAGTGTTTTGGTGAGTGCCAATTGCCCTTCATAGTTCACCAGGCACAACCCATGTGTACCTGGTATCATTGAATTAATATGCCGAAACTTCATTACCAAGCTCCGCTGGTCCTGAATGTGCAGAGCTGTGCCTGGTAAACTATGAAGAGCCATAGTTCTCACAGGGACATGGTAGACCTCAAAATCAACATCTCAGGAAACGTCTTAAAAGGAACCTGTCACCAGTTTTTTGGCCTATAAGCTGCAGCCACCACCAGTGGGCTCTTATATACAGCATTCTAACATGCTGTATATAAGAGCCCAGGCCGCTGTATAGAATGTAAAAATCACTTTAAAAGGCTATGTGCGCACAGTGCGTATCTCGCGGTGTTTTTACGGGTGCGTTTTTGGTCAGATGACTGCATGCTGCGTTTTTGAGTTGGGGAAAAAAAGCAACATGTCAATTTTTTTCTGCGTTTTTCCACCCATGCAATGCATTGGATGAACGCAGCAAAAACGTGGTGAAAACGCACGTGTTTTTACTGCTGCGTTTTTGCCGCGGGTGCATTTTTTTTTTTTTGCAGCTGCATCTTTGTGGTCACAAAAGAAAGCAACGTGCGCACACGTAAGCCCGTAAGGGTAGGGTCCTCTTCCCTCTGTACTAGTTTGTCTACTGTAACTTGTATATGTATTTTGTATGTAACCCCCTTCTCATGTACAGCACCATGGAATTAATGGTGCTCTATAAATAAATAATAATAATAAAATGACCTTATACTTTCCTAAACGGTCGCTGCGGTGTAGTTGGGTCATATGGGCGTCTTCGTTCTCCGGTGTCTGCGCCTCCTCTTTCGGCCATCTTTGTCCTCTTTCTGAAGCCCGTGTGCATGTCATGCCCTACGTCATACACACTCACTGGTCCTGCGCAGGCGCATTACAATACTTTGATCTGCCCTGCTCAGGGCAGATGAAAGTGCGCCTGCGCCAGACCTCAGTGCCCGCGTGTGTGCATGACGTAGGACGCGTCATGCAGCCAGACTTCAGAAGGACGATAAAGATGGCCGAAAGGGGAGGCGCCAACACTGAAGAACAACGAGGCCCACATGACCCAATTCCACCGCAGCGACCGTTGAGGTGAGTATTATAAAGTGCTTTTTACGTTCTACCCAGCGGTCTGGGCTCCTATATACAGCATGTTAGAATGCCATATATAACAGCCCACTCTTATAGGCCCCAAATCTGGTGACAGGTTCCCTTTAACGTCCCCGATCATTTCTGCTTTGTAGTCCTGATCCTTTCGCACACAGCTAAGATATTCATTAGTAGTGATTAATCTGATCTTATAATTTCATGCCTTCTCACACTGAATAATCTCTCTTGCAGCTCTTTTCAGCAGCGCCTGTCTTACACCACTCTCAGTGATTTGGCCCTGGCACTTATTGATGGCACCGTCTTTGAGATTGTCCAAGGCTTGTTGGAGATCCAGCATTTAACAGAAAAAAACCTGTATAACCAGCGCATAAAGTTACATGCAGAACACAGAGGTAAAGGCCAAGCCTGAGTCGTTAGCACTTCATTGATATATTTCACCGGACCTTACAGAGAATTTCATGGTTGTCAAATTTCTGATGTAAAAATCCTATTGCATTATCTATAGCCACATGCTTGCTTTGTTGGTTTCCTTTAACACTAGAAGTCCCAGAAATTTCGAGCTCCCCCTGAAGTCCTGAAAGAGGGTCAAATGACTGATGATAAACTGAATAGAACTAACTAGAAACTGAATGGCTAAACTCAATGGAAAACAACAACCTCCTGTGGTGAGAAAGTAATGGCCTTAATTACAGAACAAAAGACGGTGATTATAGGATGTTAGCTAAAATCCTTCAGGTCATTTGACCCGTCTCTGGGTTCCAAAGGTAGAAATGTTAAATTTACCCCTCTCTGGGACTTCTAGTGTTAAAGAGAATCTAGCAGCAGGTTTTTGCTACCTAATCTGAGAGCTGCATGAGAAAAAGGCAGAAACCCTGATTCCAGCGATGTATCACTTACTGGATTGCTTAGTGCAGTTTTGATAGAATCCCGGTTTTCTCTGTTGTATAGATAGTAGTACTCAGAATGCTGAGCTGTGTATAACCCCACCCACTTCCAGGATTGGTCACTTTGTGTACACACTGCATGTTATCAGCAAGCTGCCAATCAGAGGTGGGGTACACAGATTAGCTGGACTGTCTAGTGATTGTCAGCAGTGATCATCTCCTGCTGATTGTATTGAACCTTCAGCAAGCTGTTGAGCAAGTGATGCATCCTAGAATGAAGCTATCTGCCCCACATGTTACTGCTCTCAGATTACATAGAAAAAAAACCTGCTGATTGTTTTCCTTTAAAGAAATTAAACAATAACTTGTTGATTGGTAGAGATCCAACTGCTGGGACCTGCACTGATCGGCAAAACGGGGAACGTTAATCCCCATTAGAATGGATCAATGCCCAGTGCTGCAGTCAGCTTTGTCCTGCAGCTGCAAAGCAAATGAATGGACAGGCGGTATGGTATCCAACTTGCCACTCCATTTTGCAAAATGGGTATAGAATTCCCCTGTCAATGGATTAAAAAAAAAAAAATCCCAGGTTTGCTGATTTGGTATGAGTCTCAAAAGTTGGAGACTCATTGATCAGTTAGTTATTACCTATCCTGAGGATATGTAATAACATATTTTGTTAGTTGCCTTTAATTCCTTTCATAAATAGAGAACTGGCACTCCTGTATAGAGTATGATTAGCAGACATTTTTATTTGTAGAAAATACTGTAACGTTTCGGTCTTAACGTCAGACCTTTTCCAAACTATAATGAATATGTCAGACTGTGGTTAATAGTGCACCATATACCAGGTAAAAGGAACGCGAAGTAGCCTAACAGTAAACCTGGATGGTATTGTGAGCGTGGCAGAGCAGCTGTCTGTAACTTGTGTAACTTATCCCCATTATAACTACAGCTGTTCTGTGAAGTCCTCAGAGGTTTCTTTGATAACATTAGGGATCAAACAGCATCATGAAAACCAAGGAACACACCAGACCGGTTAGGGATCAAGTTGTAAAGGAGTAAGACTGTGTGCGCATAGTGTGGGTTTTTTTTTTTTTTTTTTTTTTTTTTGTGGGGGGTTTTTATGCTGATTTGGTGCTGATTGTGGCACAAATCTGCATGTTTATCTTCAAGCTAGCAAAGTCAATGAGAACTCTGTACGCACATTGCTTATTTTTTTTACTTACAGAAAATAATCCGCAGCATGTTAATTGTGGAGGTGCTAAAAAATGCAGGAAAATACGTACCAATTGATTTCCATACAAAAGACACAAAAACGGACCAAAAACCCATGGTCACTCTGGAGGAGCTGCAGAGAATCACAACTTAGGTGGGACAATCTGTCCACAGGACAAGTATTAATCATATACTCCATAAATCTGACCCTTGCAATTTGCAAAACACCACATAGGGGACACAGTTAGAATGTGGAAGAAGGTAGTCTAGTCAGATGAGACCAAAGTAGAACTTTTTTTGGGGCTAAATGCAAAACCCTGTCT